>NW_012115200.1:2544354-2634094 GCF_000951035.1 Colobus angolensis palliatus | reverse complement strand
CCCCACCACCCGCCCCTGCCGACTGGGTCTGTCCTTTGCTTTCTTTCCCTAGTGACGAATTTTGGAGGTGAATGCACAGCACGCGTGACTGCCCCCTCCCGTGCCACCAGCACAGAGATGCGAGAGACCCACCGAGGGATGTTTCTCCTCTTTCCTCACTTAGAAATTGTTCACAGATTGTTCTGGTAGAGTTCAAAGTTCTGAGTCACTAAGCCAGACCCTGCTCTGTGGGGCCCAGAAGGGTCTGGAATGAGCTGTTCTCTACTCACAAAGCAGCAGTGGCACGGTCATGGCCCGAGAACTGAGCTGAAAATGGTGAAATTAGGAGGCACTCGGGTCTAAATGAGCGTTTTTCATGCTCAGGTCTCAGAAGCTGCTCTCCAGATGGTTTGTGTCTTTCTGTTTGAAATGCGAGCCGCCTTTGCTGCCCTTGGTAGGTGGAACCCACAGCCCTTTTGATGTAGAAACTGAAAATTCTGGAGCACTTTTGGAGGTCACTTTCCTGGTCAATCCGAGGCCAAGGATCACAGACGCTGGAGCAGAGCCATCTCTTTGGATGCGATGGGACTTGAGGACGATGGGAGGCTCTCTAGAAGCTGGATTCCAGGCAGCAAGGCTCCCGTCCAGAGTCCGGAGGCCACTCTGAAGGGGGCGCGGACCGAGCCTGGTGTGAGACCGTTTCAAACCAGTCTTTCAAAGGGCAGGCGGGACATGGCTGCAGCTCCCTTCCTGTCTCACATTCTCCTTTCCTTTGTGTGTTCTTTAAGGAATCGGCAAACTTTGTGGGTAAGCTGGGGGTGGGGGTGTCTCACAGCCCGGGAGGAGGGACGAGGGGCCATCCTCACCTCTGTGGCCCCTGCTACAGTGAATTCATACCCGCACCCCAAGGGGAAGGTGTGCCCTGTTCCACACTATACTCTCCACCCACTGCCCACCCAGCACTGCCTGCAGACGAGGAGAAGGACAAGCTCTCCAAGCCCCTGCTAGGCTGCCCTGGGCACTCCCTGTCACCCCAGGCCTCAGCACACAGGCCCCTATGGCTCCCCTGCAGCTGGTCCTCCACTGGTGGGGGGCTGTGTCTGCAGTGTTGCAGACACCCCACCCCACCCCTGTGTCAAGATGCTACATCCAGAGCCCAGGAGAGCTTGAAACATGTGCAGAATCTGGAGGCCTTCTGGTCAACCGCCGCTCCCCCCCACCAAATCCTATCCTGGTGCCTTCTCTGCCCCCGCCTGGGGTAACAGCTGCTCAGGCAGCAACACAGTTTAACCTCTGGGAAGCTGTTGAAGGCTGATTTTCTCCTTGTGATTTCACAGTATTCAGTTTTTAAGAACCTTCCATTTTGATGCAATTAATGCTGAAACTTTTCTTCTGGCAGTCGATGACATATTTCCAGGACTCTCTCTACTACAAATGTCGTTATTTCATCCTCATAACAAGGAGCCGGTTCTCCTGTTGCCGACAGAACATGCAGCAGGTCTCCTTGTGTCTGCACCGTGTTAACTGGAGTACAAACGGCCACCCCGCCCTGTGAGCATCGTTTAATGCTGGGAGGGAGCCCCTCATTCCACACCTCTGCCCGCTTTTCAGCAGAAGTGTTGAACACGGATTTAGAGAATCATTAACAGGCTGGCATCAGTATTAAGAGTGACTCGATACACAGGAATTTCCTGTGGCTGAACTGTCTGTCCCCAGACTTCTAAGCGATCGGCAAACACTACACATGGCCCGGGAGCGCTGAATTTTCTCAGAGACATAGGAGGGTGCCAAAGAAACCAATCAGAAAAGGGTGTTGGGCCGGGCGCGGTGGCTCACGCCTGTAATCCCAACACTTTGGGAGGCTGAGGTGGAGGGATCACAAGGTCAGGAGATCGAGATCATCCTGGCTAACATGGTGAAACCCTGTCTCTACTAAAAAATACGACAAAAATTAAGCAGACGTGGTGGTGTGCACCTGTAGTCCCAGCTACAGGGGAGGCTGAGGCAGGAGAATGGCGTAAACCCAGGAGGCGGAGCTTGTAGTGAGCTGAGATCGCACCACTGCACTCCAGCCTGGGCGACAGAGCGAGACTCCGTTTCAAAACAAAACAAAAAAACAAGGGGTTTGAATCCACATTACTCCACAGGGTGCACCCTGAATGAGTGGACGCATGGATAGGATATGACGGGAAATGATCTGACAGGATGTGGCTCACTGCAAGGGATCCACATGGAACCTCCTGGGGAGTGAATCCCCATCGCACTGAGGTCACAGCTCGCCGGCTTCCATGTGCCGCCCCTTCTGCAGAATCACAACCCCTGCACCACCCTCCATGACTCCCACAATCCCTGGTCCTTTCCAAGGGCCTCCAGGCTCCTGGTGCACTTCCCTGCCTGTCCCATTCCCAGACTTCTCTGACATCTGGGTGGAAGTGACTAGTTCTGCAGTAAGAAGATCACTTCTTTAGTTTTCTACGTTCTATTTTCAGATAAGATCTAACATGTATGATTGGTTCCTAATCATACAGGTGAAGCATTTAAACCATCACCCGACCCTCTTTCAAGTCAGGACTGCATACATATATTGTTGATGCAGAACATGAATGAAAATGCCCGCTGGGGTAGTTATGCAGCCTGCTGGAGTTCACGCGTGGAAATGCAGCTGGCCCTCTGTATCCATGGGTTCTGCATCCACGAATTCAGTGCCTTCTCACCAAAAACCACTGGGAAAAAAATGGCATCTGTTCTGAGCATGCAAAGACTTGCTTTTTTTTTCTTCCCCAAACAATAAATTATAACAACTATTTACATAGCATGCACATTGTATTAGGTATTATATGTAATCCAGAGACGATGTGAAGTACCCCTGAGGATGTCTCAGGTTGCATGCAAACACTGAAATCTTAGATCAGGGACTTGGGCATCTGTGGATTTCAGTATCTGTTAGAGGTCTTGGAGCAAACCCCCCATGGATCCTGAGGGGCGACTATAAGATGTACATATTTGCTGTAAGGGAAGGGCTCACAAGACCATGGACACTGACCAGTCTGAGGGGTGACTATAGGATGTACATATTTGCTGTAAGGAAGGGGCTCACAAGACTGTGGACAGACAGTGGACACGGATCAGTCTGAGGGGCGACTATAGGATGTACGTATTTGCTGTAAGGGAAGGGCTCACAAGACCATGGACACTGACAAGTCCCACAGTATCCAAGGTGAGTCGGCAGGCTGGAGACCCAGGAGAGCTGCTGGTGTAGCTTCGAGTTTGCAGGCTGGAGACCCAGGAGAGCTGCTGGTGTAGCTTCGAGTTTGCAGGCCGGAGACCCAGGAGAGCTGCTGGTGTAGCTTCGAGTTTGAAGCCTGGCAGCCTCAAGACCAAGGAAGAGCTGGTGTTTCCGTTTGAGTCTGAAGGCAGAAAAAGAGCTGCATCTCCCTTCGAAGGTTGGCAGGAAGAAAGAATTCTCGCTTACCTGGGGAAGTCAGTGTTCCTTTTATTCCGGCCTTCACCTGATGAATGAGGCCTGCCTGCCTCATTCACCAATGGGAGGGGGCAATCTGCTGAATTCACCCTACCCGTTCAAATGTTAATTTCATCCCAAATACCCTCACCCACACACCCAGAATAATGTTTGACTGAACGTATGGGAATCCAGGGGCCCCATCAAGCTGACACAGGGAGGGAAGGCTCCTGCAGGTGACACCAAGTGTCACTTCAATGTGGGACTGCTGTGGCATCACCTGCAGTGCCCTGACCTCAGTCGCATCCTCAGTGGCCCTGGCCAGTCCCTTTGCCATCAGTGGAATGGTGCTGCGCTCCCCAACCTCCCCCTCCACCCTCCCCTTTGCGCTGCCCCAGGCATCCTCCCCACTCAGGTTGGGGCTGCCTAGGAGGGCCCTGCTTTCGCTGTCTCCCTGCATGAGCCATTGTCCTGCTTTCTGCTGGGTCTGGAGGACTGAGGTCCTGAGGGCAGAGGCCACGTCTTGTTCATCTCAGCACTCAGGACAGTGTCTGGAAGGAGACAAAGCTCAGCCAACAACCATGAATCCCATCCTCACACGCACTGCCCCCTCCCTGTCGTGCCAAACAGAATCACTGAGAATTTCCTCCTGGTTCTGGAAAACAGGGTATCCTCTGCTTTTAAACGCCCACTGGTGCGGGGGAACCCACATGCCAGAACTGCGTGTACACCAAGGGGTGTGCTGAAAGGTGTGCTTCTTTGGAATCACAATTTGTTCTCGCTTATCCCCTCTGGCCATCCTCACTCCTGCCTCTCATCAGCTTTTGGAATCCCATCGGAAACCAGGCTGGAAGCTGTGCTCTCTCTGTCCTTCTCCTGGCAGGTGGTTCACTCACAGACAGACCCGTGCTCCTTCTCGGGAGGCCTGACGGTGCTTAAAGCCTCTTTCGCCCTAAAATTCCCATCTTTCTGGGGAGAGTCTTCAGATCCTGATCAACACTGGGTGGACCCTCCGTCCGTAGACCACATGGCCTTTCACAAAGACAGTCTTTCAGTACAACATGAGAAACGGAAGCCGACTTCACTTGATGTCAGAGTTACTGTTTGCATTTGGGGATGAGAGCTTTTCTTTCATGTAGACTTCATCAATTTATTATACCATCAGTGTAGGCTATTAACTGGAGGAGGAGGATTTGGAGGCTGGGTTGGGATGGCTCTGCAAAGGTTACGATACAAGAAGTATACAAAGTAAAGTAGAGGTTCCTCTTCAAAGACTTTCCTCCCCATCTAATTAGGAATAAATAGTAACTTCTCTTAGAAGCAAAATTTATTCAAAGACTTCTGCTAACTTTTTTTTTTTTTTTTTGAGACCCAGTCACACTCTGTCACTCAGGCTGGAGTGCAACAGCACAGTCTTGGCTCACTGCAACCTCTGCCTCCAGGGTTCAAGTGATTCTCCTGCCCCAGTCTCCTGAGTAGCTTGGATTACAGGCACCACCACACCCAGCTAATTTTTGTATTTTTAGTAGAGATGGGGTTTTGCCAGGTTGGCCAGGCTGGTCTTGAACTCTTGACCTCAGGTGATCCACCTGTCTCAGCCTCCCAAAGTGCTGGAATTACAAGCGTCAGCCACTGCGCCTGACTGACTTGTGCTCACATTCTTAAACATCTGCTAGCCATGATAAATAAATCAATGTAATTATGTTCTTAGCTCCCACAATTTAGCCTAAATATTTGCCCTGGCATGCTTATACTGGTCCAAGCAAGCGTTAGGTCATAGCCTGTTCCTCTTCCTTATTTGAAGGTGTTTTTACCTTTCTCAGCATTCCACAAGTTACTTCCTCCTTCCTTTGTTCTCCTCTGCTTTTTCCTCTTTTAAAACATTGTAAGTTGCTAGCCAGTTGGGACAAATACAGAGTGTGAGGTCCCGTTCCAGCCAACGGAAACCAGACACAGCAGCAGGGTGGCCGTGCCAGGTTATAAAAGACCCTGTCTCCTTCGTTTGGTGTACTCTTGTTGCAAAACTGCTGGCGAGTGTACCCTTTCTGCAGGAAGTAACAAAAAAATGGTCTTGCTGAGGAAATTAAATTTATATTCAATTGCTATTTCTTTATGACTCCAGGGAACAAGCATTTCTAACAGAAGGTTAGTGTTGGCTTATGGCACGCTTCTTGCACCTCCAGTCACATTTCATCTGCATGCCTGTTGTACATCAATATTAATAATTAAGAAAACATCTTCTTTTCTTTTCTTTTTGTTTTTTGTTTTTTTGTTTTTTTTGACAGGATCTTGCTCCGTTGCCCAGGTTGATATGCAGTGGTGCAATCTCAGCTCACTACACCTTTGACCTCCCAGGCTCAAGTGATTCTCCCACTCCAGCCTCCTGAGTAGCTGGGACTGCAGGTAGGCACCACCATGCCTGGTTAATTAAAAAACTTTTTTTTTGTAGAGACAGGGTCTCACCATGTTGCCTAGTCTGGCTTCAAACTCCTGGGCTCGTCAACCCTCCTGCCTCAGCCTCCCAAAATGCTGGGAAATACTTGTAAGGCAAAAGCCACCATGCGCAGCCTTGCAAATGTTTTCTGCGATAACATTTTAATACTTTGTTTGCATTTTTTCTTGCAAATGCAAGAGGTGGTGTGAGGGTAGGTGTATCTGACTTGCACTGAGGGGCAGGAACGTCCGCTTACTACAGGGAAGCATCTACTGCCGTGACAGGCTTGCTTTACGAAAGATATGAGAATCCTGCGGAGGTTTTGAAATTTACATTTACTCTTCGGAGTGAAGGAGGGGGGTTACTTCTTTCTTTGGTTTCAGTTACAGGCAAAATAAGCGATCAGAACAGTAATGTGCAGGCCATTGCCTGAAGGGATACTTGGGGGTGAAGAGACATATCGGAGGTAGAGATGACATGCAGGGGTCACAGCAGCAGAGCAGGGAGCCTGGAGAGACAGGGCTGGACTCTCAAGGGGAACATTCTGCTCCTACCCGGAAGCCTCTAAGAACGGGTTGGACCCTGTCTCCCCACCAAGCCAGCTGCTTTGGTCAGGCTCGGCAGTCCCCATGCCGTCACCTGGAAAAGACCCACCATCCACCAGCAGCCACACCCACCCAGGAGGGAGATTTCTGTCTGGGGACCAGGACACTATAACAGAACTGGTAACTGGGTCGAAGCAGGAGAAAAGGGAAAATGAAGCAGGAAAATTCAAAGTTGGATAAAGGGCAGAGTGAGTAAAAGCAGAGAACAGAAGCAAGGTGAACGGACAGGTGGGCAAGAAGAAAGATAAAAAGCAGAGGTTCGGCAGCCAAAACAAAGGTGAGATTCAAAGGCGAGCGAGGATCCCATGGTTGCAAGATCCAGGCCAAATCAGTCAGGGGCAGCTCTTCAGAGACGGGCGCGCGCCTTAGAGAGAAAAAGTATCCTTCGTGTCATGGCGTATGACAAGCAGCTACCTAAGGTTCGTGCACAGGGGCTGCATACCGGGCAGGTCCTTAGAATTATGGGATGGAGGTGACTCACAAGCACAAAGGAGCCAAAGTAACTAAGCAGCACACCCACCTGATCAAGAAAGGGCAGACAAGGCTGGAGATGAGTCAGCCTTGGAAAGAGAAGGACAAGTAAAAACACTTGCCAGTACCTAACTACACCAATCGGATGCCGATCTCATCTTGCAGAGGTCAGTTCACTCTCCCTCCGAGAGGGGGTCACTGTGCTTCTTACACTGCACCTGCCTTGCCGTGCTATCTGTGTGTGTCTCGTCCAATTCTTTGTACCAAGAGCCTGGGCTTGTGTGGCACCGTCTGGTCATGGGGTGACACTGGTTTTTAGGGCAGCACCATAGCGTGGCAGGTGAGAGTGTGCACAGGGAGCCCCGGCCTGCCCCGTGCTCCTTGCGTTCCCCAGGGCAAGTCACTTCTGCTGCCCATGCCTCTACCTCACTTGCCTGCAAAGTTGGGATAATAACCGTGTCCAGCTCATAGATTGTTGTAGGGATTAAATGAGCGGAGGCATGAGAAACGCTTAGTGGGTCAGCTCCTAGAATTACCTGGCATTCTTTGCTTTCTTATACTGCCCCAGCAAGATGCCTTTTTGAAGAAAAAGGCACCACATGATGGGGGTGTGGAGTTCCACCTGCCACAGCTGTGAGTGGGGATGGGGGTTAGGACTGCGCTAAGCTGTTAGGTCTGTCCTTATTACTCTTGCTAACACACAGGCCGTCTGGAACTTTAGGGTTAAAATTTTCCTGGGAAAATAAGAGTCAATAAACAATCAAGAAAGAGGCAGAACGTGAGAAGAGAGTGGGTTTTGGGGAAGGTGAATTGGCATTACTGCACCCCTGGCCATGAGCTTAGCAGACACACTTTAATCCACCTCAGGGATCATGCTGCACCCATCATCGAATGTTTGATATGTGGTCTTTGCAGCCGCATCTGTATGTTCATAGTTTCAGCTCCACCTCTTGGTTAACTTTCAGAGATTTCAAACATGTTTATTCAAAATGTAAGTAGAAAGTGTGAATCAGAATAAGGACCCCAGCCTTGCTGTCCAGCTCTGAGAGTTCCACTCAGCTTCTGACTCTGACCTTAGCACCCTGTCAGAACCCTGACTCCAGGGCATGGAATAAAACTGTGAAAATGACGGGAAAAAGGAGAATCCACGGCTGGCCTTTTCTAGTTATGCAACGCACTTGACAAATTTATGAAACTCAAAACGTAATAATTTTCATGGCAAAGTTGCAGAAGAAAAGATTTGCAAATACCTGGCAAATGTCCACGCAGGAACAAATGGGCAGGGGTTCCATGAGCGTGCAGCCTACGAAATCACAGCTTTACATCAAGTAACTGTCAGAGCACTGCAGGGACATTCAAGGCCCCAAATCACAGGTCCATTAGCCGGGGAATCCCTTGACAATTACAATTCTGCTTCCACAGTTGCCTTCTCTCCCCCTTGTAGAGGCTGAGATAATATCACTTGTCAGGTTGCACTTAACTTGGATCTGAGCAGATTTTACTTAAATACAGGCTCCTATCAAGCCTGTGGCACCGCCTTCCTCCCGATGGCTCCAGTCCCCTGCAGGTGGTTCCCTAGTTCTGCAATCGGTGGGTGTCCTGGGACTCCGTTTTTTAAGTCCTCCCCAGGCAAGCCTGCTCCCAAGCTGTTGTCCAGGAATAATTAACAACAGCATTTAGATAACAAGGTTTCTCCTGAATCTGCACATTAATTGAAGAAGACCTCACTGTGGCGGTGACATCAGTTGTGACAAATTGACCCTCACTCCTGCTCCCCAGGCTGTGCAGATAATCTCCTCTGTGCTGTCAGTTTGCTGTATTATTTTAGAAGGCAAGATAAGCAGCCTCTTATAAATTAGACCACATGTACTTTGGAAGAGTTTCTCTCAAAGTAAGCTTTCTGTAGCCTGCTCAGTATTATTAAAATGATGCTTGCATTTTACTAATGTCCATTGTGGTGGTGGGATAGGGACAGTGTGAGCAGAAGTGCAGGGTTCACACCCAAATGTTGCCTGCAGAGTCACATTCATTTACAAGAGCAAATTGCCTCTGAAACAACGTGGCCAGATGACAGAATCTATCCAAATGGAGTGGAAACTTGAAGAGAAAAAGGTCAACAGACATAGAATTCAAGTCAGTTGATGGGCATATTTTATTTTTGGAAAAACATTTTGTCAATTATCTTATAGGTCACAAACAATTGTTAAGTAACCAAAAGTTGCAAACTTTTGGTTTAAAAAATCTCAGCCCGGAATTCGTAAGTTCAGTTTACATGTGACCTGCAACAAGTAGGGGGTGCAGTTCTGAAGGTGCTGACTCCTGCCTTGTTGAGCACAGAGATTGAATTCCCCCGGACCTCAGCTGCAGGCTGGAGGTGTAGGGCAAGCCTGGCTCTCACCGAACCTCACTGCTTCACTTACAAAGACTTCCAGGCGGGTGCTCCTTGATAAGCAGGGAGCTGGCATTGGCAACGTGGCTATTTGATGAATGTGCACCGTGACTGTCTCCCTGAAAAGGTCTTTGCCCATGGAACCCTCGAGTTTGGTGTCCACACAGAGGGGCTTGTGGGTGACATTCCCTGGAAGACACTTTGAGAGCCAGACTAGCCTCTGTGTACTGAGCTTCTTTGAATGAGTAGCACAATACCAAGACCTGAACTCCTTCTCCTATTCCTTATAACACGACCTCTTTTCATGTTAAAAATATTAGACAGTAATAATGAGACTGGACGAGTCTAGCTGGAGATTGAAACTTGCATCAAACACAAGCTCTCGAGTTTTTTGAGGTCAAAGGGCTATCACATGGCCTAGAGATGGAGCTGGGAAGTGTCCAGGGTGGTCATGCCTTGTGTCTGCTCAGTGGGGGGCTTTGTGTCATTTATCACCATAAGCGTTCTCAGTGTGGATCCTGCTCAGCCCAACTTTCAACAAATGATAAAATAATCTACTATGAAGTCTATTGGAACTGAGAGTGGAAACGTGCCCACACTTTAGGCCCACTTAGGTATGGCCTGGCCCTGGACCATGAGGTGTCTGGATTGAGTCAGTTCTTAACCAAATAGACCTTGTTGAGCTGTTTTGCTTCATGACTGGTTTTGAGGCTTCAAAGTGAACTTGGAATATCATAGAAGTCCATCCGTCCATCCATCCAACCACTCATCCACCCATCCACTCATCCATCCACTCATCCATCCACTCCTCCACTCATTTACTTAATTCAGCATATATTTGTAGGTGGCTCCATGGGCCAGGCTCTGTGCCACATGACAAGTCTACAATAGTGAACACGAGAGACACAGTCCTCAGACTCTAGAGTTGACTGCAACATGGTGAGACGCACTGCAGTTGGCTGACCCTCTATCCAGGTGCCACGTCCTAATTCACAGGACCTGTGCATGTGTCACCTTAGGTGGCAGAAGGGCCTTTGGAGGTTTGATGTGGTGAAGGACCTGGAGTTGGGGAGATTCTCCTGGACTCTCTGGATGGGTCCGCTGAAATCACAAGTGCCCTCATAAGAGGGAGGCAGGAGGTCCGAGTCAGGGCACAGGATGGGACAAGAGATCAGAGAGCCAGAGAGAGGCGTGAAGAGGCTACATGGCTGGCTCTGAAAATGGGGGCCAGGCCAGCAGCCCAGGAACACAAGTTCCTCTAGAACTTGGAAAAGAAAGAAAACGCTTTTCTCCAGAGGGTCCAGGAGGAATGCAGCCCTACTGATGCCTTGACGATAGCCCATAAAGTGACTTTGGGCTCTGACCTTCAGAGCTGTAGATGATAAATGTGTGTTGTTTTCAGCTACTGAGCATGGGGGCATTTGCTGCAGGAGCCACAGGAAATGGAAACGGGGACAGGGCCGAAGACCCTGAGAGCAGGGAGCAACTGGGGCTGTGACAGGCCCCCAGTATCCTCCAAGACTTCCTGGAGCAATTCCTTCCCCATGCTGGAGTGGACGTGGGGTCAGGGAAGATGCTCAGAAGGAAGTAACAGGTTGAGGTTTGGAAGACAAGAGACAAGGTGAGATGAGAGGGTCTCAGCCACAGACAGCAGCGAACGTTAAGGCCGGTGGTCAGATCAAGTGGAGCCCACCTGGGGAACAGGAAGACCCTCAAGAGGACTGGGATGTGGAGGGAAAGGGGGCCCAGGTCTGAGGTGACAGAGACTGGTGGGAGTGGACCTGCAGGGCCTTGGGGACAAGCTGTGACCCAATATTTGCACACTGAGCCAGGAGCTACTCCAGGTTTGTGTGTGTGTCTCAAAAAAGGATCACTCTGGCTTTGGAATTGGGGAGAATTGGATTAGGGATGCCCAAAGAATCTCCATGAACACACAGAAATGCTCCCTGAATAAGGAACCCCCAGGCCTCCACACCGTCACCAAAGACCTTCCACAGTCATTTGCGGCAGGAAGGAACACAGCCAGGGGGACAGTCTGGACATCGAGGGATTGCACATGCTTTACTTCTGCCATTCAGGCACAAACTCACCTTCTGCATGCAACATTCAGCTATTAATTCTCAATTTGAAAACAGTGAAGGCTTGCTGTAAAAAATAAACAAACCAAAAACACACATCCCGGACATTCCCTGGCTGCTGCTATTTCTCTTACTCTTTCCCTTCAGGCTGGTGCCAAATCCCCTGCCATGCTCCCCACACTCCCAGCCCTGCTCTTCAGAAAGCTGCTGCTTAGGTGGGGGCTTTTGGTTAAACACACAGGGACATACAAGGTGGGGGCCACATCCCCATCCGGGAAGCGGATCCTGACCATTCCCCTGAGAGCAATGGCTTCTGTTGGTGAAAAGAACATACAATGTAGAGTCGGCCACAGTGGTGGCCCTAAAAGGGCTAAATCACAAGGATGTTCAGATAAAGAGAAAAGAAGAGCAGCCCCTCCCCAGCCATTGCTCTTGGAGGTAACAAAGTGGCTTCCATTCAGTTCGTTCTAAAGACAGAGACAGGTAGATGCTGGCGGTGCTGGAGACCGGTGGGCTGCCCTGTTGCTGGCTTCGTGCAGAGCTGGGGCTTTGACACTATCATGACGGTCTCAGACTCAGCCCTTGTTTTGCAGACTCCCAAATGGAAAAGGCCAGGTGACAAAGTTTATCAACCCATATGCAAACGGCAGAGCACAGTGACGCTGACTGGAGGGCATGCCCCTAGGAAGACTCCATAAGTGTGAGAGGGAGGCCCACGCCTCCACCCCAGAACACCCACTTTATTACATCAAAGTGTCAGAGACCACAAGCCAAAGTCAAGTTTCCAGGTTGCATTGATGAGTTCATGAACACATGTGACTACGTCTGAAATGGATTACAATGGAATTCAGAGAGATATTCCAATGATGGGACTTGGTTCCCTTACAGACCTGGCTCCAGATGCCTGGCCCTGGACAGGTAGGGAGGCAGCAGGCCTTCCTGGGGGATGAGGGCCATTCTCCTTGGAGCCACGTGGGTCTCCCGGTGCCATTGTCCAGAGACGATCAATGCCGCGGCAACTTCTAGAGTGCTGCACTCAGCAGGCTGCCCAGTACACAGTGGCTGAGCTAGCAATTAGCATCAACCGCTTCTATCCACTTCATGTTTTATCACTCAATGAGCTTATGAACAATACTGATTCAATCAGACTTATTGTCTATAATGTGCTGGTGTATTGCTTTACTGCAGAGAAAAATCCCATCGGGGCTCAGATCTCAGCCTCCTAAAAATGAACTCTGAGGAACAATGGGCAATTTGCCGTGAAGGTTATTATTGGTGAGGCTGCAGAGCTCATTCTTTTTAGTGAGTATACTGAGCTTTAAAGGGCATTATGTATCTTTAGACTATAGTAAAAGGTATGCATTGCCTATAAATGCCATTGTCCCTAATCTTTGGATGGCAATATTCATGTTTCCGCCACTTCCAGCAAATGATCTGCACGATGTGAGTCATGACTGTGGTCCTAGGGGTGGGAATGTCGAGGTCTCAGTGCACCTCATGAAAACAGCTAAGTGGATGGACACACTATAGAACCAGGAGTAAACGGAAGAGTGCAGTGACGGAATGGACAGTTATCCGGTAGTTTAAAAATACGGCTTGAACTGCAAATCAATGGATCCTATCACCTACTTCATGGAATTTACTATAATGCAAGAAGATCAACAAAGCTGGCAGCTATTATCTGTGAAGGTTTCTTTCACATGAAGCCAAATCAGCAAACGCTATTGAGACAATCATCCCTGAGGGCTGAGCGACGATTTGTTCTTTGAAAGAACAAAACCCAAATAATAATACATGACTCTGATGTAGTTTCTGAGCACACTTTCCTTATCTAGGAAGCTCTCCCTGATATTTAGAATTCGGAAGTACGTCTTGGAAGACGGTCTCCAAGTACCTTTAATCTGGACACCCAGCCAGCACTTCAATTTGCTGATAGCTGTCTTTGTAGCTTTCAGAGGAACTGATTGCCTGGATCTCTGAGTCAGGGCACTTGGGCATTAGAATCAGCGGAGAGTTTTCATGACCGAACATCCTGTTGTGCTGCGATAGGAGCAAAATTCACTTTGCATTCTGTTGGTACAATATCCCTGATGGAACTTTAGGGATGGCAGGGCATTGAGTATAGAGTGCAGCACACTCACGCCTAAGTTTGCTCAGATGCTAGAATCAGTCATGGGGCACGTCCACATCCACCACCTGAATCGATTCTCAGACCAAGGATGCCAGCCATGGAGAATGTGTTTCCTTGGGAAACGGAGGACTCATCCCTGACTCAAGCCTGTGGAGCAGTGCTGCCGTAAACACAGGGGTGGAGGTATCTTTGGGGTATGTTTGTTTCTTTCCTTTGAGTGGATACTCCATAGTGGGCTTGCTGGATGGAATGGTGTTCTATTTTTAGTTCTTTGAGAAATCTCTGTACTATTTTCCACTGAGGTTGTGCTAATTTACATTCCCACCAAGAGTGTGGAATGGCAGACATCAGAGACTCAGAAGGTTGGGAGAGTGGGTCAGGGTGGGGAGGGGAAATTACTTAAAGGGTACAATGTATCTTATTTGGATGATGGATGCACTGAAAGCCTGGTCTTCACCACTGTGAAACTATATAGCCATTTAACAAAACTGCATTTGTACCCTTAAAAATTATACAATTTTCAAAAAGACTGTGGAACACAGGAAGCTGAAGCCAAGGTGGGAACCCACGCACTGCTCCTCCTTTGGCCTCTCTTCCACCTGGCTTTGGCTGGTTTTGGAGGCTCAAGTCCACTGATGTCGGGGCGGGGTGGGTGCACGTATTCCACGGGGACAGAAATCAGTCCACTGGGGGAGGGTGGAGACGGTGCCTGCTACAAATCGTCACCACTAGCTCACCACTAGATCCTGGGGCTCCAGGCCAGAGGACTATGGCACTCAGGAGTCCAGATGGGTGGAGCTGGATTAGGAGGACAGGATGAAAGTAGTCCATGATGAAGTTAAGGCCCTATGGGTCCAAGATGATCCCTAGAGAGATCTCAGGGCTTGGGAGGCAAGAATGGGATGGGGAAGCAAGAGCCCCCGCTGGGAGAGGGCAGCCAAGGGCATCATTTCTGTGCATCTGAGAGATTGCACACGCTGCCGATCTGAGCTCTGCCCCAGAAAAGTGACGGGCCTGGGTCAACAAGTGTTTTCTGAGCACCCACACTGCCAGAGGCTGCTCCAGCCAGGGCCCCTGATCTTGAGGTTGGGCTAATTTACATTCCCACGAAGCTCCTCCACCAGCACTCCTCCCTCTGCCCCTCCCTTCTGCTCATGTTGATTCAGCCGTGTCCGGGCTGCTCAGAAAGGCCAGTGGCTAGCGAGGTGACCACTGCAGTGAACAGTGGGTCAGGAGCGCTGACCTGGAGGGGGCAGTGCGGCGGGAGCTGCCTGTGGGAGGGAGGCCTCCGTATCCATTACACACAGTGGGGGACCCAGCCACGGAGACACCTGTTTCCAGGCATGCCTGCTCTCCAGGACACTGGAGGAGATCCATGCTGGCCATGATGGAGGTCATGGGACAACATTTGAGGACACTCCCAGGAATAAGGAGCCACTGCCGGAATAAATGTCCTTCTTTCCAGAGATCCCAAGGTGTGCCAGAAATCAATTACATGGGAATTACCATCATCCAATCGAATGACTATTGTTCAAAGCAGTGGGTGTAGGTGTAGGATACGAGAATCACTGCGTGGAGTTGGGATTAAGTTTGTCTCAATGAAATGCAAAGGCATAGCCTAGAGCAACCTACACCTTCTGTCGGCAATACCAAGGACAATGTAATCATGCTGTCCCCACAAAATTCCCCTCACTGCTCAGGGGCTGCAGGATGAAGCACCCACACTGGCTCAGCAGTGGCTGAGTGACACCTCCACACACGTGGGTCCCTCGTGGTTGTGAGTGTGAGTGGGACGCGTGCATTTGGTGAGCAGCGTGGAATGGGATGCAGGTGAGAGTCCAGCGTGGAGGCTGCCTTCCTCCCTGGATGAGTTATGTTGGGGATCCTTCCAAATGCCCTGGATTTATGATGTAATTTTAGTATAATTAAAACCTGAATCATTCAAAGTATATAATTAATCACATTCAGCTTCAATCACCATTTCTAATTGATCCCAGGCTGCTGGCTCTGCACCTGGAGATCTTGGTGACACCAGCAACAGTGAGCAGGTGGCTCAGCCTGCTGTCTCCTTGCTCAAGCGCAGGGACCAATTAGAAAAATGCTGTTTTGCTGCTGACCCCAGGGGAGGCAGGCCCGGCGAGGGCACAGACCGCACACAATGCCCGTAGCACACAGCATGCAGGGCTGCTGAGGGCAGGTCAAAGACGCAGCTGCAAAAGGACAAACTGGAAGACCCAGAAGATCCCAGAGCTCCTCGAGTCTCAGAAGAGCCGTGTGGTGTCAAATGAGCTGACCAAGCCTGGCAGGTGTAGGGAATTGGACCCAGACCCAATTCAGTAAACACAGCTCCTGCTAGAACTGCCTTCTCCAAAATGAGCCCTGTGTTTTATGAGAGGACCCAGTAGAATAAGCATAAAAGACAGAAACAGTGCTGAAGAAGTGAAGGACTTGCCACGGCCAACATCATAGAAAACTACGATGGCATGTGGCCCCACAGCTTCTAGAAAAACCGCCAAGCCCCTGACCAGACTCGCCAGAAAACCTACGAAGCTAATGCTGGAAATCACTGCAGCTCGTGGGAAAATGGGTGTGGGAACCCCATGAGACACAGGATACTGAGGATGTTTCAGAATGTGTTCTGAACCTCCTCTCTTGCGGGTAGAGATGGCTTTCATTCATCTCTAGGCTATTGTGACACCCCAGATTTTGCAGATAAGCCTGCACAGGGGCATCGTTTTAAAGTATAAGGCCCGGGTAGATTGTCACGGTCCATGCCAGAGTGTGCATCAGTTAGGTCACTGTGCAGGTCTGTGTGGGGGCTCAGGTGTTCTTCAGATGTGTGAAGCTGAAGCTGAAAGGAACCTCTTTCTCCTCCACACAAAGACTCTGTGTCCATTCCTGGTAGCCCCAATTTCTGGCTGTTATAAATGTCAGAGTTGGTTAGAAACTTGTGTCCACACAAAAGCCTGCGCACGGCTGGTTATAGCAGTTTTATCCATAAATGCCAGGGCTTAGAAGCAACCAAGGTGCCTTGGGTTGGTGAATGGGTGAATAAACTGTGGTGCATATCGATGATGGAACGTTATTAGTGTTCACAGATACAAGCTATGAATTCATGAGAAGTCACCGAGGAAGCTTACATGCATATTACCAAGAGAAAGACGCCAACCAGAAACACGTTGTTTGAATCCAACTCTAGGACATTCTAGAAAGAAGCCAGCCAGAAGCACATCGTATGGTTCCAACTCTAGGACGTTCTGGATAAGGCAAAACTATGGAGGCACGGAAAAAATCAGTGGCTTCAGGGCTTGGGGGTAGGGAGGGAGGCATCGGTGGAGCACAGGAGACTTTAAGGGCAATGGAGCTGCTCCATGTGATACCGTAATGGTGGGTCCATGTCATGATGCATCTGTTCCCACCCACAGAATGTCGAAACAGTGAGCCGTCAGTAAACCGTGAACTTTAGGTGATACTAATGCATCATCACCAACTCGTTAATTGTAACACCCACCAGAGTGGTGACTGTTAATGGTGGGGGAGGCTGGGGACAGGGAGAGGAGTACATGGGAAATCTCTTCATCTTCCCCTCAATTTTGCTGTAAACCTAAAACTTCTCTAAAGACATTAAGTCTTTTAGAAATGTCAGTGCTCAGAGTGCCAGGGGTTTGTCGATGAGGATAGCCGCACTGCAGCTGACACAGAGCTAGTGTTCCCTGAGGTGGGAGTAGGCACGGGGGTGGCCGAGGGGAGCCCGGCAGGACAGGAGCCCTGGGGACGGCTGGGAGGGGGCACAGGGGTCTCACAGTCTCCAAGGGAAGCCGCTGCGGAGGAGCAAGAGAGAGAGAGCGGGATGCTCAGGCTACAGGCCATGGTTATGCTGCAGCCAGGGTGCTGTTTCCATCACAAGAGGAAAAACACAGCACACCATGGAGCCAGCCCAGGTGCAGTGAACACAGCTAAGACTGGCTTAGAAACAAAAATACAAAAAAGAGGCCCCCTGTGTGCCCTCAGACTTGTTCTAAGGGCAGGAGCCGGAGACTCAAAAAGGGGACGGCAAAGAGAGATGACTGTAGAGCCCAGGGAGCTGCAGATGGGCTAACGCTGGGTGGGTGCTGGGCCAGCTTTGCCTTGAAGGTCCTTCAACAGCACTCCTCCCTCTGCTCCTATCTCCACTCCTGCCTCTGGTCCTCCCTCAGCTCTTCTTTCCACTCCTCCCTCTGCTCCTCCCTCTGCCCCTCTCTCCACTCCTCCCTTCACTCATCCCTCTGCTCGTCTCTCTGCTCCTCCCTCCACTTCTCCCTCTGCACCTCCCTCTCTCCTCCCTCTCCTCCTCCTTCTGCTCCGCCCTCAGGTCCTCTCTCCACTCCTCCCTCTTGTCTTCCCTCTGCCTCTCTCTCCACTTCTCCCTCTGCTCATTCCTCCATTCATCTCTCTTCTCCTCCCTCTATTCCTCCCTCAGTCCCTCTCCCTGCTCCTCCCTCTGCTCCTCCCTCTGAACTGCCCTCTGATCCTCCCTCTGATCCTCCCTCTGCCCCTCTCTCTATTCCTCCCTTCACTCCTCCCTCTGCTCCTCCCTTCATTCCTCCCTCTGCTCCTCCCTCTGTTCCTCCCTTCATTCCTCCCTCTGCTCCTCCCTCTGTTCCTTCCTCTATCCTTCTCTCTGCTCCTCCCTCCACTCCTCCCTCTGCTCCTCCCTCTGTCCCTCCCTCTGCTCCTCTCTCTGCTCCTCCTTCTGCTTCTCCCTCCATTCCTCCCTGCACTCCTCCCTCTGTTCCTCCCTCCTCTCCTCCCTCTGCCCCTCCTTCCCCTCCTACCTTGCTCCTCCCTCTGATCCTCCCTCAGGTCCTCTCTCCACTTCTCTCTCTGATTCTCCCACTGCCCCTCTCTCTGTTCCTCCCTCAGCTCCTCTTCTGGTTATTCCTCTGCTCATCCCTCTGTTCCTCCATCTATCCCTCTCTCTGCTCCTCCCTCTGGTCCTTTCTCAGCTCCTCTTCACTCCTCCCTTTGCTCCTCCCTCTGCTTCTCCCTTCACTCCTTCCTCTAGTCCTCCCTCAGCTCCTTTCTCCACTCCTCCCTCCACTCCTCCCTCTGCCCCACTCTCCACTCCTCCCTCCACTCCTCCCTCTGCCCCACTCTCCACTCGTCCCTCCACTCCTCTCTCTGCTCCTCCCTCTGCTCATCCCTCTGCTGCTCACTCTGCTCCTCCCTCTGCTCCTCCCTCTATCCCTTTCTTTGCTCCTCCCTCGGCTCCACCCTCTGCTTCTCCCTCTTTTTCTCTCTGCTCCTCCCTCCGTTTTTTCCTCTGCTTCTCCCTTCGCTCCTCCCTCTGCTCCTCCCTCCACTCCTCCTTCCGTTCCTCCCTCTGCTTTTCTCTCTGCTCCTCCCTCTGCCTCTCCCTTTGCCACTCTCTCTGTGCTTTGCGAGCGTAAAAACAAATTCTGACGACTTTTTCCAGGCCATGAGTTCTGTCTGCTCCACAGACATGCAGAGTGGAAGGAAAACCACACAATACCAGCAACGATGAAAGAACAGGTGAAGTGGATTACATCAGCCCTCTGTGCCTCTTCTGGAATCCCTCAGCAGCAAGCTTTTCAGAATTCCTTAAGTCAAGCCAAATAGGATCTTAAAAAAAAAAAAAGGTTTAATGTAACCATTGGGAGAATAAAAAAGACAAGAATAAGATAAGGATTTATGTTTATTTATGGGTCAAACATCATATTTGACATGAAGTAATTTGTTTTACTGTGACTTATACACTTGAGAACAGATTGTGTGTGTGTGTGCATACGTGTATGTGTGCATATGTTTACGTGTGTGTTCATATGTGTGTATGTTTTCCTGCATGGATGTCTCTGTGTCTGTTTAGACACCGGGCTTTTAATGTTGTCAGGAAAATGAAAGCCACAGAGCCCCTGGAGGCTCCTGGAATTCTCTGACTTATCCCCTGTGCGTGTTGGAGGGAAGACTGGAGAGAAGGTGAGTGCTTGGCTGGTTCTCCAGAGCCCTGGGCTTTCCCAGTGGGGGTGTCAGAGTCCCCCGCAGAGCCCCTGGCTCAGAATGTGCTGCTGAAGCACCGTTGTTATGCAGCATTTTCACTTAGAAACATTTCACATGGGTTAGCTCTAGCGAGAGTTTTAACTTTTTCCGGATAGTCATACAGGCAGAACTGAGTGGTGATGAAGACCTCGGTCAAGTTCCCAGCTTAAGACACATTGATTAAAAACCTCTGCTTGTCTCTTCTGTGTGGCTTGTGAGGTGGGACAAGAAGCGCCCTGCTTCCCAAGTTTGCATGGAAGAAGGCTTTAGCAGAATATGAAAATATGTGGCTGGATGGCAGCTGATAACGATTGGCTATGAATAACATTAGCCAGTAATTCCAACTGGAGACTGCTATCCCCCACTTTTACCTCGGAGATTATTAAATAGATAAAATGAGTTTTTCAAAATCTTTTAATAGTTACACATAATTCTAAGCTTTCAATTTATGTGCCTTTCTTTTCCCTTTGTGTTTATTTATATCTGACCATTTCCCGTCAACTCCAATACACCTTGTACTCAAATTGCTTATTTTTCCACAGGATACCATTTGAGCCTCAGACATACCGTGTCTGTAGCAAAGGCCTCAGACATTCTGGGAAAACCCAAATGGAATGTGCACAAGAGCCCAGGCTCGGGTGGCTCAGCTCCAAGTCTGCAGAGCTGTGTAATTGCAGACTCCAGCTCCGCGTCTGGAAACAAAAACACAGGATGCAAACAATTTCTGGAAGGAGGCATGTTGCATTTGGTTTTGGTGGCTACAGCTTGAGATTAGAGAGTGTTCATTATGAAAAATTTGTATACAATTTCTAAATAACACTGAGGAGAGATGAGAAATGCTACTGAAAGTAAGTACTCCCCCCGACACTGGCACACACACGTGCACACATGAGCCTCACCCTGAGTCATGTCAGTCCCTGGCCATCACAGTGCAGGTTGAACAAACAGCAGATCCATAGCTGGGAATGGTTGAAAGAGCCATTGAGTGTGGAAATGAAGAGCGTGGGCTTTGGGACCAGTCAGGCCTGGGCTGAGCTCTAAACTTCGTTATATGCCAGACATGTGGCTCCAGGCCTCAGTCTCCCCATTCATGAAATGAGCCGTAATGGCGTCCTGGGTTATTGGGAAGCTTCTAGGAGATGGGACAATTTGCTTAGTAAGCATTTGATAGGTGTGATCACATTCTGAGGGAGAATCAAACAATTCTCTACTTGCGTCCTAATTCTCAATGTCGTGTGGGGATTCTCATGCCTGGATGAGGTGAGTGATGGTCCCAGGGTCCCTGGGACGCCTGGGACTTTCCTGGTTTTGAAAGGGAGAGCCTGGCGTCCGGGAACCTGTCAGCCCCAGGCACGTGGGGATGGTTGGTCGCCCTAGTTCCTTGGCGCTCTCCACCCGCTCACATCTTCCCTCCCTCCTGGATCTGGGGACGGCCTTCTATTGCAAGACAGGTAAGAAAACCATGGGGAATAAGGGCTTTGGGACACAGTCTGGTTTGTTTCATTGATTGGGTTATGATCAGGAATTATAATGGGCCATTCCTTATTACATGTTTATAATTGATGTGAAACTCTTTAGAATCTAAACAAGGAACAATTTATTGACACCAAAAGATCTGGACAGATGACTTAACTTGGCTTTGATGGATTTTTTTTTTTGGTTCATCATCTTTTTTTTTTTAACATGTGGCATAAACCCTAAAAATACAATTGTCAAAGTAAATATTTTCATTTAGAAAATGAAACTTTCATTCCAAAAGTTTGCAAAAGCAATACTGAGCATTTACCATTCTACCACCTGGTTTACATTCTTCTGTTATGTTTTAATAGGTAACAGTTGTGGTGGGCCCTGTTTAAGGTCATCCAAATTCCCAGAACCTGTGAATAAGTTGGGTTCCATGGAAGTGGGGAATTTGAGGTGGCAGATGGAATTACTGTGATTGATTAGCTGCCCTCAAAATAGGAAGATGATCCTGCATCATCCAGCAGGGCCCAGTGTAATCACCAGGGTCCTTAAAAGGGGAAGGAGAGGCACAAAAGAGTCAGAGAGGTGACCAGCAGGAGAGAGGGTGACCAGCAGGCAGGTCAGAGGGAGGGAGGTGACAACTAGGACATTGAGACAGATGGGAGGTGGCCACCAGGATGGTCAGAGGGAGGGAGGTGGCCACCAGGATGGTCAGAGGGAGGGAGGTGACAACCAGGATGGTGAGAGGGAGGGAGGAGACCCAGGAGGTTGAGAGGGAAGAGAGCCGCTGCTCTGAAAGTGAAGGGCGGGGCCATGAATCAAGGAATCCCAGAAGCCCCTGGAAGGAGGAAAAGGTGCATAGTGGACTCTGCCCCGGAGCCTCAAATCTGCCCAGGGAGATCCACACTGGACTCTGCCCTACAGGATTCTAAGGGAGTCACTTGTGTTGCTGAAGCCACCTAGTTTGTGGCAATGTGTTACAGTGACAGGGACCTAATACAACACTGTGTGACGTTTCATTTAAATATATATTTTTTATTTATACCAATTGGTCCTTAACATTAGACAGAGTGAAAAAGGAGGTGGTATTGGTGCTTACGTTACCTGTTTGACACAGTCCACCAAGAGACTGGCCCAATACTCCCTGGTGCAGAGGGAGAGCGTCCCTAGGGGCTCAGGCACCCACTGCTCCCGAGCTGCACTTTCACCTGCCGCACTGACCTTCACCCGCAGCACTGACCTTCACCCGCAGCACTGATCTTCACCCGCGGCATTGACCTTCACCTGTGGCACTGACCTTTACCCACGACACTGACCTTCGCCCACGGCACTGACCTTCACCTGTGGCATTGACTTTTACCCGCAGCACTGATCTTCACTTTGGCACTGACCTTCACCTGCAGCACTGATCTTCACCTGCGGTACTGACCTTCACCTGGGCTGCACAAAGGGGAAGTCTTAGGGACCTGGGTTTACTCCAGGGAGGGGGAAGTGTAACTGTGGGGTGGGCCCGGGGGAGGCCTGGGGTGGAGGCAAGGCTGGGGTCACCAGTGTGCAGACAGGGGAGCCTCATGGCCATGGGCACACAGATGGGCGCTGGAGCACTGGGACCTCACTGAAGGAAAAGCCAGACAGAGGGAGGCGCACTGAGACCAGGTGGGGGCGGGCGGGCCGCGATGCTCCTGCCTTGACCACACACTCCAGCAGACAGTTCTCACCCCTGATGATGTCCCCTTGACCACACACCCCAGCGGACAGTTCTCATCTCTGATGACCCCGCCTTGAGCACAAATCCCAGTGGACAGTTCTCACCTCTGTGCTGTGCCCAGGGTGTGTCAGAGATGGAATCCAGGGACACTGAGTTGAGCTGCAGCCTGACAAGCCTCATTTCTGAGCCGTGTGGCAACCCCTCCAGGAAGGTTTCATCATTTCCGCTCTGCAGAGGGGACGCAGGCACCAGAGCCCACACAGCTAGGCAAAGGCAGAGCCCAGGTTCAAGTTCAAGTGTCTGGATCTCAGACTCCTCTCCTCCACCACTCCAACAGCCCCCCAGCGGGCCTGGACCCTGAACCAAAGACAATCAACATAGCTTGCACGTGTGTGGACGGTGTCCGGTCCTCAGCCTGCCCTTTACACCCACAGGGATGGCCTCCTCCTTGCAGCTTCCACCTGACTTCCAGCTGATGCTGTTCCAGAGATTCTTGCAGCAGCTGCAGGGACCTGCCTGTTCCAGACACCTTCCCTTCCTCCAGCCTCCATCTCACTGCCCTCATGTTCTCCCTGCCTACCTGGACTCTGTGTACAGACCCCCATGGTCAGGGTCTTCCTGCCTAAGAGGGAACACCTGCACCCTGCTCAGGGCCCACCTCCTCCCAAATGCCAGGTAACACACTGGTGCCTTCCCGCTGCCCCAGGCAGCTGCTGTCCTGGAGTGGGGTCCCCCCAGCATTGCAGATCGCACAGGCGGTGCTTTCTGTTTGATAAGTACCTGCTGGGAGTTGGTTGGTAAGTTGGAACAAGTCAGTTAAAAAGGAAAATCACACCAAGTGTGTAGCTTAAGTCTCTTATTTAAAGTGAAACCTAACCATGAAGTCTTAGTGCTGCCATTTGGCGGGGAGAAGATTCCTTTCCCAGGTGAGGGCCCGTGGCATGAACCTGCATCTCCTGCCACTCATTCCCGCCATTTCCCTTTACTCTGTCACCTGTGGTTACTTGTCAAGGCCAGAGTCTCTGTCATGACCCGGAGGTTGATGGGTCATTCTCAGCTACGTGACAAGCTGGACTGCTCCTGCTGGAACTGCAAGTGCTGCGTGAAGCTGCCAGGTTTTGGGAGGCTCCGTGAGCCTCACTGGAAGCAGCACATTTGCCCTTGCTCCCTTTGCCTTTCCTCCCTGCTGGCTGTCCTCAGACGAGAGCCACAGACGGAGCAACACCGCAGACATTGGCGTCGGTCTCACACACACACACTTAAAACAGTTGAGACATTCACAAAACTATTTCAGTTCATTGAGGCACCCCTGGGCGAGACATTCACAAAATGACTTCAGTTCATCGACGCACCCCTGGGCGTGTTTTACCGAACTAGAGAGTCAAAGCCTTATCATACAATGGCCGATCACCTCCAATTGACTGCTCTAAACTCATTTGACAAAACCAGCTTCTCATGGAAAATTTACAAACATTCCTGCCTGAATTACTGTGTATGAAATAGGACCAGTGCAAGCTTGGCAATATTTCTGCTCAGGGCAAGAATTATTCTCCCATCTGGACCTACAATTTTGGGGAGGGAACACCGGCCAAAAGAGAGAACAGAATGAAGAATTATTTCCTGGGCAGAACCCCCGAAAAGGTACAGTGAGCATCTTCAGCTGATGTTCATCTGAGCCCACTCCTTGGAACACAGAGTCTACAATAGTTTTGAAATTTACAACTGCAGCATAGAACTCGTGACTGCATAAATCAAGGAACTATTGCACTGGGAATGCCGCTGATGAGCTGTGAGAGAAATGAACAAACAACTAGAGCCTGGCCTGATCATGCCTGTGTCCCATGGCGGAGGTGCGGTGGCTGTGGGACCCTGGACTCGTGCTCCAGAGATCAGAGCAACCACGACTTGACCCTAAGGGAAGGAGAGAGGAGCCCCGGTCCCGGGCTGCATCGCGTCCTGGGCTTCGGAAGAGTGGCCTGCCGCACCTTGAGAGGAGGCCGTGTTCCAGTGGTGTCTGCTGGCTGGAGGGACCCTTGGCTGTGGGAATGATGAGGTCACACTGCGCAGTGTTGTCTCCACATTCATAAGCTGTGCCTCGGACGCTCTGTGAAAACAACCAAGGCGCCAAGGAAATTAGGAGAAGTGTTGGAAGCCGGGGCATCTCTGCTTGAAGGAGATAAGACGGGGCCTGGTGAACACAGTTCCGGGGGCCTTGATCTTCAGATTAGGAGCACAATCCTGCCGCAGCTGTGGAGCCCTGCACGTTCTCAATGCCTGGAAAATTACCCTAAAATAATCGCATGGCAGCGCTTGGTAATCACTTTACTTTGACTTTTGAACATCTGATAATTAAGTGTGAGCCTTCTGAAAGGTGCTTCAGTGCTGTGGGAAGCGTATCCTCATGGTAACTTTTCCCTCAGTCTGACCAGATGAATCAGGACAGAAATTAGGTGTCAGATATGGATATTCCCTTTAGAAAGAGCCATCTGATTAGGCTGAGAATTGAGGATGGAAAAACCAATTTCATTCTCTTTGAAAAAAGTATGGTATCTGATGACATTGTTTTTCTTGGTATTAAGTTCACGTGTTTGCAAAAACAAAACTGGAATTTCAAGGTTTAAAGCATTTATTTTGAGTCTCTACATGGAAGATGAGAACATGAAATAGAACGTTTTCTTTTTAAATTATAAACATTTAAAAATAGCGTTTAAATACTGAACATTAATGGCACTGTTAGTATTGTTAACAAGTGGATGACTGTTGAAAGTAGCTTGTGAACAGGCTGTCTATTCATCCTATCTATTAATTCACCTATCTATCTATCTATCTATCCATCCATCCATCCATCCTTCCATCCATCTATACATCCATGTGTATATGTATGTATCTAGCTAGCTATACATGTATGTACATATGTATATATGTATGTATGCATGTATGTGTGTATGCATGCATGTGTGTATCTAGCTATCTAGCTAGCTATGGAGGGGTATTTACTATAGGCAATCAACTTACGCAGTTTTGAAACATGAGAAGTCCATGACCTGCCGTTGGGAAGCTGGTGGCCCAGGTAAGCTGGTAATATGAGCTCCAGCCTGAGTCCATGGGCTTGAGAAACAAGAGAGCCAATGTTGTGGTTCTAGTTTGAGTCCATGTTTGAAGGCAGGAGAAAACCAACATCCCAGGGCCAAGACAGTCAGGCAGAGAGAATTCTTCCCACTCAGGCCTTGTGTTCTTTTCAGGCTCAGTAGGCTGGAGAGCGCTGACCCACACTGGGGAAGGTGATCTGCTTGACACATGAAATCGACGGTCACACACCCTGTGTCCTAGGTTGGGGAATTGCCCTCCTGTGAGTTGGAGTGGGAGTCAGGAACCCACCTGCCCCGTGTAACAGCTGCCAATGCAGCCATGTACCTTCTGCCTCCTGGGGATGAGTGTGGCTCCTCTTCTGGGCTTGGTCAGTAGGAAGGACCTGCCCTGGACTTTGCATTAGGAGCCGAGGACTCAAAGACACCAGAGCCTGAAGAGCCTCCAAGGTGGCAAGATGGAAATCCCAGAGCAGAGCAGAAAGGGCAGCTGTGGCCATGCAGGTGGTCAGAGCACTGCCATGATGAGCCAGGTGGGTTCAGGACCTGGCAGTCGGACAAGTGGCAGCACAGCCCTACCCAGCACTAGGGCCAGCGAGAAGAGGACTGCGGTTCCTGTCTGTGCAGCCAGTGAGCTGGGTCCCCAGATCCGAAGGAGGTTCTGTGAGGTACCCAGTACTCAGTACCCCAGACCCCAAGGAGGTTCTGTGAGGTACCCAGTACTCAGTACCCCATACCCCAAGGAGGTTCTGTGAGGTACCCAGTACTCAGTACCCCATACCCCAAGGAGATTCTTTGAGGTACCCAGTACTCAGTACCCCATACCCCATGGAGGTTCTGTGAGGTACCCAGTACATGCCCAGGAAAACCCGTAGTGATGAGATTAGCAAGAGTACTGTATGCTGTTCTCACCTAGGAGCGCTGAAGGGCTGAGCCTTCAAGGGAGAGGCCTGGGCAGGTCAATGGCTTGGCCTTGTTCCAGGATCCCTGAGAACCTAGAAGTTGTCAAGAAAAACACATTTTCCCACCCAATTAATGTGGCTAATTTGAAGAGAGTCTCTAAAAATAGACATTTCGGGGTGAACAGATTGTACCAAAGTGCAGCTGCATTTATTGCATCCTGAGGATTGTAAAGGGCTGGGATTTGTGACAGACGCGTCATTACAGAAGGTGCAAATGATGGACATTCGAGAGGAGGATGTGGCGAGGCCCCACCCACTTGAAGAGGCTCCTCACACGCAGGCTAGATGCTCCCTCATCCGTGGTGCTCCTCCACGGTTCAGGATCCTCCTCCCCTGTGGGCCTGGTGCTCCCTCGTCCACAGTGCTGCTCTTCCTCATCCCTCGTCTGGCAAGGACACTGCTGGCTGGCAGCTGCCAGGTGACCCCTTCCATCTAGAGCAGCAGGCCAGGAGAGACAGAATCAGGTACCCCTCTGGGTGACCATGGGGAGAATTTACCTTCTTCAAGAACTGCAGGCCAAACAGATTCCAAAGCATAGATCAGGCCAGTCTGAGACCCATGTGGTGGGACTATGGGACTCATCCCAAAGGGAATCTCAGTCACAGGGAGAAAAGGTGAAGGGCTCTGAATCCATGAAGAGGACAAGCATAAGCATCGGGTTTTCAGGAACGGAAACACAGACTATTGTGCTTGACTTTATTTCAAGCCGTCCTCGGCATGAATAATCCTGCAGCCTCCTGAGACCAGATCTCATAAAGCAACCAACAGGACGTTTACAAGGTAAGTTTCTATTTAGTACCTCGAAGAGAGGAGCAGAACCACAGATGGAGAAATCGATGCCTTGTCAATCAAAGTCTGCAAAAGCTCCCTGGCCCGATAAGCTCGCCTCTGCTAATCACCGATGGAGACTAATCGACGCACGTCGCCGGCGGATTTTCTCTGCACCTGCTGTCCGCTCCCATCTCTTTGGGGCCGCTTGAGTCTCACGTGGGCTTTACTGCAGCTGGCCTCCCTCTCCTGCCCCCTCATTACCGTCTGCAGCTCTGACCACACTGACCTGATTTAAACAGAAGAAAGGAGAGGCAGCCTGGGGAGAAGAGGGTGGGCTGCTGGTGCGGTCGTGAGTGTGCGTGAACCAGCGTGGCGCCCCATCCAGGAGACAGCGAGGGAGGATCATCCCATTCATTCATGCAGGGAGTGGGAATGGGCCCATTACAGGCAGGGTGAAGGTGCTGCATTTTAAGCACCATTCAGTGAAGATCATTTCGAAAGCACAGAGAATCTTTCCAGTGGGTAAAAGTACGGAAAGTCCTGCCACCGAAATGTTTTTACATTAAAATATCACATAACTATTTTCCAAGCCTAAAGTAACAAGGCCCCATCCCGTGGGCTGCTGCAGTGGAGACATTAAATATTGCAGTTTACATCCTCGAGGGCCGCAAGGTGCCTTTAGATAAAATGTCACTATTCCAGAGACGATTTCATGAAAATAAATTCCCATTTAGCCTTTCCGAGTGCGCTGCAAGCATGATTGTCACGGGCAGCAAAGTACAGCTCCCTCCACAAACCAGGCCTTCCCACTCCCGGGTCAGGATGACGATCACTGTCCAGCCGTCCTCCCCTGCCACGTCTGCCTCGACCACCCTTTCCAGCTCAGACACTCGGTTGGACACACCATGGCAATAACCCCTAGTGGAGATACAGCCTTGGCCTCAGGAGATTGTAGCCCAGAGATGGAGATAGACACTCCAGTAAGCACACAGCTAAATATCAGGGCCAATGTCGTGCCTGCTAGAAGGGATGAATCACAGCTGCAGGGGATGGTCTAGGCTCCAGGGAGGGTCAGGGAAGGCTTCAAGGTGGGAGTGGTGCCTAGGATGAGGTCCCTGGGAGCAGGGGATGGTGAAAAGGACATGGTTTGTAGTCACAGAGATGCAGACAGAATAGTGCTTGCCAAGGGCCTGGGGCTGCAAGGCAGAGAGTCCATGGGTAGGCAGGTGGGTCGGAGCGGAGAGAAAAAGCTGGAGTGGGTGTGAGGTTCAGCTGGGGAGGGTCTGCCCTGACAATTATGGAAGAGAAGTAACAGCTCCCTACCTAAGTTTTTAAATAAACAAACTGTATTTAAAGTCAGGTCATTGGTGGAAATTTTGAAGTCAACTATGATTTTAAAAGTAATTGCATTTTATCATTCATACACAGTGATCTTGGTTAAGGGTTTAATCAAAATGTAGAGGAATTCAATTATTTAAAAAAAGCCCTGCTCAGGGGGATAGAAAATCTCATTTTAAATATCAAACTTTAATAATATAAAGTAAGAATATCCCAGTAATTACAAAAATCATATTTAGCAACTGGCTTGGTATATTTTTAAATTTTATTGTGATGAAACATATTTTCTCCATTTATTTTGCTTTGGGTAAGTGCTTACTGGAGGATGTGAAAAAGACATTTCTTTTTGCCACAAGACTATATAAGCTGCCCTGATTTTGCAGACCAAGGCCAACTTGAAGAAAACAGTCTATTAATCAGAAGGTTGCCTTTTCAGGCACTGTGGGCTGTTTGTGACTTGAGTGAGGAGGACACTTTTTGAGATGGTAAAATGAACAAAGTTTGCTCATGTTAAAAAGAAAACATCTTAAAATCCTTTGTAATATGTGGTTTAGTATTGAAAATGGTAGAGGAAGAAAAAACTATAAATTAACATTTTTTTCAACTTAAAAGCCTTAAGGGACTAAGATTCCAAATGTTACCTAACAGAGTAGACACCAGCCTGGGACCTGGAAGCTGCAACTTCTCTGCCCTTCTTCCTGTCCTCCTTGTCACCCCAACCCCACTGCAGACATTGTTTGGAGCCTTTCAGTGGGGCCTGGGCAGGGAGCGTGGGGACTGATCCCCGGAACGGTGCGTTTTGGTCTTGAAGGCTGATTGGTCAATGCCTTGGGTTGGGGCGCACAGATTGCAGAGCACCGACCCCTTACTGGGGTCAGAGGATGGAGCAAGCAGGATTTCCTGCAGACAGAGGTTTCTGACCTTGGCCACGCAATGGAATCATCGGGGAGCATTTGAAAATGAAGCCTGGGTTGAACCTGGAGCAATGATTCAGAATCTCAGGAAAGCCACCAGGGCTGTATCTTCAGGGCTCCCTGGGGGATTTCAGTGTGCACACATGAGAGAACCTGGTCATGGAGGTGATGCTGGGACTGAGTACTGAAGGAGGAGGTGGAGTCAGTGAGGCCGAGGGTGTGGGGCATGGAGAGTGCTCCTGGCATAGGTGGGCACACATCGGGGCGGGAAGAGGCTGCTGGAGCTGGTTCTGTTCCGCTTTCCTAAGGGCTTGTCTGCAGCCACTTACCCCATCCAGGAGTGTGAACCTTGAAGCACCATAGCTCTCACTGAGGACCTGAGGGACTGCAGCCTGTAGAAGTTCTGCAGGGATGGGGGCCCTTTCCAAGCAAGGAATGACTCCATGCCCATTCCATCTTGTCTTCAAGCAATGACCTGCATTGGACACAAACCTCTTTTTCCCTTGAGACCCTGCATGTGTCCCTGGGAATCCTGCCTGCCTCCTAGATCCCTGGCTTCCTGGGATACAGGGCTCCTTCTGGGGCACAGGCTGCAGCTCCCTGGAGTCCTCCCAGTCACGGGGAAGCTCCTGGACTGCCCTGGAGCACCCTGCTGCAAGTGGACTCTGTGGCTCTGTGATTTCTTGTGAATTGTAGTGTGCATTTACTGAGAAGAAAATGGGATTTTCGAGTGGAGATCCAGCAAAGCTTGGTAGCAATAAGAACAGCTGATGTACCTGAATTATGCAGGTGGCAAACTGACTCAGGAAATCTCCTGTCTCTGCTGCTAATACTGTGAGAGCAGAATGTTAGCACTGAGGGAAATTGAGAATCCAGTTCAGTGCTGTCCAAAGACAAGGCCATTGTGAAAGGGAGAATGTCAGAGTGAGGAGGGGGAATGCTGTCACCCGTGGTCCACTTGGCCATCCATTTGTTCATTGGCTCCCGGTGGTGAGGCTGCCCAAGATTGCCCGGGGTGCACGTGGGAGGGCGCAGTGTGTCGATGGGCATAAAGACACCCTCAAATGGTCCTGATGGGGGGAAACTGAGCACCTGTTTTGTTACTGCCATCCCTTCAGATCCGTAGGGTCAGACAGAATGACTGAAGTTGCTACAGTGAAGTCTCAGTGACACTGCGCTTCAGTGAGATTTGCACACTGTATGTTTCACTCTTACCTCTGGAAGGCTGCAATGTGGTTACATAAGAATGACTTTCAGCAGCTTTTCTGGAGTGACCACCAAACAATAAGCCAGGAGTCATCACCAGTAAATGTCACATGTTAAATTACATTTTGAAAACACCGTGTGGAAATAAGTAAATAGTATTCTTTGTAGCAAAACTCTTCAGAGCCTGTAATAGCTAGCATGCATTTTGGATTCCTAAGAGGGAGATCCTATAAAGCACTTTCCAGGTTTAGGTGACCACAGAACATTTATTGGTCTCCAAGGCATCTCTTGGGACTATTGTTGCAGAAAACACACCTGGGAAACAGTTCTATAGCAATTTCAGCTGTGATGTAAATGAAAAGCATTGCAATGTGTTGTTATTATACACAGATAATGGCTGGGCGGCAAGACTCCCTCTCATGTCTGACTCCAGGGGAAGCAGCTCCCACAGGCAGCTGGCATGGAGGGAGGTTTTAAAGTGACAAAGGGAGCCCTGGGCAGCTGGAGGGCGCTGGGACCTGGCTAGGGGAAAACCCCCTGAATGCAGCAAGTCCCACACTTGCCTGGCACATCACACTACTGTTGCCTCCTCTTCCACCAGAGTCTCACCCCAGCTCTTCAAAGACAAATGCCAGCCATGCCATCCTGACTGGATACTGGGGACTGTCAAAGCCTCACCCACCACTGGAGATGAAGTCCCACCTGCCTGCCACTCAGGTCCATCCAGCCCCCAAATACCATTTCAGGGTCAGCTTCCTTCCTGGGAAGGGTTTCCTGGGAAACTAGAAGCAGAGAGTTGCTTTCAGGAAGTTGACTGGGGAGTTCCCCAGGCAACACCATCTGGGGAGAGGGAGCAAGTAGGGCTGGCAGGGAGGAAGGTTAGCCGGAGCCCCCAGGGTCACTCCAAGCTGTGGCAAGGGGACTTAGCCTCTGCACCTGCACAAGGGGATTGAGGCTCTGCACCTGCACAGGAACCAGCTACTCCCAGGGAAAAGGAAGGTCACGTTAGCCTGTGCAATTCCTGGGGAGAGACAAAGCTGTGAACCCTGACAACACCCCCAGAAGCTGGGGAAAGGGTCTTTTCCTCCTAAGAGGACAGAGGACAGGATGTAGGTGGCACATCACAGCATCTGCCAACACAACTTAACACAACACCTACCTGCTTCTTACAGAGTGAAATGCAGGGGAAGGAACTATGGTCTATAAATGGTGCACATGTCTATAACATTTTAAATTACTAAATAAAATTTTAAAATACTGTATTTCTGCTCAACATCAAAGTTATTAAAATGCTGAATTTCAATAAATATGTTTTAAAATGTGGTGGTATATTCTCAGTTTATTACTTGGCAACTTGGAATGCAGATTTGTATTCTTAACAATGTTTATTTAAAATTTCATATTGTAAAGATGTCATTTCTCCAATAATTATCCTGTAATGTAATACAACTTTTACCAAAATCATAATAGTGCTTTTTGAGAAACACAGTAGCTAACTCTAAAACTTACCTGGAAAGATAGGGGGAGAGAACCCTTTCTTCAAAACATCAAAAATATGTTATAGCTATAGTGGTTTAAAAAGTATTTAATTAGTGCAGGATAAACAAATAAAGCAATGAAACATACAGAACAGAGGATCAGAAGCATGTGTATGGTTCAGGTCATTGCAGTCTGTTTTCTGCTACTATCACAGAATACCTGAGACTGGGTAGTTTATAAAGAACAAAGATTTATTTCTTATGGTTCTGGAGGGTGGAAAGCCTAAGATCAAGGAGCCCTCATCTGGTGAGAACCCTCCTGCTGTGTTGTCCCATTTTGAAAGACATCTTCTTGAAGGCAGCAGAGTGATGGGAGAACCTTAGAGAAATGAGCTGACTTCTGCAGCAATCTTATTCAAGGGATGGTGGCCAGCTCTGGGCCTGGGCAAGAGATGGAAAGTCCAGCTTTGCACCTGTTGTGAGGTATAGGCACACTGGAAGAGCCTGCAGTGAAGATGAAATAGGCATTGAGAGCATGGCTAGGTTTTCCTCAAGCAAGCTGGAAAATCCCAGGGCTGCCCTGAGCTAGAAGCTAAAAGCCCATACAAAAATCTCCGAAAAGGACGGGAGTTTCTGTCACTTTCATAAGCCACAGGTTAGAATTTATGACCCACCGGGAGGGGAATGCTGTGAATACACCAGACTCTTAGGTAAAAACCCTGGAGGGCCACGGTCAGATCAACGTGAGACCTGGCTTTAGTTAAACACAGTTCCTAGTTGGATTAAGGTGATCAATTACCATCTATGGGCTTAGTAAAGATGAACCCTCTTAGGAAGAGGATAACATCATTAAGCCCCACAATATTTTATCCACAGTGTCTAGTACTTAATAAAATTGTATCTTTAGAAGGTGGTAACACAATACTGAAATTAAAGAGAAAAAGTCAACTCCAGAAACAGATCAATAGATGATGCCAATATCTGAGCTATTTGACAAGGACTTTAGTATAACTATGATGAGTATGTTAAATAAAATAGATACAGAACTGTGGAAGACACATGAAAAAATGGAAGATATTTCCAAAGAATGAGAGTGTATTAAGATGAATCAAATAAACATTCTGGAATGAAAAAAATAATAACTGAAATTAAATTAAGAATCACCGGATGGGTATAACTGCAGATTTTTTTGCAGGGAGCAGGGCCTCTCTCTGTCACTCAGGCTGGAGTGCAGTGGTGTGATCTCAATTCACTGCAGCCTTGAACTCCTGGACTCAAACAATCCTCCAGCTCAGCCTTTCAAGTTGCTGGGATTATAGGAGTGAGTCACCAGGCCTGATACATAACAGAAGAAGAAAGTATTAGGAAATGAAAGGTCAGGCTAGTAGAACATATCCAGACAGAAGTATGATGATATAATTGAGTAAAAAGAGAGAGTATGAGTTAAATTGGATGTAGCATACAGTTCTAATATACCTGTAGTGGAGCCCCAGAATGAGAAGACAGAGTAAACGGAAAGAAGGAAAATTTAATGAGTAATGGTCATGAGTTTTCTAAAACAAGGAAAAGAATTCTAGGAGACTCAGGTGGTTGAGATTTGGAGGGCAGCGTACGTACAAGAAGGAATTTTCTCAGAGAAAGTTCCAGAAGCATGCTCCAGGGTCCCACTGAGTCTTGGGCTGAGTTCTCAGCTAAGGACATATTAGAGTGAGATTCCTTGAGTCAGGACAAAGACGGGGTTAGGGGGCAGTCAATGGAGCAGGTCAGATCTCACAGGAGACATAGACGAGCTCCAACTGGTGAGACAGAAGGGACTACACTGGAGATGTACTGGTTTCAGTGGAGATGCAGAAGAATTGTACCTCAGAAATAGCTATGCTAGGCCTGCTCAAAAATAGCATGAAGTCAAAGGAAATAGTGAAATGGACAAACGTATCACTGACCCTTAGCTCACTCCACACACAACACAACTTCAAACAAAATAGACCAAAGTGTAGAGGCTTAAAAATATAGACTTTCTAGGAAGAAAACCAGGAGGAAACCTGGGATTAGGCAAAGATTTCTTAAGAATTCTTAATCATAGGTGAAAATATTTGAGTAGTTGGACTTTATCAAAATAAACACTTCTGCTCTGTGGTCAAAACCATCAAAATATAAAAATATAAGACACAAACTAGGAGAAAATATTTCGAATGACTGATATCCAGAACATAAAAATGACTTGCAACTCAGTAAGATGGTAAACACCCTAATTCAATATTGGCAGAATCCAGGCATTTCTCAAAAGGTGATATTTGGATAATTGATCAACACATTAAAAGATATACAGCATTTGGTGACCAGGAGAATGGGAATAAAAACCACAGTGAGGGGGCCACTACCTGACTCCTGAAAAAGCTAAAATATTTTTTAAAACAATAACACTGAGAAAGGTGAGAATGCGGAACAGCTGGAAACCTCATACTTCAGTGGAAGGAGGGGATGATTCTGCAACCTGCTTAGAAAATAGTCTAGCCGTTTCTTATAAAGTTAAACACACACTTGCCATCACATAGCCCAGCAATCCTGTTCCTGGGCATTTGCCCAAGAGTAATGGAAATGCATGCTCAACACAAGATTTATACACTTACATCCCCGGCAGCTTCCCTCAACAGTACAAAACTGGAAATGATCTCAATTTTTTTTTCAATTAGAGAATGAATAGAAGTATTTTGGAATATCCATATAATGGAGCAATATTCAGCAATAAAAATGAATATAACACTGATTTACATGACAACATGGATGAATAATGAAAAACATTATTCTCATCAAAAGAAGCCAGACACAAAACAGTGCACATAACTCCATTTATATTTCTATGGAATTCTAGAACAGAACTAATGCACAGCGACAAACAGCAGCTGCCAGAGGGTAGGGATGGGAAGATTGACCAGAAGGAAATTGAGGACCCTTTTAAGGTGACAAAAATGTATCTGCCAAAACTTCAGCAAACTGTAAACTTCATTCAAATGAGTGTTTCTTACAATTTATACATGCTACTTCCTTAAACTTGATGTAAAGCACAATGTTGTGTGCTACCTACTCAGCAAAATGGCCAGAATTGAAACGACAGATTCTATTGAGTGTTTGAAGAAGTGTGGAGCAGCTGGATCCCTCACTGATATGATTTGGATGTGTGCCCTCTCTAAATCTCATTTAGAATTGTAATCCTCAGTGTTGGAGGTGGGGACTGGTGGGAGGTGACTGACTCATGGGGACCGATTTCTTCTGAATGGTTTAGCTCCATCCTCTTGGTACTGTCCTCATGATGGTAAGTGAGTTCTCATGAGATCTGGTCCTTTAAAAGTGTGTTGCACCTTCCACATGAGCCTTGTTCCTATTCTTGTCACGTGACATGCCTGCTCTTCTTTCGCCTTCTGCCACGATTGTAAGGTTCCTGAGGCTACCTTGGAAGCTGAGCAGATGTTGGCGCCATGCTTGTACAGACTGTAGAACCATGATCTAATTAAACCTCTTCTCTTTATAAATTACTCAGTGTCTGATATTTCTTTATAGCAATGCAAGAATTCTCTACTGCTGGTAGGAGTGTACATTGGTACAACTCTTTTAGAAATCTATGTGGCAATTCTATTGAACTGAAAGCATGTAACTGAGTAATTCCATTCACTGTTAAAGACGCCACAAAAATGTGCACATGCCCGTGCCATAGTGTTTATTGCAGCTTTGTTAGCCAGACCTCCAAATGAAAGCCATTCAGATGCCAATGAATAGTGGGAAGATCACACAGAACACTGGAGGGAGGAGGTGCAACCACATGTAGTGCATGGGCACATCTCACAAACCCAATTCGAGTGTAAGAGGACGTGCACAAAGGAGCACACCCTGTGTGATTCCAGGCTTATGGGGTCCAGAGCCAGGTGAGCATACGCCACACTGTCACAGGGTCTGGCTTCCCTCAGAGGAGGTGGGGGTGTGACAGGAAGTGGACTCCAAGGAGCTTCTGCAGGTGCCGTAATGACCGTTTCCTGATCTCATTGCTGGTTACATTGATTTGTGCACTTTGTGAAATTTCAAGATGTACATTTGTAATTTGTGCAGTATTCTGAATGTTTAATTTACTGAATACAAAGTATACATCAAAACGTCAAAAGAAAATACGTGTTTCAATAGCGAACAGAATATTTGACTAGAATTCAAATAAATACAAGTGGGGCTGAAGCTGTATCAAGGTGGGCTGTGAGGGAGCTCTGTGAGTCTCGCAAAGGCGATGGGAGACTTGGGAGGGGACTGGGGACATAGCGGGTGATAGGAGACCCTGAAGGCAGCCCTGACTCCTGATGGACTCTGGAGGGATCTGATTACAGGCACTTTTTTTGGTAGAATAATCTGGTGTGCATGTTTGCATAGGTGTCCTTGTATAGGCAAAAGTATTTCATGGCAGACACTAGAAACTTAAATTGTGACTCCTTCTGAGGAGTATAACTGGCCATGTGAGGAGAGATGCATTTTATTGATCCTTCATTCATACGTTAAGTATTTACCAGCCATTTACCTAACCATGTACAGTAAATAAATTCAGCAAATGGAATGAACACAGCATCATCATTCAAAATCAATAGCTTTACTTTGCGTCAATTAAAGAGTGTGACAGAGACAGAACCTACGCATAACAGGGGCAAGTCTGCTTTGATGGTGCCTGTGGTGAGAACCATGGACAGAAATGGAGATGACCTCACACCAGCAGAGGCGCCTGACCCCACCTGTGTCCAAAGGGAGCTGCGCCTCCTCCCAGGTGAGCCATTGAGCACCACAGCCCTTACACTGCTTCCAGAATGTGCCTTCAAAAACTTAGTCTACGCTATAGGAGGTATTGGATCATGTCTCAGAAAAATTGTTTAAAAGCAGACAGTCTGTGAAGGAAATCAAAGTGGGTCACACATACCTCTTTTTCTTTCTATAGAAGCATAGTATTTATTCAAAATTAGTGATGCCAAATATTGTTTAGGAGAGAAAAATAAACCTTTGTCAATGTGTGAGGCAGAAATAAGTTTGGAAACCCTAATGATGTGTTAAGGTTGTGCTCACCCCTACAATTTTTGCAAGTGAAAAGGTTTGGAAGGAAAGAGAAGTATGCATGTTCATTAATTCAGCAGATGAGAGCACAGGGTGCAGTGGAGAATGAACACGCTGGGCAGGCCCGTTTGACTTAGTGCCTCCCTCCCTCAAGTTTGGATTTCTAGTTTCAGTGACTAAACATCTCACTTAAAAAGGTAATAGAATGAACTATTTTCACTTGCTCCAAGTCTTTCATATCTACAAGCGAGCTGAATCCTATGATAACTTTATAAACGAAGAAATTTGAGCTTAGAGAGGTGAAGTCTTTGGATTAAGCAAGGCAATTAATTTGGACGTCAGCACATTGAATTTCCGACTTTCGAATTGCATGTTTTGCGTCTATTTCATGCTGTTTACTCAAACTTTTTGGTTTTTATTTTTCAACTGTGACAATTACTTGGCAAAGCAGACAGCAAGATTCATTAACTGTAGCTGGATGTTTCGCTTTTGTTGAGGTCAGAGGGCTCCCTGGCTGCCTAGCGACCCTGGAGACCTCCCCTTTCTTGCTGAAGAATGGACTCTGGAGCACTGTCATATTCTACGTGTAAGCAGTGTCTGTTTCTCACTTTCCAGCGTCTCTCCAGCATGCAAACGCATCCATTGCAGTAAAGTATTGAACTGCCCCAATGCACTGTGTTTAAGGTATGCAACAGGAGTGTTCAGCTGAGTGCTGGTGGGGGAGAATACGTGCTGTTTGGTCAATGAGTCGGCTTACCGTGGAAAAAGAATCATCAATCTGATAAGCAATGAGTACAATGTTTAAGATGTTTTAAATTCTTGTGTAGAACTAACTTTTCTACAGCCTTCACTTTGTGAACCACCAGAGAAAAAAATAGCCGGGGCAGAAATGATAGTTTAATTTACATGTCAGAAAAGCAGCCAAGAAAACATTGAACAGCTTGAGGATACAGTGCTGCCAAGTAGCATGACTTAGAAATTCAATTCAGCTTTGTAAGGAAAATATTTCTCTTCCCACTTCTGCAGAAGGAAAAGTCCCAGGATGCTGGAGGCTGGGTGGAAATGGCAGTCATCACATCCTGGCTCCCCATAGCCCCAGCACAGACGCAGGATGTGTGAGCCATGGGCTGCGGACACCCATGCCGCCACTGTCCACAAGGGGAAGGGATGGCTGGAAGGCGTTGGAACCCTGTTCTGCCGTTGTCAGTCCCCAGCTTTGGTCTTGAATCTGCAGAAAGAAGAATTTGCTTCATTAACCTACAGGATCACTGAGGGGCCACCACAATGGAGTTAAGAAAAGAGGTCCTGGTTCCCAGACCAAGGGCCAAGAAGAGGTTAAACATGATGACGCTCGCTATGAGAGTGTTCCTGCCATGAATTTCAAGAGTTGGTCATGCTTCGTGTGTCTTCAGTCTCTGCATGTAGCTTGGCACCTGGCACCTAATAGGTGTTCCATTGACACCTGTTAACCGAAATGACCCTGAAAATAATGCTGATAACAGCAAAGTGAGAAGAACCTTACGGTGAGCCACTTTGAATACCCCTGTGTCCCGGGCAGACACCATACTGGGACCTCTGAGTTTGTCCTGGGCAGACACCATACTGGGACCTCTGAGTCCTCAGGACAGAGAAGCCATCTGGGGCCCCTCGTGATTAAGAAAACTGCTCAAGTCACACTTCCAGTTAGAGGCAGAGTCATGTCACAAAGCCCAAACTGCTACTTATATAGAATCTAAGCCTCATCTCTTTCCAGTACTCTGTGATCGTAATGAAATTCCTGAATGTAAAAGAAGGAAAATAATTTGCAATACTTTATTTAGCTTAGAGATAGGAAGGTTGGGAGGTGTAAGCCACTGGTGAAGGTAGCACGTGGCAAGTTTGTGCATGAAATATAATGTTCCAGTATTTATTTTTTTTCTCCACTCTGTAGGCTCTTGGAGGCCACATGCTTCACATGATCTTTACGCCCTATGCACACTGAGCACCACTGGGTGCCATATACAGCTCCTGCTGAGACACAGGTCCTACCCTAACAAGGTCCCAGTCTAGCAAGAGGAGTCGACCTGGAAGAAACGGATAAGATGTGGCATGGCTTGTGCACATTAGAGGAATGTTCTGGCTGTCCTGAGGAATATCCAACAAGAATATCCCTTGTTTGGGTGTTCAGACAAGTATCACCAGAGAGCTGTATCTGACCTGGAGCTTGAAGAAGAAGCAGACCTGTGGATAATGGAGAAAGGTCATGGGGCTTGCAGCAGAGGGAAGCTCAGGGCTGCTTGGTGTGGAGTCTGTGGGAGGGGTGTCAGGCAGTGCAGGGACTCCTGTGCCGTGTTCAAAGGCACCAGGAGGCGTTAGACCTGTTGTGCCTCCACAACAGGTGACACATCAGGTGTGGTTTTACAGAAATGGTTCTAGCAGGTAAGTTGTGTGGGAGCTGTTATGAAACAGAAGGGGTAAGCCTAGGAGCGGGGGCACCTGGGACATTTGCTTTTCTCACTTGCACTCACGGGAAGCACCATGAGGAGGAAGGCTGAGGCTTCAGAGGATGGAACAAGATCAAGGGACCAATCTGTAGGACCAGAGATGGACAGAGAGGACTGTGCTAAAATGTCTGGAGTGGGCATTTGGAAGGCGGGGGGCATCCAGATCTGAGTGGGAGTGCAGAGGAGCCAGCTGTTCCGGTGTCTGGGGAAAGGATCATGAGCTTTGGGCATGTCGATCTGGAGGTGTTGCCTGTGCAGCTGAAACTTGGAGAGCCTGGACAGAGATCAGGGAGGGCAGGGCCGGCACGGTACTGGGTGGGGTCACTCAGGGAAGACAATCAAGAGGGAGGAGACAGCAGGGAGTGGACGAATCTGAGAAACACCAAGGGTCAGTCTTGGGCTGATAAGGAGAAGGCTATGAGATGGGAAATGTCTGGAGCCTGGTTGGAAGAGAGAAGAATCTGAAAACATCGGCACCAAGAAAGGCAGGGGTGCAGACGGGGGTACAGCCAGGGCGGATGGAGAGGCAGAAGTGAATGGCAGAGAAAATCCATCACTGGTCTTCGCTGACTATCATGCTGGGAATAAAGCTCAGGCTGGCCTCCCGCCAGGTGAGGCTGGGGCTGGTGATCATCAGAGCGTGGAAGGTTCTGTCTTCCTGTCTGAAGTTGGGGCTCCTGGTATTCAAAAACAATGGAATGAATAGAGATGAATAAGCCTCTCTTTCCTGAAAGACCAAGGGATGAGTCACACAATCCATCAAAGTGCTCGACGTGATGCCCTGTACAGATCTGCATCAATTAAACCCTCTGTTGTAATGAGATTCAGTTCATTTGGTGAAAAATTAATTGAAAGCAAATATTGCCATTAAAAGTATCAGTACCACTGCCCTAGAGTATTAACAACTTGGAAATTAGCGATGCCCGAGTGTTCCCTGCACAGTGGTGCCCCAGCCAGGGATCACCACGGGGTCAGCTGTTCCCAAGTCTGTGTCCCTGTAGGTGTCCCTGCCACCACCATGTTTCCCCACGGGCAGCCACTGTGCCACTCAGGGTGCCCCCTGCTCGCCTATCATGACGCTAGGACCCTGCGAACAGGACAGCTCCTCCTCCGCGAGGACCAGGGGACGTGAGAATGAGTAATAACTGTGGTCTTGGATCCAGAGTTGTTGCCTGCCGCCCCCCCAGGGACGTCTTGGCTGCAGGGAGTGATGATCTGGAGCAGAGGCAGGGCTGATGGGCAAAGGTGCTTCTCACTTCACCTGTGGGAGTGTTCAAGGTGTGATTGTGATAAACCAATGATCTTTGAAATCTCTTCTGTGAAAGTATAACTGCCACTGGGAAACAGGCCTTTTAATTGCTTCTTGGCCTTTTGGCTCAGAACAAATAGAAACAGGCCTTTCTTAAAACCTTCCCTTTCTCATCTACAAGAACTTCTTTCAAGTTGAACCAAGAGTCTATGAAACCTGTTTTCTCCAAATAGTATTATTGAACAGACAAAATTGAGATGGAAGAAACAAGAGTATTTTCTACATGGAATTAGCATGTTTCACCCTCAAGTGCAAATGAGCCTTAAGTTTTGCAAGATGCCTCCCTCCCCACTGCCCCTGCCCCAGGCCTGACCACTGGCTGGATTTCACTGGGCTGTCTGGGCTGATTCTGCACCAATGATAGAGAAGGAGGCCTTGATGCCACCACCAGGACCTCTAGAAAGGGTCCCACTCTGGGTCCCATTCAGCCTCATAAATGCCTACCTCTCCCCAGCACAAGCCTCTCTGGACAACGGCACCCCCTCATAACTCCCAAGCAATGTCCCTAGTTTCATGCTTTGCTTCTTTTCACAGTAATGCACCAGCATGGGCACTGTGACTGCTACTCAACAACGCCCAGCTCTTGCCTCCTTCCCAGCAAATGAAGAGTCTCCATCCTGACTGCTCAGCGTCAGAAGAGCTATATGACTTGCTCAGTCCAGTGGGTTGGGGGCAGGGTTGACATGTGTCACCAGCAGGCCAAGCATTTAATCATCAGCATGAGAACCTGTATCCAACCAGGAAGCTGAGCATCCAGGCTGTGGAGATTCTGGACGGTCTGGTCTTTATCCCTGGCTGCTGAGTCTCCACATGGAGGACACTTGTCTTGGGGAACTCCTAGACCCGTGGCAGACCTTGTGTAAGTGAGAAATTCAGCTTAGTTTTTAAAGCCATGAGGTTTGGGAGATTTTTGTTACTGCAGTATAACCTCACCTGTGCTGACAGATACACATGACTAGAGCATTACAGATATTCTTTCCTGAGTGCTCGAGCCAAGAAGTGCCCTTCTCCCCTCACACCTGTCAAGCTGTTCCTCCATCTGCCTCCTTGGGCTTATGCTGTTACTGGAATGCAGCTCTGGCTGGTCACACTATCACTCTCACATTCTGTCAACCCCCTCACTGCCTCCCACTCTCTAGCATGGGCTCCATGAGGGCAGGTACTGTGTCTGTCTCAATTATTGTTAGAGGCTTAATATATACCCAGGAACGTTTGTGCAACAAATAAATGAATGAAAGCTTTCTTACAAAGAGAAGAAAAATTGTACGATGCAAATGACTGCTCACTGATTTATTGTTTATGTAAATTAACAGTATTTTATGTTGGATTTGTTTTAAATGGGACATACATATTATACAGAGACTAGAATTTAATTTTAATTAAACAGACGTTTCTGCTGAAGTTGTTTTTGGTTTCCTCTTTTACAGTCTCACATTGTTCATGAATAGTTCTGCTTGATACTTTTCAGCAATGTGAGAGACTGGAAGATAGCCACAGTTTCACGAGCAAGTCTGCCTCAAAATGTAGTCAACTCAGACATGAACAGACGTCTTCCTAAGTGGGGTTCCAAGGGTGGTGCAGATGGAGTTCTTATCCCAGGATATCAGCCGGCTCAGAGGGCAGGAAGAACGGGCTGGGGAGGGGTTCCCTCTCACCTGGTGAGTTGCACATGGAAAGGTGGCCTCATTTAGTCTTCAGTGAAAAGAACCTTGCATTGGTTGTATTAACTGCTTCCTCACCACACAGTCACCATTTTCTTCTCTTTCAGCCATTACTGAAGACTTGCCATGTGCCAGCATCTGAGATATCTTGGCAAGAAAACCATAGCCCTTGTCATCAGAAGCTTGGAGCTTCTTTTTCTGGTCCTTAACACGCTTACTTAGCTCATCTACCCACAACGGGTCCCTGTTAGAACGCTTGGACACGCACACACACAGATACACACATGCATGAACAATACACCCATGCATGAACACAAAAAATGCATGCATGTGCAGACATACGTGCAAGTTCACATGCAGGCATGCACACATCTTCAGACTCAGAGCTTGGGAGTCGGCTGCCAGGTCCAGGGTACCCATAAACCACAAGACACAGCTGGTGGCCGCTGAGCCTGAAAGTATTTTTTTCTCCCTAGACAGCGGAGTCTTGCTCTGTTACCCAGGCTGTTGTGCAGTGGTGCGATCTCGGCTCACTGCCACCTCCTGGGTTCAAGCAATTCTTTTGCCTCGGCCTCCTGAGTAGCTGGGATTACAGGCACCCACCACCACACCTGGCTAATTTTTGTATTTTTAGTAGAGACAGGATTTCACCGTGTTGGCCAGGCTGGTCTTGAACTCTTGACCTCGTGATCTGCCCACCTTGGCCTACCAATTTTTTTTTTTTTTTTGAGACAGAATTTTGCTTTTTTGCCCAGTCTGGAGGGAAGTGGTGTGATCTCAGCTCACTGCAACCTCCACCCCCTAAGTTCAAGTAATTCTCTTGCCTTAGCCTACCGAGTAGCTGGGATTACAGGTGTGCACCACCATACTGGGGTAATTTTTTTGTGTTTTTAGCAGAGACGGGGTTTTGCAATGTTGGCCAGGCTGGTCTCAAACTCCTGACCTGAGGTGATCCACCCACCTCAGTCTCCCAAAGTGTTAGGATTACAGGCATGAGCCACGGTACCCGGCCAACCTGACAGCATTTCTGAGATAGCCTTCAAGGGAGCCACGGATGACCACGAACTGTCTTTAGGCAGAGGCTGCAGCGCTGTTGTCATTGTGATATGTTAACAAGCTTCTGAGCTCTGATACTGCAATCATTACTTAATGGAAGGGGCATTATCTGCTTCAGGGAACTTTGCCAAGTGCTTCTCCTTCTCAGCTTCAAAAGACAATCTCGTCAGTGTGTGGACCATGTGAACAGATAATCGCCTGCCTTCAGGAGGTGGAGCTGCTGAGACAGGCAGGCCCCGAGAGCCAGAGCAGGGAGCGGCAATGTCCCGGCCGGGAGTTGCATGCTCAGCTGGACCCAGTGGTCAGCTCCCGGCCACCAGGAGTCCATTTAGCCAAGAGACAGTTCCACCACCTGCAGGAGCCAACTCACACAAGGCAGAGTCTCACTTTCTTAACTAAGAGAAGCGCCTCTTGTTTTCTCTGCTCGAAATTTTCTGATGGGCACACACTCCAACAACCTTAATACTAGGTATAAAATGATAATTTCTGTCATGGAGAACACAAAGAAATGAGGAAAATGATCAAACCCGGGGCCCCCTTGTGGCACACAGGAGCGCTTACCAAACGTTTTACTGTTTTTACTTTTGTGGGAAATTCATCTCCTTGGTCAAAACCTCCTGTTTGTACAGGGCAGAGGATGCACCTGGCTTTGCTGCTTGCCCAGGCACAAGGACAACAGGCTGGGCTAACCAGGGCCTTTACTCTGAAGGGCAATTTATTTATTTATTTATTTATTTTTGAGACAGAGTCTCACTCTATCATCCAGGCTGGAATACAGTGGCACGATCTTGACTCACTGCAACCTCTGCCTTCTCGGTTCAAGTGATTCTCCTGCCTCAGCCTGTTGAGTAACTGGGATTACAGGCATACACACCACTATGCACGGCTAATTTTTGTATTTTTAGTAGAGACAGGGTTTCACCATGTTGACCAGGCTGGTCTCGAAATTGCTGACTTCAAGTGATCCACCTGTCTAGGTTTCCCAAAGTGCTGGGATTTCAGGTGTGAGCCACTGCACTGAAGGGTAATATTCTTTATTCTGCTCTTGTGCTTACAAATAATTGGCAATGAGAAAGAAAGACGCACTGACGTGAGGCCTTGAGACGGTGAACCTCGTGCTCCCCGGTCCCTGCCGCCGTCCGTCTCTTGGTGACATCCCAGCAGTTGCACATTTTATGTTGAAACAAAGTGAGAGGCTGAGCTTGAAAACCTTCAGTTAACAGAATTGAATATTAATCTTCAGTGATGTGGGGAGAAACTAGTTCACCATCCTGTTCCTTTTGGGGGGCAAAAGAAGTCATCCCTCAGAGCTGGGGCATGTTTGGTTGTGAGCTGCGGAGTCCGAGAATCAGCAAAATATTTCTTGTTATGCAGGGGATGAAACAGTTATGCTGAGTAGACATATTTCTCCACTGAAAACTACAGTAATTGATTTTTAAAGCTACTGTAGAAAATGCCGCTTTTCCCATTCGTTCCTCTGTCGTTAAAATATAGTTTCATGTGAGCACATTTCTGCACCTATTCCCTTATTTCTCTATGCAATAACTAACAACGTTGTCAGATTCTTTTGCTGGGATTTGCCCTCGTATTATTTCAGTGAAAGTGTCTTTACAGGCAGCCTGAGCCTGACTAAACAGCTGAAAGGAAAACATCAGAGACCGTCTTTGAAAAAGGACAGAGAAACAATGTGAATGGTGGGATGATTTTCAAACAACTGACAAATAATTAATAGAGGGAATGGCTTTGACCTTTAATATCTCCTTACAAAGTAAAAGATGCTGCATATCCTGAACCTGCAAGAGTCACTTGGGAGTCCAGACCTAAAAAGAACTGGTTCGTCTCGAGAGCTGTCAGGATTCCACATTAAATCTTCTACTGAGCTGCACCTATGATTTGGGGTCATCCAACGGCAGCCCCTTATTGAGATGTGAGCAGCTATGGCCTCTCTAAAAGCTTGTATGTGATAGCCGTGTGAGAGCCCTGTCATCCTTGATAATCATCATTGGTTCTGGGTCTAGCATCAAGCTAATAGCAAGGGCAGTTCCTGGGATAACCATGTCCCACGGAGTGTTTGGCACGGGTTCTGCCTCCCTCACACAGAGCATCACATTGGATGTGTCTCAGTACCAAGTCAGGCTGCAAACAACCCTTTTTATGAATGTGAAAATAAAAACCCCAAGAGCAGTATTTTTGCCAGTGCATGTCAGGTGAACTTGCATGTTTTTAGAACCCATTCCTACTGAAGGAATGCGAACCCTGTGTTGTGCTTTAACTCACTCTCAATTGAAAGCTATAACTGTGCCCACTGATTTTAACACTGGCTGGACAGTGGGGTCAGTTTCCAGTTTTCAGGATTTGATTGACGAGTCCTCCTGGGATCCTTTGTGCTCTGTCCCCTATCTCATGATCTTTATCAAGTTACTACTTATCAGAATATTGTATAGCAAGAGGCAGAGACAACAGCTCAGTGGGGGAAGGGATTATCAACCGCAGAGGACCAATGGCACAGCGTGTTTTGTATTTTGAGCACTAAAATCTAGAGTGAAGAAGTTACTTATCCACAGTACCAGAACAAACTCAGGTGGGTCCAAATGGCAGCGGGAGCACGGAGTTCTGGGACTGCACTTCATGTGGCAGCCTGAGTTCTGGCCGGAAGCAAAGCTTGTGAATCAGGTGGCGTCCGCCTGTCTGTAGTGGGTCTCCCCCTTCATTCTGAGAGCGATTTCTGAGATAGCGAGGAAACAGACTATGTTAGGTCAGTGTCTGCGTCCTGGTGGAGACTCTCTTCCCGCCAGCTGTCATTGTCAGTTCTACACTGAAACGCATCCAAGTGAAGGGTTTCGTTGCCTGACACTGAGCTATAAACTCCTGTGGACTGAGATAAACCAATTTGGAAGGAGGGCTATTATCCCACTACATGGCAAAGGGGAGAAAATAAGCAATTGGTTCATGCTGAAAAAAAAAAAGCCTTGATAAAGGGGAAATTCACTGCATTTGGCATGGCTTCAAAGCAGTTTCGACTTCTATTTTAATAAAATGACATTGAAAATAACACCAAATTTCTTTTTAAACTCCAAAAATGAAAAATCCTTTTAGCTATTTCCTGCTATAAAAATAAGTCCAAATGTTAGGTGAACGGATTCCAATGATTAGCTGGGTGTTCCGTGGGTTGCCCTGTGACTTTCAGCCCCAAACCGATGTTGTGAACATGATCATCATCTTCTGCCGAGGACCAGGGGAAAGAGCAGAGCAGTGAGTCTCGAGTGCTGCAGCCGCCTTTGATTTCTGTATCGTTAAATGGTAAAATGGTAAATGGAAGCTGCTGGCCCAAATTCTAGGGATGCCACAAAATTGGGTTACAATGAAAAGAACGCGCACCGTTCAATTAGGGATCTGGATCAAGATTCCTTCATTAATGAAAATTCATTGAACACCGGGGACATGCTCAGCGCTGTCCGCGGTGCTGAAACTACCTCAAGAATGGCCTCTGCCTTCCAAGGCATGAATGAGTGAATCCAACCAAAATCACCTGAACCCCACCCAAGTTGCAGAGCCGTATGCTAACCTCTAGACCTAGGAACAATAAGAAATGTGTGATTTTTAAATACAGCACAAAAACCAAAAATAAAAACCATCAACACATCTTTGTCCTCATAGAGCTTACAGCTTATATTCTAGTGCACGGACACAGTCAACAAATAGAAAATCAATAAAGTCTGTGGTTGATTAGATGATAAATGCTACAGAGGAAACCAGGGAGGTTTAAAAAAGGGTGAGCCACGGGCACAGCTGGGACACCTATGTATGTACCCACATACGCACCTGTGTTTATGTCTATGTCTTACTCCAGGGTAAACTGTAACCACACATCCTGCGCACATATACAGAAAGACACACCCACACACTGACATGAACACACTTCTCGTTGTGTCTCTCTAGAGAACCCTGATTGATACAATTGATCATAACAAAACATAGAAAGTAAACCAACATTTTATTGTTTTATCTTGGCAAATACCCGGTGAAATATAACCATTTCCCCTCAAACATCTGCCCATATGTCAAAATTAATCTCCTCAGGGTTCAGGCAAAAAGGAAGCCAGAGAGATCTGCTACCTACTTCAGAAAGAACGACAGAACTGTGAGATGCTTCCTTCTATGGGAGAATTTTATGTCAAATTATTAATTCTGAAAGTAAAATGACAAATAAACAGATCGCTTGAGCGTTGTTGGTCCCACTCATTCACCACTTAATTTGTTCACTAAAAGCTGTCTGTGGGGGATTTTATTAAGCTAGCAATCAAACCATTTGATTTTTCACCAGGCTATTTTGTCATTGAAAATTCAAATTTTACAAAAAAGCAAACATTTATTTAATTCATTTACTTAATTTTTATTGGATAGCTCCACTACTAACTTGCTTATGTAATTTTTTTTCATAAAAGGAGAAGAAACACCAAGTCACTTCTCCCATAACAGCTACAGGGCCCATGCTGAGGTCAGGGGTCCCGCCAAGGGGGTGAATGGTCTACTGAAGGCTTGAGTATGGAATGTGTTGGCAGCTGTACATCTTGTTTCTGATAAAATAACCAGAAAGAAGACACGAACCAATCGCCACCATTACCTAATTCTTACATTATCTGTCATAGGAAGTTATCATGTTTGTTTCCTTTTATACTCCAGAGTACATAAATGCCATATGTCAATTCTAGTGTTGAATCATGGTGACTAGAACTGAGGATAGGCCATGCTGCCACTCTGTCCCTCCAGGGAAGCCAAGGTTGCTTGTGTATTACTTTCAGGCTTGCACAGGTAAGGACTGGGCTGACCCCAGAGATGGACCAGTTCCAGAGAGACAGTGGCCCAGCCTGACCTGGCCTGTGTGTGCTCCTGGGCCAGTGTGAGAAGCTCCTGGCAATTCCCAGTTCTGGATGTTGGTGGGTGGTGCAGTGCCCCTGTGGAGTGCAGTAGATGCAGCTTCCCCCACTCTGCGGCCAGGCCCTGTGCATGGTCCCTCATGGTCAGTGTTCCTCTGCCCCACGCCCCACTTGGGGCACCCTCTAGCCTTCCTCCAGATGTGGTTGGTCCTGAGCCTTGCACCTCTCTCCACAATGGCCTCCAGCTCCTGATGGTGAGTGGCCTGTGGGATCCAGAGCCAGCTGAACTCAAGTCTCAAGAGCAACTCTATCCTCAAGGAGGGGAGAGGAGGGGGCTCCGTTGCTGCAATGGGAAGATTCTTTGAACTAGCCCATCCTAGTCTGATAATGCACTTCTCATCTGCCCAGCAAGATTCCATTTGCTAAGGAAGCCGGTCTCCACTGAGCCTGGGTTAGACCTGCCACTGTGTGTGGAGCTTGTGTGCAGGAACAATTTTTGATGTCTTCCATTGAGTAAACTCACCACGCACCAGGTAAATTTGCTTAGCTGGGCTACATCGATCCTGAGCCCTGCGTTTGCCCAAATCTGCAATGTTGACTTCGTGCAGTTTTCATGATTTGTTTGGGGCCTGCAGAGTGTAGGACAAAAACACAGATTCTAAGCTGGGATTTTATTCCTGGCCTTGCCCCCGCCCTGCTGTGTGACTCTGCAAAGCACTTAGCCCCTCTGCACCTCAGCTTCCTCCACTGCCAAACGGGGATGATGGTGACAGGGACACGGACCTCAGAGGTCTGCCATGAGGATCCAAGATGCTGTGCAGTCATGTGTCACTTGACAATGGGAATACATTCTGAGAAATGCATCAGGAGGCGATTTTGTCCTTGTGCGAGCCTCCTAGAGGATACTTACCCTACACTCTAGGAGGTACTGCCTCCAACACACCCAGCCCATCTAGTGTAGCCTACTGCTCTAGGCTACAAACCTGGACAGCGTGTGGTTGTGCTGAATACTGAAGGCAATTTTAACACAATGGTGAGGATTTGTGTATCTGAACATAGAAAACTGCAGTAAACATATAGTATTATAACCTATGGGAGCACTGTCATAAGTGGAGTCCATGGTTGACCGAGGCATTTTATGTGGCATCTGACTGCACATGTGAAGTGGTAGGATGGTGCCTGGCGTGATCACGCACCTGCTGCTTGCTCTTTGCTGTCACTGTTTGGACCCATCAGAGCTCAGGTTCTGATCAAACTTGTTCTTCATGGCCATTTTCTATGTCTGAACATTATGGTGCAAATTATGGAAATTATTTTAATACAAGGTAGAGCTGGGAGCCACACCTCCAGTCCTGACATGGGTATCAAATCCCCCATATCTCCAGAGTAACCGTGAAAAGCCATAGCACCCCTTGTAGCGCATCTCAATCATACGTCTCGGTCACAGAAACAGTAGCAAATCAAAGGTGGAAATAGCAAGGAAAGGGAATTCTGATCTTTAAGAAGCCTTCTTCCTTATAAGATGGGGACGGTATTGGGAAGGAAGGGTAGGAGGGTGCAGAGATTCCATATATGTGGTCATGTACTGGTTACTCATTACAAGTACCTGTCTCCCTAGTAGATGCTCACAGCACACAATGTCTCCCACTTTATTTGTGCTCAGCTGTTATCAGGTTCCAGGAGAAATAAGGGGGAGTTTGGATTGGGAAAGACCCAGAAGGCAGGTCAGGTTGGTATCAGAGCAAATACCTGGACTGCAGGGCTCAGCTGGGAGAGAGGAGGGCTTTCCTGCAAGTCAACAGCTTCAGTCCAGCACTTTTATCAGTTGGCCTTGCCCAAAGGCCACTGCCCAGCCAGAACAAAGCTTGTGTTGGCAGCGTTTCCATCAAGCCAGTGCCTGAAGACTGTCCTTTCTCTATTCCTCAGCCTCATGTGGAGAGGAATTGAGCCATTCCCCATAATCTGGTGTGTGAAACCCTCATCCCCCTACCCACCAGGGCTTCCCTGGTGGTTCCACTGGGATGCGCAGGAGCTTAGGAGACCCCCAAAGACAGCACGTTCCCCTCCACAGCCCTCAGATGCTCTGGATCCTGGCACATCTTGCCTTCTCACCTCTGGGAATAGGCAATGCCTTCAGAGCCTGAGCTGTTATCAAGAGATTATCTCCTTCCAGCAAGGACAACCGCAGTTTGGCTCTTTGAGATTTATGGACAATAAAACATCCCGCACACATAAAGAAGTGCTCATGACAGCCACACGGCGTGTCTGGCAGGGACTGCAGAGGAGGAGAAAAGTCTCCTCCTCCGCGTTGTCGTTGTTATCCCGGCCACCTTTCAACCTCCGGGTGTACTGTTTGCGTCCATGGAGAAGAACGGAAATGCATCTTAATGCAGCCATCCCACTAGCTGGAGGACAATCAGAGAGCTCTGGAGGGAACCAGCCCAACCAAACAATAGCCGGGAGTCCGTAGATAAATAGTACATCAAACAGCAAATCTCTGGAGTACAATTCATCCTTGGGTAATAAAGATTGAACACAAAGATTTCCCCCAAAGGTGACCGGCACAACTTACAGGAATTTTTCCTTTCCAAAACCACCTCCAAATGGGGGTTTTGGCTCAATACTGCTACATTTGCTGGTATCTGGCCCTCACAATGGGTCACCAAGAATTAAGGCATTACAAAGCCCCCAGCCTCTGCCGCTGGAAGACCCCACTGCCCTGAGGACTAAATGCATTTTTCTTCCTTCACTCCCGGGAGTAGGGGCTGCTTGAAGGGTAAACGAGAACTCAGGGCACTGACTCTAAGCCTGTAACATCCATGACAAATACCTGGGACTCAGATACTGATTCTGCCCCTCGAAGCCTGGGGTGGGGCCCAGAAATATGAGTGCCCAGGTAAGCGAATCTACTCCTGAACAACAGACACACTGAGAAGTGCTGCTGCCTTACAGGAGGATAAGGTGGAGGAGCAGCCTCCTTTGTCTGTCTTTCCAAGGCAAGAGGGTCTGAGGTCCAAGGATCAGAAGGAACAGAGGGACTGCTGCAACTCAGAGAGAACCGGACCCAGGTGTCCGCCACAGGTCGACCAGAAGCCCTGACTGCTCAGTGAAGGTGGTTGGAAGGAGGGTGGTTGATGGGCAGCCATGCTGGGGAGTTTGGGTGGGGAGATGACAGAGACTGTCCCCACTTCAAAGGCCACCTCAAGAGGTACTGTGAAGAGAACGCTGCTAGGAATCTCCCAAGGGTGAATGCGGCTTAGGGTGATGAAGAGGAGTTTGGGATTTTGCTGAGCACCACTTGCAGAGCCCTTTGCAGGGAGAAATTGGAGGTTTATGGCAGAGCACCCAGAGCAGGAGCTGCTGGAGTAAGGCCTGCGTGTCAGGGGTTGGACCATGGCAGAGCAGGCCCGTCCTGGGCCTCCTGTCTCCAGGCTTTTTCCAGAGGCTTCACTGGATCTTGGAGAAGGAGCTATAGACCAGGAAGGGTGGTGGGATGTCATGCAGGTGATGCACACAGGTGACACACAGGAGATGCAAACACAGAGGGCACACGGGGGATACACACAGGTGGCACGACCAGCTGGTGCACAGGTGGCCCACACAGGTGGCCCACACAGGTGACACACAAGTGACACAGGTGACACACAAGTGGTAGACACAGATGACACAGGTGACACACAGGTGATACACACAGGTGATACACAGGTGGTGGACACACATAGGTGGCACACACTGGCAGGTCAGCACTCCCAGGGCTCTGCTTTCAGCTGCTACTTGGCTTTCTTGGAAATAGCAGCTTTCCAAGGCTATTGGAAGGCCCTGGCAAGGGAAGGCTGATAGCTCAGGCTTCCACCTGGCTCGTGATGACTGAGCCCAAGTTGAGAAGAGTCAGCCTGAGCTCTGTTCACCTGCAGTGTGTTGGGTCTTTGCCAGAATCGCTGGTAGAAGGATCCCACCTGGGGAAACCGGCCAGTCTGGATGGAAGTGCCTCTCCTGCCCATCACGCCATTATCACAATGGTATCAAGGGATTCATTGGAGATGACCAGGCCCTGACCACAGACACATGGCCCCAGCCACACCGAGCCAGTGCCTGACAACTGTCCCTTTCCTCCTCTCCAGCCTCATGAAGAGCGCAGGTGAGCTTCTGCACAGGTGCACACAGTGAGGGTTCTGAGTGCAGTCACCTGTTCCTTTCTGCCCTAGTAACCTGGGACCATGAAGGGTGTGTGACTCCCAGGGTCTGGCTACTTCTTCCTAATCCTGGGCTCCCCTCTTAGGAGCTTAAATGGGTGGTTGGGTCACTCAGCATTTTGCTTCAGTTTCTTCATCAGTAGAATAAGTGAAGTCTCAGCAGCTATCTCCACAGCCTGCTGGAGGTTTATACCAGGTGACTTAAATTTACGGGGCAACAGACAGTGCCTCACGTATGGTAAGATCCAGTAAATGTACACAATTATCATCAAAGAGTTTTACCACTGGACCCAGAGAACTGAATTGTAGCTTCCGTATATTATGTGATTTTCCCACAGTGAAATCAGAAAAATGCTTTATTTTTGGTGAAGTCTTGACACCTTAGGAATGAAAAAGGCCTCACCGACATCTGCAAATGTTAATAAGCTTTGCTCATTTTCTTGCAGGTTCACTGAGGCCCAGGGAGTGAGGCACGGTGGCATTGTGCGGGGGGACCGCGGTGTTCCTGTGCTCGCCCCAGGACCTGGGGGGCGAAGCCGGTTGACCATCCTCTGCCGATTCCTGCGTCATTTCCATCCTTCATTTTCTGGTGTGGGATAGGCCAGGTCTGAGTGACTTCCTACAATGAGGTTAAGGGAAGGTGGCCCATGGTCCTGGAGGAGCAATTTCTGTTAGGAAATCTCAAGACTGCAGGAAACACACCAGTGAAAAACAAAAAACAAACAAACAAACAAAACGCCACATATCCTTAAAAGAGCAGACTCAGAATCCAGCGACTTGCAGCAAACTTCATGCTCGGAGTCCTTTCAAGATGACTTAAAATAGGAGGGCAGGGGCTCTCAGGCTGTAGGGGCGTGAGACTCCCTGGAGGGCTCCAGCCTCCAGTGTCTGACTCAGTGGTTTTGGGGGACCTGAGACTCTGCCTTTCTGACAAGGTCCCAGGGGACACTGCTGCTGCTGTGCCGGGCACACACTGAGGCTCCGGTCTCCCTCAGCCGATTTGCTGGTGGGAGGACTGAGCAGGAGAAAGGTTGATGGAGGAGGGAGCTGTGCCAGGCACTTCTGCAGTGAATCCTGGCTCTGTAGGGGACTGGCAATGAAAAGACCACCACCTTTGCTCCCCTGCTGCAAAAGCCTCCCAGAGGCTCACGGGCAAGAGTTGCAGGAAATCCTGTCATTACCATGAAGGTTTTCTACCCTGATGCAAGGTGATTGGTCACATTCACCTACACGCAGTGTGCCCCCTGGCTTAGGATCCTCACCTTTCCTGTAATTCATCCACATTCCAGCATCACCTGCACTCCAGAATGTTCAATACAGCAGTTCAATTTCCAAAGCCTTACACATTCCAGCCAGCCACAAGGTCAGAAATACAGCTCAACAGGAACCTTTCTATTGCATGACATCTGGCTGTGGAGTGTTTCACAAGATGCAATTTATAATCATATACATCATTTAGAAAAAACAAAATTCAAAATATTTGTTATCAGTGTATCGCCATCACCTGCCTGCTAGGTTTGTCATCTGCATTCTTGTGAGCTCCTTGACTTGGGCCTGGCTCCCAGGCTGGAGAAAATGAGGTGTTGAAGGAAGGAAAGAAGAAAGGAAGGGAGGCAGGAAGGCAGGAAGGCAAGAAGGGAGGGAGGAAGGAAGGAAAGAAGGAAAGAAGAGGAAGAAAGGAAGGAAGGAAAGAAGAGGAAGAAAGGAAGGAAGGAAAAAGGAAGGAAGGAGAAATGAAGGATAGAAGGGAAGAAGGAAGGAATGAGAGAAGGAGGAGGGAAAGAAGGAAGGAAGGAGACAAGGAAGAAGGAAGGGAGGAAGGAGGAAGGGTGAAGGAAGGAAGGAAGAAAGGAAGGAAGGAAGGAAAGAAGGAAAGGAGAAATTAACAAAAGAAGGGAAGAAGAAAGGAATGAGAGAAAGAGGAAAGAAGAAAGGAAGGAAGGGAGGGGAGAAGGAAGAAGAAAGGGAGGAGGGAGGAAGGGAGAGAGGGAAGGAAGGAAGGAAGGAAAGAGAGAAGGAGAGATGAAGAAAGGAAGGGAAGAAGGAAGGAATGATAGAAGGAGGAAAAAAGGGAGAAAGAAAGAAGGAAGGAATGATAGGAGGAGGAAGAAAGGGAGAAAGAAAGAAAGAAAGAAAGAAAGAAAGAAAGAAAGAAAGAAAGAAAGAAAGAAAAAAAAGAAAGAAAGAAAGAAGGAAGGAGGGAGGGAGGAAGGAGAGAAGGAAGGAAGGAGGGAAGGAGAGAAGGAAAGAAGGAAAGAAAGAAGGAAGGAGGGAAGGAGGGAGGCAGAGAAGGAAGGAAGGAGAGAAGGAAGGAAGGAGGGAGGGAGGGAAGGAAGGAAGGAATGAAGGAAGGAAGGAGAGAAGGGAGGAAGGAAGGACAGAAAAAAGAAGGGATGTTCACTGCCTGTCAGTTCTTCAAAGTCAACTTGTCACTCTTGAAGATCCAAGAATCTGACCTAGATTCTGATGCCCAGTGGGTGTTTAATGAGCAACTGATGCTGAACAGATAAGCTCAACGTCCTGCAAATACTTGTTAACAGACGTTTCTGCTTAGCTCTGTGGCTGGTGCCAGCAGGTGAGGCTAAACAAAACCAGCAGAGCCTGGTCTGGAAGATTGGCCCAGTGCCCCTGACATCTACCTGGAGGTGCTCTTTCCCATGAGGAAACACCAGCCTTGCAGGCTTCTGGGGTGGGGATTTTGTCTCCTCATCCCAATGCCTGGTTGAGCCCCAGGTGACATTCCTGCAGAAGCTCCTGGGGCTCTGCAGGCAACTTGGGAAGGGGCTGTCCAGGTTGCGGCCCAGGTGCAGGATGTCGCATCGCTGTAAGCAGCGTGTCTGCTTGGAACATCTCTGGACCAGCATTGTGGTTACACCACCAAAGAAAACGCAAACACCGAGGCTGAGGAAGCGTGTCCATCCCAGGCTACCGGAGGACACTGTGAGTTCGGAGGTTAGAGGAACATGCTATTGATATTTTATTTGCTCTATGTCACACGTAGGTAAAGCTTCCTGCACGGCATTTCAGGAATGTGTATGCAAATCTCTGTTTCTCAAAATGAGCCTAAAAAGCAGAACTTACAACTGCCGTTTTGGAAACTGAGTAGAGGAGGGTGGCAGATCTTACATAATTTGTTCAAATTCACCAAACCAACATTGAAAGAGCCAGAATTAACAGTGAGCAGCTGTTGAATCCAAAGGGAATTTTTCCCCCGTGATGACACAGCCCGGGTCCCCTGGGAACCCTGGACAAGCACTGGGGTTTGCAGAGTCAGATTGGAAGGTGGACGTGAAGCCCCAGGTGGTGCCCCCTGCTGGCGAGCTTCTCCCAGAAGACGTGCAGTTGGAAAAGGGGCCTTCACCAGCTGGTGCTGCCGTCAGCCTGGGCCTGGCGAGTCTTCTCCTTGCCATCCCAGAGGACAGTCGTGTGGCCCAGGACTGAGGAGATGGCTCCCGCCTAGGCTTCCCCTCCACCTGCAGAGGGTTGGTCTCAGACCACACCACTGGGCACACAAAACCTGGCTTCCCCCTTCGAGATGCCCTTCCTCCATCATGGAAGGCCTGCCTCCTCCTTTTTTCTCTTTTCTTTTCTTTTCTTTTTTTCCTCTCCTCTCCTCTCCTCTCCTCTCCTTCTCTCCTCTTTTTGAGACGGAGTCTCCCTCTGTGGCCCAGGCTGGAGTACAATGGTGCGATGTCAGCTCACTGCAACCTCTGCCTCCTGGGTTCAAGTGATTCCCCTGCTTCAGCCGCCCAAGTAGCTGGGATTACAGGCACACATCACCGCATCTGGTTAAGTTTTGTATTTTTAGTAGAGACAAGGTTTTGCCATGCTGGCCAGGCTGGTCTCAAACTCCTGACCTCAGGTGATCTGCCTGCCTTGGCCTTCCAAAGTGGCACTCCGTATTTCTTCTCCTAAACCATCCCTACTTCCCCAGGGTCCATCCCTCCCACTGTCCTTCCTGATGCTAACTGGGATATGGCATCCATGTGCCAGACTGGGCCTCTTGGCCCACATGACAGGCATACAGAGGGCAAGAAGCTGCGACTTTGGATCACAAAAGCCGCTGAGTGCCATGGAGACCATGCAGAGGTAGCTCACTGACCCCTGCTCAGTTGTATTAGGCCAGGTCCACGCGTGAGAGGGTGAGGAGGTCTTCAGAATGGAGTCTGCCATGGCTGGCCAGAAGCAGACCTGCTGTGATGGATCTGAAAATGGCCGCATGCGCCCTCCCACTTGTGGAACTCTCCTCTGTCAACTCTGCCTCCAGACTCAGGCAGAGATGTGCCCTGGCGATGGGGTGCCAGCAACTGTACTTCCAGCAGAATCCCAGACAGCACATGGTGGCTCGGCTTCCCAGCCTGTCTTCTGCCTTCATCAGCACCAGGCTCCAGGCACCTGCCAGAGGATGAAGCAGGTCCCCCAAGGTGTGTCAGACAAACCTGCTATAGTCCCACTGACAGCCACCCAACCTCCAGCCAAGATCAAAAGAACCACTTAGCCAACCCAGGGATTCATGAACTAAATAAACGTTAGTTGTTTTCAGCCGCTGAGTGTGGGGCCATTTGTTCCACAGAGGTTCTGTGATCATAGATAATGGATGCACTTATCTGAGCTGATACTTGGGACCACACGCCCCGATGCCTCTCCCTCTGGGGCCAGGCTGATGATCAAGGCCACGGGAATTGTGATGAGAGATGCCTGACTCTTGGGACCCTGTGGAGTTGCCTGCCCTGCCTGGCACGAACCGTTCCCGGCAAAAGCTCTCAAGTAATCTGCACTTATTGGAGGAAGGGAGAGGAAACTGCCTGCTAAGCCCTTCTGTTATAGATTCAGCTTGTGGAGCTGAGAGACTGGCTGCTTCCCTGCTTTGTGGCTTGAGTGAAAACATTGAGTGTTACTGGGGAAAGAGCTGCTGAAAGAGTGGATCTACTTCCCTGCAGGAAACACGCATGGCACTTCCTGGGGTGAACCACACTTTCAGGGAAGGGGGCGAACCACACTTTCAGGGAAGAACGAATCCTGGTCCCAAATGGGGGGAAGGCAGTCCCAATTTTTCTTTCTGAAATAGACTGTCTGCTCTCACCGTAAATGCAGCTATGTGACTTGACATGGTTTTTACAACCTGATGTTAAAATAATCAATACTAAGAAGACAAAATGATGCATTTCGACAGTGATGAGTCAAAAAAAGAACAAGATTGGTGGAATTAAACAAAAATCTGAAACAGAAACAGACAGCCTATTATTTGAGCTACAGAAAAATCATTTCTGTAGATTTTTTAATAAAGATTTTATCCAGTTATTTCAGGATCACGATTATTCTTAAAAATGAGATAAGCTGACAATTTAAAAAAGCTTTCTTTTAACTATACAGTGCCAAGGGAAAATATACAAATGGCTCTATCTTAATGAGTAAAATTTACATACACTGTTGACGTTATGTGCAACCTTGCATCATTTCATGTCATCTAATGTGCATTTTTCTTTCCCACAGCTGACATTCAAAAGCACTTCTCAGAGTCCAGAAAAATATCACATAACCCTTACTTTTCCATAATCTGAAGAAAGGAGAAAGAAAGAGCAAACGTACATTTTTCATTGACAAAAGCCATGAAGTGAAAATTCCCATAGAATCATGATCACAGAGCATGTGCGTTCCTTCCGGTGGTGCAGGGGGAGAAGAGGGCGAGCCCCCATTAAACCTGTGAGGAAGCTTTGGGAGTCAGCATTCTCCTGGAGGGTATGCACCCCTTTCTTCCTAACAGTGTGTTGAGAACTCAGGCTGACACTGGTCTGCCTCAAAGGCCTGGTATCTGTGCGGCCAGACAGCCCAGCAGCGAGGCAGCCTGGGGAGCGGTGGTTTGCAGGCATGAGGGATATCACATCTGTGTGCCAATCGCTCCTCCTCTGACTGCACCTGCTGTGGTCTTGCCTGTGAGTGACCATGAGTCCTGGCGCCCAGGCTGTCCATTTTGGCTGCATTTGACAAGCAGCCTTTCCAACAACACACTTTGCTCAGAGAAGTTTTTTCTTTTTTTACCCAGATCTCTGCCTCAGTCCCTGCTGAAGGTTGTTTCTTCCATTTTGCCAAAAATTTATTGCACAGGAAGGTTGACCAGCTCCTCCTTGGATGAAGAACCAGGTATCTCTGTTTGTGCCCTCACTGCAAGCCTGTGAGCGCTGAGTGGGGGCACAAATGCACACATTCATTCATTCATCCAGGAAGTGCTGACTGAGGGCCCACTGGTGCAGAACAAAGGAGAATTCTTGTCCTCAAAACATCATCCGAAATCACGTGCAGTGGAGACACACAGTGAGCTATGGGAGTATAGTAAGATGTGGGGTTAGAGATGCCACAGAGGGAGTAAATGTTTTTCACAGAAGAAGACGTTTGATTTAGCCCTTGAAGTATGTGTCTGCAAGGAAAAAATGGTATGGTAGCTTTCTCAGGCAGGGTTTGCATGAGGAAAAAGTGCTTGTACCATGAAATAGTGAGCAAGGAACATCATCTAATTCACAGGAGAAGACATACTCTTCTTGGACATCTAAGCTAATCAACAGCTTTGAAAAAATGATGCAACCTCAAGAAGAATCCAATATATGTAAACTAAAACTACAAAAAAACATTGCTTATGGCCAAGCAGGTTAGAAGCATTTTCAAATAACACTCCATGATGGCATAATGAGATAAACAGGCTGCACTCACACACTGCCGACTCAGTCATATGGATCAGGAATTTTAAAAGGATCTGTACCATTCAGCCTTATATCATCTGAAGACCAAGATTCATACTCCAAGACTGTCACACAGGACTGGGCATATTTGCAAAGCTGGGAAGTCCCATGTGCTCAACACAGGAATAGAGAATACTCATGCAGGAATGATTATGTGGCTGTGAAAAATCAGGCTCATGAGAAATGTTGGATGACGTGGAAAATCATGACGGTATACACAGAAAGTTCTGTTACCAAAATGCATGAGTCATGTTATCGCGGCTACATAAAAGTTGTGTTTCAGGTTGCATGCCTTTAGATGTAGGTAGCAAAGTGCGACGAGTGTCTTATGCCATAGGGGGTTATGATCATCCAGAACAAGACATTTGGATATCAGTGGCCCTAAAATTAGCCCAAGTCACTTTTGCGCACTTCTGTGCTTCCTCTCTGCTGTTCCTGTTCCTATGGCCCGGCCCATCCTCGAGTGTGGTCTCTTTTGCCCATGAGATGAATTCAGTATCCTGGACTCATACAGCCACATCAAGATTTTGCCCAGAAAACAATCATTCTTCCTTCTCTCTTTTCTCCACATAGATACAAATATGACATCTCTTTAAACAGCTCCCCAGGAGAGGGTCCCCTCCAGCTCAAATTTCTGTGGCCATGGTACAATATATCCACACCAAAGCCAACCCATGGTAATGGGAAGGGACAGGACGAGGCCAGCGTTGACTTTCTGATAGTGTGGAGGAGCCCCTGTTTCCAAAATGCACTGTCTCCAGTGGCCTTGGACTGCCATAGCAAAACACCACAGACTGGGTGGCTTAAACAACAGACGCTCATTGTCTCAAAGTCCTGGAGGCTGGAATTCCAAGGTCAAGGTGTTGGCCAGGCTGGTTTCTCCTGAGGCCTCTCTCCTCAGCTTGTAGGTGCTGTTTCCTCCCTGTGTCCTAACCTCTTGTAAGGAAGCACGTCAAGCTGGATTAGGGCCACACCCTTTTGACCTCATACAGTCATGCTGGGGATCAGGGTTTTAACCCATACATTTTAGGGGAACACAATCTGGGCCAAACGAAAGGTCAATAATTTTGCTAGCAAGAACCGTGAGTAGAGAAAAATGCCATTGCATAGACCACAAACCCTGAGTCACACATCCTTGGAGTAAAAAAATATACGCCCTCCAAAACTGTAACAGTCATCCTCTCTGGAATATGGTGGCATTAGGGTTGAGTTTCGTCTCCTTCTTTGTGTAGCTGGAATTTGCAGAGCAGAAGAAAGGAGTGAAGCATAGAAAGACCTCCAGACATTTTCATGTTTGCCATTAGGTATTCTCGTGAATATGAAGCTGCATGCGCAGAGTGCAGAACTTTATAAAACTGGTGAAAGAATGACTGCTGTGTAGCTGTAAAACGAACAATTCCCAGAGCTCAAGCAGAGCTGGAAGATATTTGGGTTCTGAGCAGTCAAACAAAGAAGAGCGACCTCGTTTAGCGACAGGGTATTCACCAAACACCTGGGAAAATGCAATGTTTAGGAAAGATACTGTGGAGCTTATAACAAACGGAGGAGCAAAATGTGTTCCAATTACAGAACGGAAAGTGGAAATTGAAGCCTACTGTTGTAAGTTTCTTACATTAAATGCATAGTTGTATATTAGTAGAAGATTGGTTGTGATATTTTAAATAGGCATGTTTTCCATAAAAGTATATTATTACCAAATAATGCTTATTCACATAGTGCAAGTGGTTTACATAAAAATCAGTTTGATTCACCATATTAAAACAATAATAACAAAAAGTGGCCTCAGTGAATGTGGAAAATGCATTTGATAGAATCCAACATCCATTCTTGATGAAAACTATCGGCAAACTGTGAAAAGATGGAAACTCCTCAAGCAGTGAAAGAAAACTATTAATACTGACCTTGCATATTTTGACCTTACTAAATTCACTTGTAAATTCTCTACTGTTCTTTTAAGAAAATTGTTTTTAGCCAGGCATGGTGGCTCAAGCCTGTAATCCTATCACTTTGGGAGGCTGAGGTGGATGGATCACCTGAGGTCAGGAGATTGAGACCAGCCTGACCAACATGGTGAAACTCCGTCTCTACTAAAAATGCAAAAAATTAGTCAGGCATTGTGGTACGTACCTGTAATCTCAGCTACTTGGGAGGCTGAGGCAGGAGAATCACTTGAACCTGTGAGGTGTGAGGTGGACGTTGCAGTGAACTGAGATCACGCCATTTTACTCCAGCCTGGGCAACAAGAGTGAAACTCCATCTCAAAAAAAAAAAAAAAAAAAAATTGTTTTCATTTTTCTAGGTAGTTTTAAATTTCATGTGATCGTACTATCTGATTTCAAGACTTAAGATAGAGCTACCTTCATAAGAAAATGTGTAATTTGCATAAAGGTAGACTAGTAGCCCCAGTGAACAGAATACAATGCTGAGGTAATTCATGGAGAGCCAACACTCTTTGAGCAGCCTCTTCCAGAGGGGCTGGGAACTCTGGAAATCCACTGCTTCATAAAGGCAATCAGAACACTGTATAGTATTGTCAAAATCAAAATCAATTTTTTCAGGACTCTGTAAATTAACCACCAGCTTGCAACAATCCTAGGAGCAATTTATCCACGATAAACGTCTGAATCTTGAAATTAAATCCAAAACATAAATAACTCATACAACTCAATAAGGAGATAAACGACCCAATAAAAAATGGTCAAAAGATTGGAACAGACACTTCAACAAAGCATGACATTAAAGTATATGCTTTAAATGAGTGCATTTTACTCTATGTAAATTACATCTCAGGCAATTGATTTTAAATTTCGATATTAAAACCTCAGCTAAATATTTGAAGAGGGGTTTGTCGAAGGAACATGCATGAATGAGCATGAGGCACCCAGAAAGGTGCTCAGTATCACTTACAGTCATGAAAGACTTGCCCTTTCATAACTCCCTTAAGGCCCCAGGGAGATAGGACTGCATAACATCATCATGGATGCAATTTTGAAATCACATTTTTGGTGAAGATGAGAAGCAATTGAAATCCTCTTACCTTTCTGGAGAGATTAAATGTGGTACAACCACTTTGGAAAACAGTTTGACAACTTATTATAAAGTTAAACATATACTTTTCACAAAACCCAGAAATTCCATTCATATCTTTTCTAAAAGGAAATGAAAACATACAGCCATACAATGAGCTGCACACAAATGTTTATAACAGTTTTATTCATAGCGGTCAAAAAACTTGGAACAACTAAAAAGTCGATCAACAGGTGAATTGATAGCCAAGTCTAGGTTACATATAGTAGAATAGCACTTAGCAATAAAAAGGAAGGTACCACTGATCCACCTAAAAACATGTAGCAGCCTCAAAGACATTAGGCTGAACAAAAGAATAAAGATGCAAAAATGTACATGCTGCAACATTGCTTTTATATGGAATCCTGGGGCAGTAAAACTAATCAGATGCAGAGCAAGTGAGTGCTTGCCTGGGACCTGGGGTGGGTTAATGGGATGGAGGTCATAGGGCACTTTCCACCAAAAGACACATTCAACCAAGTGAAAAGGTAACCCAGAGAATTGGAGAAAATATTTGCAAATCCTATATATGATAAGAGGTTAACATCCAGAATATATAAAGAACCCCTACAACTCAACAACAACAAAACAAACAACCTATTTAAAAATGGGCAGAAGACTTGAATAGGCATTTCTCCAAAAGAAATATACAAATCACCAATAAGCACATGAAAAGATGCTCAACATCACGAATCATTCGGGCAATGCAAATCAAAACCATGATGAGATATTGCTTCACGTCCATGAGGATGGCTATTACACACAAAACAAACAGAAACAGAACAGGAACGTTCACAAGGGTGTGCAGAAGCTGGAACCCCTGTGCACTGTCAGTGGAAATGTAAAATGGGGTAGCTGCTGTAGGAAAGAGTTCCTCAAGAAATGAAAAATAGAATTGAAAAATAGAATTGCCATATGATTCAGCCATTTCACTTCTGGGCATGCACCCAGAAGAATTGAAAGCAGGGTCTCAGGAAATATTTGTACACTCATGTTCATAAGAGCATTATTCACAATCGTCACAAGGTGAAGCAATCTAAATGTCCGCTGACAGATGAAAGGGTAAGAAAAATACATGGTCTACTCTACAATGGAACATTATTCAGCCTTAAAAGGAAGGAGATTCTGACACAAGCTACAACACGGATGAAACCTGATGTGAAACGTCAGTCACGAAATGACAAAGGCTGTATGATTCCACTTACGTGAGCTACATTGAAGAGTCAAATTCACAGACAGAAAGTAGAATCCTGGGTGCTGGGCGCTGGGGAAGGAGGGTGGGGAGTCAGTGTTTACTGACTACAGACTACAGTGTGTAAGATGAAAGGAACTGTAGAGATGGGAGGTGGGGATGGTAGCACAACAAAATGTGAATATGCTTAATGCCACCAAACCATACACTCAACAATATTTAAGACAGTAAATGTTATGTTTTGTGTATTTCACCGAAAATATTTGTAAAAAGTTAAGAAAAAAACAAATGGAGGTAAATGGAAGCATTGAACCTAGCATTTCCCCGCAGAAAGATGCAGACAGAAAAAAGAAACAGAGACTGGCAAATTGAGGAAAAATGAGAAAAATGAGGGGTGAGGTCACTTTCCCTGGAAGTGCTCAAACTCATATGCATTTTGCCAAAGTGGAATCGGTCAGCGAGTGGACAGAAGCAACTGTGAAAGCGATTTGGAAAACAGGTACACGTAATTTTTTTCAGTGTCTTTTGCATCCCACCATCCACCTCCATAAAATATTCTAAATAACTTCTAGCGATTTGAGTACCAACTGTCCTTTAATGCTGAGGCTTTACATGGCAACCCCTACTCGCCAATTTGTGAGAAATGATGAAATAGTGTGTGGGTTGATGGTAATTAATGCCTCAGGAAAAGTCTGTCCTTGGCACGAAGTAGGATTCCCTCCTCATTAGCAGAGGAAGTGTAGGTTTTGTTCGGTGCTGGTGGTGCAGCTTGGTGGGTGGGCTTCAGAAGCTTTGAACCTTCCCACCTAACACCTAGAGCAGCCCTGGGGATAGATTTTGGTTTTGAAGTTGCCTCTGTCTGGGTACACTGCATTATGGTTGCAACAAAGCTGACTTATATGTGGCCGGGCGCGGTGGCTCACGCCTATAATCCCAGCACTTTGGGAGGCCGAGGCGGGAGGATCATGAGGTCAGGAGATCGAGACCATCCTGGCTAACACAGTGAAACCCTGTCTCTACTAAAAAATACAAAAAATTAGCCAGGCGTGGTGGCGGGAGCCTGTAGTCCCAGCTGCTCAGGAGGCTGAGGCAGGAGAATGGCCTGAACCCGGGAGGCGGAGCTTCCAGTGAGCCAAGATCACACCACTGCACTCCAGCCTGGCAACAGAGTGAGACTCCGTCTCAAAAAAAAAAAAAAAAAAAAAAAAAAAAAAAAAAGCTGACATATATGCTAGAAAGGATTTTGTATGTAGACTGATAGATTAAAAGAGGGACAGTGTCATTCAGTTGTTGGAGGTATTTTTAAAGGTACTTTGTATTTTTCTAATTTGCTTCGTTATGTTTATTAAAATAGAATATAGAATATAGATGAGTACTTACTTAACAAGAGGATTGCATCACTAGCCATGTGTTACATGTGTTACAATGATAGCATACGACTGTTTCATTTATTTATGTGTCCGTTTAATTATTCATTTACTCACTCATCCATGCATTAATGTATCATGTGTTGATGAGATGCCTACTATATTCTAGCCTTAGGCTGGGTCCTATAGGACATGAAAATCTCCCAGTTTGGGGAGGAATGATATTTCACAGTCACTTGTACCAGTGCTATGTGAACACAGAGAACACAGCGACCAGTCCTGCCTGGAGATCCCAGGTCCACGGGAAATGACTTCCGGGCTGGGCTTTTGAGAAAGGAGGGTTTGTCTGAATGAAGAAGACATGTGGGTGGGAGTAGCACATTCCAGGTAAAGAGGACAGCAAGGCCAAGACAAAACCCAAAACTCTGCAGTTTGAAGAGCAGCCAAGGTCTGGTAACCTGGACAGAGAAATTTCCCTTTGGGATACCCCTGTGACCCACTTGAGAAGCAGGAGGCTTTGCTCAGGTTCTGCTCCATTTCTCCCTGCAACAGGCAAAGGTGTCCTCCTCTTTCTCACTTGACTTCCCCCAGTCTTTGCAATTCTCTGCCCCTGAGGTTGGATCCTCCTCCTGTAATGACACGCGTCCTCTGCTTGCCATTTAATACACTCGTGGTTTCTTGGAGGGGAACTCTTATCCCATGGAAGCAGGCTGTGTGAGTCAGCATGGGCTGCTACTTGTAAGAATAGACACATGCTCCATACAGGTCTGGAGGCTGGACGTTCAAGACGAATATGCAAGCAGGCCCATTCCTGGTGAGGGCTGCCTCCTGACATGCCTTCCTCTGGTGGAGAGAGCTCACTTCTCTCTTCCTCTTTGTATAGGACACTAATCTCATCATGAGGGCTGTACTCTCACGAACTCATATAACCTGTTTCACTCCCACAGCCCCCATCTCCAAATACCTTCGCATTGGGGATTAGGGCTTCAACACAGGCGTTTTGGGGAGTCACAATCCGTCCACAGCCCAGTCTTAGTCTGAGGAGCAGGAAAAGAAGCTCCAGCTCCAGAATCTAAGTGGAGCGCGGTGCTAGTTTCAAACCCACTTGGCTTCTTTGTGACTTCCAAGGCAGGTTCCATGCTGTGGTGACCACACAGCAAGCTCTCCACCAACATCTCCCTCAGAGTCTAGTGATTGCTGCGCATTTAGCGGCACCCTTCCTAAATGCTGCTACCAGGAGGTGTGGCTGCTTCCCTTAAGTGGGAGTCTGGGACACACCTCACTCACCTGAGGGTGATCAGCTTTGAAACAGCCTTTCTTTCACAGCAAAGCTGGTGGGCTTCCAGCAGCAGATGTGCCTCTGGCTTGGTGGGCAGGTCACTGCTGGTGTTAAAAGGTACTCAGACTGCCTGCGTGAGGCCCCCTCCACCCCACCCTCACTCCACTGGCCAGCTTCTGCACAGCCCAGGAAGATGGGGCTGCTTTTGCATCTTTTATTCATAGGCTCTTCATGAACTGGGCTCCCAGCGGACATCAACAATGGCATGAGTGATGTTATTTGAAAGCATCTTGCCACTTGACAGTAAAAGTGGAAGCATTCTTGTAGTGCAACTCATCAATCTCTAACTGTGGCTTTTTCGTGCTTTTTCCTAGGGAAGGTCAAATTTGAGTGAAATAATAGGAATGGCATTGTTGGTGACTGATTGCTGCTTTCCTTGATGTTCTTCTATGAGGGCTATGAATAAGGATTTTCCGTGTCGGATGTTGCTCAGTGGAAGGCACTTGGAATGCAACCTAATGTTCCCTGAGAGCAGGGACATTCTGTGGCATCAGCTGAAGCTGCTCTTAGAAAATGTGGAAATGTCAGAAGAGCAGAGCTGGGCCCTTCTTCAGAGCAGGATGCTTCATCTGCTTGAGAAGAATCAGTCATCCTGGCAAGATGGATTGGAAAGGGTGGACGGCCATGGGGACAGTGCAGGCCCATGTCATAGTGGAGAAGCATGCCCGCCTCTCCATGAAATCAGTGACCCACAGATGCAGGAATCTGTTTGCTGACCACTTGGTGCTTGGCATATGGACACAGAAAGATGGAGCTTTAGTCCAGCGACTGGTGAAAATATCTAAAGGTGTCTTTTTAAGTTGCCAAAGTGGTCCTAGGTGCTTCAGTTCACATAAGTGTCAGGCAGGCATGTCAGAGTGTGTGACAACTAGCAGACCCTGTTCTAGACTCTGGATGGTGATTCTGCTTGGGCCATCTTGATGACAGGTCTATTGACATGGTTTCAATGTTCTTTTTGCTAGTCTCTTAATGTATAATACTGGTTCTCAAGGAGGGCAGGGAGGGTTCCTCATAGGGAATATTTGTCAATGTTTGGAAAAATTTTTTGATTATTATGACTTGAGGCAGAGCTACTGGTGTGTAGTTGGTAGAGGCTAAAGTGGCCAAGATGGCTTTCACCACTAGCAATTATCCACCAAAAACATCAATAGTGTTGAGATTTGTAAACCTGCTCTATGCTATTTACATGCTGAAAATGCCACAACTATCAAAACAGCATATAAGAGAAAAAAAGTTAAAAAATAAAAAATGATTCTAGGGTTGTTTCATTAGAAACTTTCATCACACCACAAAACAAGTCCATCTCAGCTGTTATGTAGAGAAAAACTGAGTAAACACGTGGTAGTAGTGAAAGTAGAAATAATGTCACTAAAATTAAAAAATAATTTTCCAGATTTTTATCATGTTAGGTATCACTCTAAGAACTCTACACAAATTATACCATTTATATTTTACAACAACCTTGTGAAATAAAGTTTAATTATCGGTTTAGTAGATGAAAAAATGAAGGATGAAAGAAATTTAAAAATCTTAATAGCAAATATTGACATGGGGCTTATAGCATCCCAGAAGCTGCTGTAAGGATTTTCTGCTCCTGATGCACGACAATCCTTTCAGGTAAATTATATTATTACCCCTACTCTACAGATGAGGAAGCGTGGATGTCCAAAAGTTAAGTAACTTGCCCGTAGTTATGCAACTAATCATTGGAAAGGCCAAGATTTGAACACAGAAGTTTTATGTCAGCATCTGTATTTTCTATCAGTCTTCTAAACTTAGCCTACTTATGAAGGATGGGGCCAGATCTCCTTTAACTCATGTGTCCCTAGAATGCCCTTAAATATTACTCTGCACTGAAAGATTTAGGGATCTCCCTTCTCACCTCATGAATAGCCAGTGCCTGGCCAGGAAGACAGTGTGCTCTGAGCACTCTCATGAGCCCCACAGGCAGCTGGGCATGCCCTTGGGGTAAAAGTCAGCCATAGCCTGGGAGCATTTTGCTCATGGTGGTAAGAATTATTTTCTGAATAATAGATAGAAAATTGACAAATAATTGAAAAGAGCCTCAGAGACCTGTGGGACTATGATGAAGAATCTAACATTCATGTCATTGGAGTCCCAGATAGAGAAGACAGAGAACACTGGGTTAAGAAAAGTACTCAGAAAAACAATAACCAAAAGCTTCTCAAATTTTTTTAAAAAGACATAAAACAAGAGATTCAAGGAGCCAAGAAAATCCCAAATATAATAAGCCAAATGATATCCATACCAAGAAATATCATGGTCAAATTGTTGGACACCAAAAACAAAGAAAAAGTCTTAAGAGCAGGTAGAGAAAAACTAACCAATCACCACTGGAGAAAACTCAATTCAAAGTAGAGAAGATATATTATTTTAAAAAATAATAGGCTGGGCACGGTGGCTCAAGCCTGTAATCCCAGCACTTCGGGAGGCCGAGACGGGTGGATCACAAGGTCAGGAGATCAAGACCATCCTGACTAACATGGTGAAACCCCGTCTCTACTAAAAAAATACAAACAACTAGCCGGGTGAGGTGGCGGGTGCCTGTAGTCCCAGCTACTTGGGAGGCTGAGGCAGGAGAATGGCAGGAACCTGGAAGGCAGAGCTTGCAGTGAGCTGAGATCCGGCCACTGCACTCCAGCCTGGGCGACAGAGCGAGAGCCCGTCTCAAAAAAAATAAATAAATAAATAAAAAATAATAAAACTATGGAAGTCAGAAAGAAGTTGCATAGCATTTTTCAAGAAGCTAAAAGAAAAGAACTGTCAACCCAACATTCTATGCCCAGCGAAAATATCCTTCAAGAATGAAAAAGAAATCAAAACATATGTAGATAAAGGAAAATGAAGATAATTTGTAGGCAGGAGGCTAACCTCATAAGGATACCTAAAGGAAGTTCTTGAAACAGAAAGGAAATGATGAAATAATAAATCTTAGAAAATCAGGAAGGAAGAATATGATAAGCCAGCATATGGGTACTATAATATACTTTCTTTCTCCCCTTGAGTTTTCTAAATTATGTTTGTCAGTTGAAACAAAAATTATAATACTATTTGATGTGCTTCTACATGCATGTAGATGAAATATTTAAGACAATTATAATTTAATAGGAGAAAATGAAGAGATGTAAAAGAGATAAGATTTTTATGCTTTACCTGAACTGGTAAAATAAAAATATCGGTGGATTTTCATGTTATGTGTATAAAATGTAATCCCTAGAGCAGCCAATTAAAAAGCTACACACATATATTGAGTCAATATCACTGTAAGTAAATTAAAATGAGATTCTAAAAAAAAATAGTTGAGTAACCCAAATGAAGGCAGGAAAAAGAAAACAGAGAAAGCTAAGACAGAGAACAAATAGAAAACAAGAAGTAAAATGGCAGACAAGCCTTACATATCAACAATTATATTAAATGTAAATGATGTAAGTATACTAATTCTGAGACAGACATTGGCAGAGTGGATTAAAAAACTTGACCCAACTATATGCTGTGTGTAAGAAATTCACTTCAAACATATTAGAGTCAGATTGAAAGTAAAAAGATAGAAATGCCACATTATGCAAAGATTAATCAATGGAAAGCAGGAGTGGATTTAGTAAAATCAAATAAAATAGGCTTAAAAATAAGAAAAATTCCAGAGCCAGAGAAGGATGTTATATAATGATAATAGGGTCAATTCACCAAGATAACACAGCTATTATTCTAAATGTGTATGTATCAAATAAGAAAGTTGCAAAACATGTAAAGCAAAATCTGATAGAACTGAAAAGAGAAATTGACAAATCACAATTTGTCTTTAACAACTTCTGTCAACAACACACAAAAAAATTAAATAAACCTCTTACCAATTGGTAAAGCAAACAAAAAGCAGCAGATATAGAAGAACTTAACACCACCAGACCCAAACCAATTAGACTCAACACCACTGTATAACCCAATAAACCAATAAGTTTAATAGACAATTACAGCATATTTTATCCAACAATAGCAGAACTGACAGTTTTTTCAAGTGTCCACATAACATATACCAAAACAAACCATATCGTAGGCCTCAAAAATCTCAATATATTAAAAGAATTGAGGCCATGCAGAGTGTGTTCTTCTACCACAATGAACTCAAACCAGAGATAATAATAGGAAAATCAACAGACTCTTAGAAACAAAACAGCACATGTCCCACATGTCCAAATAATCCATGGGTCAAAGAGAAAAATCTGAAAAGCAATTTTTAAAAATACACTAAATTGAATGGGAATTAAAATACAACATATTAAAATTTGTGCGACACAGCTAAAGCAGTATGAGAATAAAATTTGGAGCACTAAGTACACAAATTAGAAAAGCAGAAAACTGTTAAATCAGTAACATAAGCTCACATCTAAAGAATCTAGAAAATGAAGAGTGAACCCAAATCCAGGAGGAAGAAGGCAATGATAAAGATAAAAGCAGAAATCCATAGACTTGCAAACAGAAAATGATAGAGAAATAAATGAAACATAGAGGTTTGAAAAGCTCTATAAAATTAATAAACCACTAGCAAGACCGACAAAGGAGAACGAGAGAAGATGTAAATTACCAATGTTAGGAACAAAACATGGAATATCACTGCAGACGCTGAAGATATCAAAAGGATAGTAAAGTAATACTAAGAACAACAATACATGCATACATTTGACAACTTACATCAACTGGACCACATCGTTAAAAACACCAAGTACCACAAGTCACCCAGTGAGAAACAACTAATTTGAATAGCCCTATAATCATTAAGAAAATAGAATTTATAACTAAAAACATCCCCAAAATGAATCTACAGGCCTAAGTGGTTATGGTGGAGAATTCTATCAAAACTACTAGAGAATTCTATCAAAACTTTAAAGAAGAATGAATACTGATTATACACAATACCTGCCCAAGGAATAGAATTGAAGAGAACTCTTCTTAATTAATTTCATGAAGCTATATAACCATTATACTAAATCTCACACACACACACACACCACACACACACACACACACACAGAGAGCAAACAAAAGTTCCCAGAACTGAGTGTGAATTCATCAAGATTGCAAGATACATGAAAATATACGAAAATAAATTTTATTTCTATATACTAGCAATGAACACATGGTCATCAAAATTAAAATAAAAATACTATTTACAATTGCTTAAAAAACAAAATATTTGGCCGGGCACTGTGGCTCATGCCTGTAATCCCAGCAATTTGGGAGGCCAAGGCGGGCAGATCACGAGGCCAGGAGATCGAGCCCATCCTGGCTAACACGGTGAAACCCCGTCTGTACTAAAAATACAAAAATTAGCCGGGTGTGGTGGCAGGTGCCAGTAGTCTCAGCTACTCAGGAGGCTGAGGCAGGAGAATGGTGTGAACCCAGAGGCGGAGCTTGTAGTGAACCGAGATTGTGTCACTGCACTCCAGCCTGGGTGACAGAGCAAGACTCCATCTAAAAAAATAAATTAATTAAATTTAATTTAATTTTAAAAATAAGGAAAAATTTAAGAAAACATGAACAGGACTTGTATGTTGAAAACTATACAATGCTGATGAGAGGAATAAAACAAAGATCTAAATAACCATATTCAGTGATTGGGAGACTTAATGGAGATATCAAGCTTCTCCAAATTGATACACATGTTTAATGTAATTCATATTAAAATTTCAACAACGTTTTTATAGATACATGTAAGATGAGTCTAAAATTTATATAGAAGGGATAAAGGAAATAACTAAAATAATATTTAAAAGAGAAGAAAGTGGGAGGAATCATTGTATCTGACTTTAAGATTTATTATAATTATATAGTTATAGTAGTCAGCAGTGTGGTATTGAATCAATGAAACGAAGGAGATCTGCCAACTGGTTACACAGAGATTTCCCCGACTGATTTTTTTTAACAGCTTTATTGAGATACACCATGCAACTCATTTAAAATGTAGAATCACTAAGTTTGTAATATATTCACAGATATGTGCGACCATTGCTACAATCAAATTTAGATGGTTTTCATCATCTCAAAAAGAAGTCCCTTACCATTTAGCTATCAGTTCCCATTACCACATCCCTGCCACCCCTAAACAAACATTACAGATTTGCCTGGACATTTTATATAAATGGAGTCCCATGTGGTCTTCTGTGATTGGCTTCTTTCACTCCGTGAAAGGTAGAATGTTTTCAAGGTTTATTCATGTTGTAATATGTATCAATACTTTATTACTTTTTAAGGCTAAACAGTACTCCAGGTATGGCTACAACACATTTTGCTCATCCATTCATCATTTGATGAATGTTTGGTTGCTCCCACCACCTTCCACCTACGTTTCCATCTGGTGAACATTTGATTATTTCCACCTACCTACCTAATTTTTGACAAAAGTACAAAATCCATTCGATCTGGGAAAGAGTATTTTCAACAGATGCGCTGGAGCAACTGGATATTGGCAGGCAAAAGAAACAAAATTGGACCTTTACTTACGTCTCATATTTTACACAAAAATTAATTCAAAATGAATCATGGATTTAATCATGTCAGAAACGGAAAAAACTATGAGTAAACTTTTGGGCATATGGCTAGGCAAGGAGTTCCTAAACTGGACACAAAAAATGTGAGTCAAAAAAGGAAAAAGAATAAAATGAACTGCCTGAAAATTAAAATATTTTTCTCTATGAAAGACTCCAGAGGATGACAAAGCAAGGTACAGACTGAGAAAATATTCATAAATCATATCTTGCAAAGGACTATTATCTGAAATACGTAGAGAACACTCAAGACTCAAAAGTCAGTCAAATAATCTTCTTAGAAAGAACAGAAATATGAAGAGACATTTCACCAAAGAAGATATGAAGATGGCGTAGAGACAACAGGAAAACATGCACAACATTATCACAAATTAGGGAAAGGCAAATGGAACCCACAACGAGATATCACTGCATATCCATCAGAATGGCTTAACACAGTGACAACACTCAATGCACCTGCGGATGAGGAGAAATACTCTCTCATACATTGCTGGTGGGAACGCAAAACGGTACAGCCGCCCTAGAAAGCAATCCGTCAGTTTCTTACAAAACTTACAAACATGCAACTATCACACAACCAACAAGTTGCTCTTCTGGACATTTTCCCCAGAGAAAAGAAAAGTTAATGTTTATATAAAAATGTGTAGAAATGTTTACGGACACATTACTCGTCATAGCCCAAAACTCAAAACAATCCAGATGTCTTTCAAAAGATAAAGGTCTCTCCTTACCACGGAATTCTGAGTGATAAAATAAGAAGAAATCCCTGATGTATGTAACCACCAGGATTAAACTTCACAGAATGATACCGAGTGTAAAACCGAAGAGGCTACGTTCTGCATTATTCCATTTATATAGCATTCTTGAAATCATAAAATTATAGAAATGAAGAACAGATTAGTATTCGCTGGAAGTTAAGGAGGGCACAGCGGTGGGACTGAAGGGGACGTGTCTGTAAAAGACAACATCAGGAATTTGTGGGGGTGGAAGCCTTCATTCTCTGGACTATATTAATGCCAGTATCCTGGTGGTGATGTCATCCTACAGTTTTGCACTGGGGAAACTGGATAAGGATACACAAATCTTTCTGTATTATTTCTTACAATTGCTTATGAATCTATAATAATTCCAAATGAAAGGTTTAATGTTTAAAAGCATAAGACACTAGTTTAATGCTTTTAAATGTTAACAGATAATGTCTTCCCTGTTAAATATCTATGTTTGTTTGTGTGAGATAAAGTTTGCATAAAGTGAAAGACAGAGATTGGAAGTAGAAACTAGTAAGTTTTGATAAATGTATGCATCTGTAACCCCCATCCCACCAAGACACAGAGAACTCCCATCACCCAGAACATTCCTTGGGCCCCTGAAAAGTCAATCCCCACCCCCATAGCAACCTCTGTTCTAATTTCTAGAAATATAGATGACTTTTGCCTATTTTTTTGATTTAATAAAAACAGAATAATTCAGTATGTATTCTTTCAGTCTGGCTTCTTTCACTTAACATAATGTTACACTAATCTGTGTTTTTTAGACGATTTTATTGCTGAGTAGTATTCCACTCTTTGAACATAAGACAATTCATTTCTCCATTTTTCTGTTGACAGATACTTGGGGTGTGTTATGGACTGAATTACGTTTCCCCCCAAAATTTGTACATTGCAGTCTCAACCACAAGTAGCACAGAATGTAATGTAATTGGAGATAAGTTCTGTACACAGGTAATTAAGTTCAAATGAGGTCGTTAATAAGGTGGGCCCTTGTCTGACATGACAGGTGTCTCATAGGAAGAAGAGATGAGCACACAGGCATGCACAGAGGGGATTCTGTGTGAAGATAAAGGGAGAAGATGGACACCTGGAAGCCAAAGAGAGAGGACTCAGGAGAAACCAAGTCTGCGGGCACCTTGATCTTGGACCTCCAGCCCCAGTACTTAGAAAATAAATCTCTGTTGTTTAAGCCACCCAGTTTGTGGTACTTTATTATGACAGTTCTGACAAACGAATACAGGCTCTTACTATTTGGGGTCTAGTAAGACTAAATATGCTAAGATATTTTATACAAGTTTTATTGCAGACATATGTTTTAGTGCATCTGAGCTAAGTACCTCAGAGTGGAAGAGCTCATCACAGGACAGGTGCAAGTTTAGCAGTTTAACATTATAAGAAACTGCCAGATTTCCAAAATATTGGGACAATGCAACTCTCTTCTCTGCAATGTATAAGAGCTCTGGTCACTCCACAAGCCTCACTGATATTTGACGTCATCAGTCCTTTGTTTTGTTTTGTTTTTTAACGTTTTAGTCATTCTTGTGAGTGTGAAATGACATTTTTCAGGGGTTTTTAATTTGCAATTTTCTGGTGACTAATGTTTGGCATCTTTTAATATACTTATTATCCATTTGAATACCTTATTTTGTGAAACAGCTAGTCAAATCTTTTCTTATTGGGTTGTTAGTATTTTCGTTAATTGATCTATAGTTCTTTATACATGCCAGGCCCTTTGTCAGATGTCTGAATTACGAGCTTTTTTTCCTCTTGGTTTGTGCATTGCTTTTTTGTTTTCATAATGGCGTCTTGCAAAGGGAGAAGCTCTACATTTTGTTGAAAGCTAATGTATCCATTGTTCTTTTTACAGTTCTGGCTTTCCTTGTCCTGTGATATTTTTATCTGCCTCAAGGTTGGGAAGATTTTCAAGCATGCTTTCTTCTAGAGACTTACACATTTTAGTTTTTAATTTTAGTTCTAGGATACATTTTGCTTTACAATTTGTATGTGGTATGAAGTAGGGGTTCAATCTTGTTTCTTATACTCTCATATTTTTATTCTAATCCCATTTGTTGAAAAGACGTTTCTTTCCCTACTGAAAAATATGTACTTTATTAACTATTTGTACCCTTTGCACTTCCATAATGTATTTGAGAATCAGTATATCAAGTTCTATAAAAAATCTTTTGATTATTTTGATTGCATTAAAGTTATGTATAAATTTGGGACAAGTTGGCAGCTTTAAAATCTTGAGTCTTTCTATCCATAAAATGCCTATTTCCCCAATTTTTTTTTGTTTTTAAACATTTCAATACACTTACAAAACTTTATCATAAATAAATTGCACATTCTTGGTTAGATTACACTTTGGAATCTCCCTTATCTTTTTCTTTACCATTGTAAATATTATATATTTTTACATTATATGCTCCATTTGTTGCATGTATTACAGAAATGCAAATAACAATTATATATTGATTTTTTAACTTGCCAAACTATGTTTATTCATTATTTATTCTAGAAATACTAACATGCATATTTAATTTGACAGTTAAATTGTAATAAGTCTGTTTACCTCTCTCCAAACTTATGTGCTGTTTTTGTCCAGCACTTTAGTCTTAACTGAATTTTTAACCCCACAGAGCATTCCTTCATTATTGTTCTCTCATAGATCAAGGCAGGTTCATATTTCGCCATGTTTAGTGCTTTCTTTGCTCACTATTCTTGCAGGCGTCTGACTTTCCTCTTGGGATGATTTTTTTTTCTTTCTCTAGAACTGCATTACAACTTTAGTTAGTGAGAGTCTGCTGGAGTAAATCTCTGCTTATATTTTCTTTTGTTTTTTAACTTTTCACCTCTTTATTTTGCCTTTGCCCTTTGTATTCTACAGATGTTGGGTACTGTGTTCAACATTTATTCAAAAAGGTAAACTTAGTTACCCTCTTGTGTGTATCTTCTGTGTACTTGCAGATCCATGTATTCATCTGGCTATACTACCAGTTATTAAGAGAGCTATATTAAAATCCACCATTATGATGATTCATTTGTCTACTTTAAAAAAATTCTGCTGATATTTATTTCATATATCTTAAGATTCTATTATTAGGTACACACACGATTAGAACACTTAGATCTTTCTGTTATTTTATCATGTGTTGTGCTCTTTAATCTCAAATAATGTTTCTTTCACTAAAGTATACTTGGTTTGTTGTGAGAGCAGCTTTCTTTTGCTAGTGTTGTGTGTAGAGCTGCCTCCAGTGTTAGTGAGATCCTGTGCAAATCCTTCACGTTGGGCCCCTGTCTAGAGAAATAATTTGATTTTAAAATGTGTTAGAAGATCCATAGGTCCACCTGGTGTGGCATCATTTATTCCTGAAGACCTAGAATGAGGAGGACAGCAGAGGGACATACCCACTGGGTGGTTCTCTGAGCAGTGTCCTGGGGATCCTTCCACACTCACTGGGTGAGTCTCTGCGTGTGGGGATTCTTTCCAGTGTCCAGACACCATTTTCTCCTGTTCAGGTCCAGAAATCCCTCTTCATGTTCTTTATCATCAAGCTCACCATTCCTGGCTGATTTCATATCTCCCAACATGATAATAAGGTGACCACCCAGTTGTGACTCACCGTGGCAGGGCCCTTGGGATCCCGTTCGCAGACCCATGTGGGTCTCCTGGTCTCTGCAGCGCCGATGCTGTGGGCCTGGCGCCTGCTTCCTCTTGAATCTAGGAGCCTGGTCCTCAGCACTGACTTCCTCAGAGGCTCCCAAAGGCTGTGTCCCTGCTACCTTGATGAAAGCCACGAACCACGTCTCCAGAGAACACAGGAAACCGGCTGGACTGGGGATTCTCCACATTTGCAGGTCCTGGGGTCTTGGGGTTTGCATCAGTTCTGGAAAACGTTTGGTTATTCTCTCTCTGCGTCGGGCATGTCTCTTCTCTCTCAGCTCATCTGTGGCTCTCTGAACATTTCCCGGCCCTTCTCACTTCAGCCTCCGTGTTCTTCATCTTCGCTTTCATGTCACCCAAACGCTTTCCCTCTGTGGGATGATTTTTGAATAATTCCTTCAAATCTCTCTTCTAGTCCATTTATCACCTCTTCTGTTGTGTCTAATATACTTGTAAATACACACATTGTGTTCCAAACCTCAACACTGCATCTTTCATTTCTAAAAGATGTATTATATTCATTTACAAACTCACAAGGTTATTTTTAGAAATTCTCATTCTTCAATGGCAACTTTAATATATTTTAAAATATTTTAATACACCCTTCAAAGAGCACACTAAAACTTTTAAATTATATGTAAACATTATATTTCAAACACACACATTGCTACCCCGTATACTATAATCCTAATACCATTTGTCTTCTGGGGGTCTGATCCTTCTGTTTTGATTTTTTCCTATAAGCCTCAGTCATGGTGGCCTCTTTCCTCCTGGGCTTCTGCTTTCGAATATGAATATGTCCCTTTGATCTGTTTCTATGGAGTCTCTTTGGGGACTGGATTTGAAATGTGTCCCTGCAGAGGTTTTCTATTCCTCATTGTCAGCTGCCTGGGGCCACTTCCCACCAGGGACCACTTCAAACCACTTTTTTTTTTTTTTTTTTTACTGACTCCAGAATCACATGTGGACGGACTGTGGTTCTTCATTTTTCAAGGAGGCTTCTCCTTCCATCTAGAACTGGGCATGTTTCCTGTCTTCCTTTGCGGAGCATTTCTCTTGGCCCACAATGAGGATGCTGCTTTCCCGGGATCCTGGAAATCTCCAGGGCAGCCTCCTGCCCTGGACAAGGGCTCGGTCACCAGACGCTGGCACCAGCACAGATGGGGTGGGTTAACATGGGAGTCTCCCGGGCAGCCTCCAGGTCTGGACACAGGTTCCCCAAGACAAAGGCTCCGTCACCAGGCGCGGGCACCTGCGCTGGTTGGATGGAGGCTCCGCTTCAGCCTCTCCCTATTGTAGGTTTTCTCTCAGGATCTCGTCTTCTTCTTGGCCAATTCAGCCTTGCACTTTTTAAAAAGTGTAATCATATCATTGAAAAACTGTTTCATACTGGAAAGGTTTTTCAACACATGTACCTGATAAGATCCTCATTCAGCAAGGGCATGTAGGAGTGACGACCTGTCATGTCCCAGATTCTGAGGACACAGCTGCACCCTGCCACGTGCAGCTCACATTTCAGTGATTCTCAGGTCAGGACGGGAGGGGTTTCTGGACAGCCCGGATCCTTAGCCTGCACCTGCCTTCCTCTCCTGCCTCTGAGCGGCACTCAGGGGAGTGGCTGCCCCAGCACCTGCCTGGGCTCCCCTGCTGGGGACGGGGAAGAAAAGAGCAAGGCTCCCCTCCCAGCAGGAGGAAGGTCGTGGGGTGACCTGGGTGGCTCCTGGAACTGTAGAGAAGTAAAACAAGGACAAGGATGGGGAAAAGTATCTTTGGAAGTGGTGTGAGTGGAAGGATGAAATAAATCCTCTCTCTTTCCTCGTTCTAAAAAGGTTAGGGGAGAAGCAGGCACCCAACAGGCAGGGAAGGGGCGGCAGAGTCGTGGAATGTTGAACTCAGTGGAATTCAAACCTGCCAGGAAATTTGATTAATTTGTCTATTTTAAAAAAAATTCTGCTGATATTTATTTCATGTATCTTAAGGTTCTCTTATTAGGTATATGCACGATTAGAACACTTACGCCTTTCTGTTATTTTATTATGTGCTGCCCTCTTTAATCTCAAATAATGTTTCTTGCACTAAAGTATACTTGGTTTGTTGGTAATACACTTAAACCAGCTTTATGTAGCTGAGGCAGGAGCTTCAGGCCCCAGTTAACTTCCTTGACTACTGCAGCCCACTTCCCTCCACGCTGCATGGGCCCCGAGATGGCCAGGGGGAGCTACACAAGGCACCATGTCTGGTGCCTGGATTGCAGGCAGTGAGTAGGTTATTACTAAAAATCAGAAACTTTGGCCCCGCTCAGCCCTGCGGGGCTGCTTCCAGGCTGCCCTGAGGGCAGAGGAGCCTCCCAGGAACAGGATCTCTCCCTCTATTCATTCCCTGTGTTGAGTCATAAGGCTTTGGGGAGAAGGTACATAACGGGAAGGCCTCCCCCTCCCACCTCTTTACTGAGATGCAGTGAGGCTGTCACTTCCTATGAGTGTTTTGCTTTCCCAAATGCAAGCAGGAGTCTTGCAGAATGGCAGGTGCTGGGACCTGCTGGGAAGAGGCTGCAGCCCCCACGCTGCACTCCTTGTGGACTCCCCCCAGGTGGCTCTGGCTGGCTCTGGCAGGGACAGGACCTTTCTGTGTGGTAGTCCACAAGCATGCCCTCTCTTTCCAAAACCAGTTTGTCCAGCCGTGACTGGTCCTGGTCTTGCTGATAGAAGAAAGAGCACTGCACTGGGCCCAGAGGCCCAGGATCCTGGCCCCACCTCAGCTGCCTGAGTGGCCTTGGGTGTCCCAGGCCAGCCCCTCGGAGCAGCAGCAGGGGTTTGCTGAGAAGCCGAGGGTCCTGAAGCTCCTGCAGCTCCCCCACCTGTGGGTGGGCTTCAATCTGGTGTGCAGCGCTCTGGCCCACAAAGCTGAGGCCTGTGGCAGCGGCCAGCCTCGGTCCCAGCCTGGGGCTCGGCTCTGGGATGCATGAGGCTGTGTATGGTTGGATGGAAGGAACTCTTCTCTCAGGATAAAGAGCAATGGGGTGAAACGGGCTTCACTCTCGTCCCTGTCCTGGACTTTTCACATTTTACATTTTTCTTTTCTATTATTTTTTGGCCTTTTTCTCTGACTGTGCCAAGGAAGTGTTCTCTCCTAACGTCCCAGGGAGGTAGCCAAGGCTGACTCACCCTGGACCTGGCCCATGGACTACCGGCTCATAGGAGAGGCAGATCCTTATGGTCTGTCTGAGGGCTTGGAAGTTGGAGCCACTGGGAATCTTCCCTCAACGGCTTAAGGACGTCTTATGGACTGGCTCTTGTGCAGGGAGAGGCTCTTTGCTGGAGTCCTTCCCACACTGTCTGGTTTCACACAAGCCACAGAGCAGATGATTCAGCTTGAGATGGCCCCGCTGCCCTCCCAGGTCCCCATGAAACCTCATTCTCTCTCAGGCCTCACGGTCTCATGGGCGTATTTCTATTTTACCACTTAGCTCCTTAGATAATCAAAACTCTTGCCCTGTCTAATTCTGAACATGGGAAAAGGTCAGAAGTCAGATGCCCCAGGGACTGGTCCCAAGGCAAGAATATCTCAATGTATTTATTAATGAGCTGAAAGAGTCAGAGGAAAGGTTAAGAGGCAGAGTTTGCTGAATGTACAGAATTATTTAAGTTAACTCTTCAGGGAAGAAAAAACTGACTCTCTTCTATGAAATTCTATTTTTTTCTTACCCTAAGACTATTTTGTCAAGGTGAAAAATATTACGACAATCAATGGTGCAGAGAACATACTTAGTCTCCTCTTTTTTTGTTGAGACAGAATTACTAGTGAGAGTAGAGATTGGGGTTTAGAGCATTAGGATTGCTGCATCCAGAGTTGCCACCTCTTGGGAATATGTGCAGCTCCACAGTCACAGATGTGATTCCAAAGAGAAGGGAAGAGTGGGAGCGTGTGCAGAGGGCCAGTATGGACTTGTCCTCAGTTACCAGGTGTCCCCAACACCTCAGCAACACTCTGATCCTTTGGCCTCCTTTTCTGGAAAGCCTGGGCTCTGGGAAGCTGCTTGAGTCCAAATCCCAGCCCTGACTAAGGATCGGTCTCAGATTCCTGGGCAGATTGCCAAATGTCTCTTTGCCTCGGTTTCTCATCCTTCAAACAGGCACAGGGACATACCGTCTTCATGACACTTTGGGATGGATTTAGTGAAATGATGTGTGTAATAGCTTAGGATAATATCTGGCTCCTGTGTGCACGCCTAATGACCACCAGCCACAGGGCCCTTCATCTGCGCGTATCATGACCAAATGTTAAATCAAGCTCCTGAGGACTCCTGCACACACAGAGGGCTTCACCCTGGCCTGACGAGGCCCATCGATAGCTGGGTCTGCTGAAGGAACACCTCTTCTACTCTCATTCTTTGTGCTCTGAGCTCCCATCCGCAGCACACACTGTGGGCCGAATTGGGGCATTGATAATCCTATTGCACAGCCAGGCTGCACCATGGGCACTGCTAGCTCAGATGCCACTGACAAAATGGGAGGTGTGGGAATATCTTTAGAATTCTGATCAGCTCAAGCACGGGCTGCAGAAGCTGAGTTACCAGAAATGTCCAGACCACTCTCTCATTCTGGTGCCTCTAAAGAAATGTGCTTGGGGTTCAGTCGTGAATTCAGACCCCGTGCCTTGAAAGTTTGCTAATTTGAGCCTGGTGGGAATCTGCCTCTCCACTGTTTGGGGGCTGTAGGGTGATAAGAGTCTCCTAGCAGAATGGAATCTGTGTGCAGAGGAGGCTGATTGGCTTCCAGATAGAAGCAGAAACTTTCCAGAGCGCTTTCTGCTAAAGCTTCCACCTGCTCAGAGCGGGCACAGCAGGATTCTCCTTGGCCACTGGGAGCCTTGTGCTGCTAGTTTTGCCCCCAAACAGTGAAACTATGTTAAAAACACACTCGATCATCAACAGTGCTCCCAAGTCGGACCAGACCACTTTTCTTCTTGAATTATTTCCAAGCAATGGGTTTGTTGTCACCTGCTTCCCAATTGCAGCCCCTCTTAGGTGTCAGGGTGTGACACGCCCACAGAGTGGTGGAGCCTGGAGGCAGGGAGCTGCATCGCCCTCTCAGTGCAGGTAAGAAATCAGGCAGGTGCACCTTGCAGTGGGACCGATCGCAGCAGGGCTAATGCAGTGGCTTCATCCGCATGGGATCTCTAGGCTCCTGCACCAGAAGATACAACTATATGGCAGTAGAGATGTTTGTGTCAAAATGGGAAGTTTGTGTGTTTTCTGACTGGTAAATGCCTGCTTAACATAAATCAATGCGGCTTTTAGTTGTTTGCACAGGCTTTGTAGAGAAAATGCAAATGATTTCATGTCACCAAACCCTACAAATCATGCCACCATATATATGTGTGCAGTGAGCAGGAGGCAGAGGAATTGCACGGCTGTGAGAATGCCCCACACCACACGGCCTCCCTTCTCCTCCTTCCCTGTCGGTGTGTCCCCTAAGTCATCCTCGGTTAAGATTAATGACCCCTGTCCCCTCCCCTAGCAGCCGGATGCTGCCAGGCAGTAGTGGGGCAGTAAAGGGCACAGGAAGCAGTCGTGGGTGAGGGGGCCAGGCTCAGGGTGCCCCCTTTAGAGCCAGGAGCTCGTCCTTCAGTCTCTGACCTTCCTGCCCCCTCCCCACAGGATTTTGCCCTTCCTTCTCTTCTTCCCTCTCCCTCCCGCCTCCCTGCTCTCCCAAGTATTTCCAGGTCTAAGGAGCAGAACAAATGCGGGAGTGGGCAGGGGCTGGGCTTCACTAGGATCCAGCCCCAGGCTGCCTTGATGTGACTCTCACAAAGGTGCCCTCTAGGTGGACAGATCCCTATACTTGGCATGGCTGGGCAAGTGGCCTGGCTGGACCCTGTCCTCCCCTTGGCTAAGCAACCCCTACAGGGCGCACCTGCAAAGTCTCACTGCACTTCTGTCTGGTGGGTGTGGACATAAGGCAGTTTCCTCTTGGCTTCATCCACGGGGTTCAGGCATGACCTTCCCAGAGATCCTGGCCTGGGTCTTCCCTATAGCACGAAGGTTCTTCTGTGCCCTTCCTTGAGCATTTATTAACTTCTTACAGTGTGCAGTGGAAGAGGAGAAGGAAGAACACATGGTTCTTGCCATCCAGGGCCTCTCCACCAACCAGACAGAGGGGCACGTGTGTGGAAGGACCCTGGCACAGTGAGGGCCTTGGGAAGTGTCTTATGGAGGGTGAGGGATGATGGGAGGGCAGGCAGTGGGAAGAAGAGTGGCAGTTGGAGAGTGGAGGGTGGGAGGTGGGGGATGAGAGAATGGGGAAGTGGAGGGTTGAGGGCTTGGTACAGAGAGAAGCTTTGTTCCCACCACGGGTTCCATCTCAACCTGAGCATCCTGGGAGCTGCAGCCCAGGCCTGCGGTGTCTGGTTTCATCACAGTCATACCAGCCCCACACAAACTCTGCCCACTCCATGATTTGGGACATTTCTTGTATGTCTCACAGATGATCTATAGATAGATAGACAGGTAGGTTGATTAACATTTTTACTTAAAAATAGAATATGTAATTATTTTCACTTCAATTAATATTCTTCTGTAACAATGCTTGCATGGCAGAGAGTATTTTATCCTATAGATATTTTATCATTTATATCACCAGTCTTTGATTATAAATAGTTAATTTCTATACTACAAAATAAATATTCTAACATATTCAAAAATAAATTGTTAATATTACATGTATTCCTGGATACGCTGGTAGCCAGCCTGTTCTCATTTCAAGATCCTTGTCTTAACTATATCTGCAAAGTCCGTTTTTTCAAATACAGTTATAGGGTAGACAGTTTTTTTTTTTTTTTTTGGAGGGGGCACAGTCAACTCACCACAGTGAGTGTGTAGTCAGTATCCTGGACTAGAGGAGGAAGTGGAGAGCCTGGGCGAGCTGCCTCACGAAGGGGTCAGGCCTCAGGAGGACCTCAGTGTTGGGGCAGAGGGGAAGGGGGACGTTTTGGGGTTGGTGGCTGCTGAAGCCTGAGCACTCCACGGGGAAAGTGACGCATGTGATGAAATTCTGAGCTGGGCTGTTCTGTAACTGCATTTCTGAGTGCTGAAGACTGAAGGAAGTTTGGTGCCTCTTTCAGGTATGTTTGTCAGGGGAGGTGGAAGAAATGTGTTCAGAAATGTCACCAGGGTTTGGGCGGCAGCATCATGAGCAGGCAGGGACCCAGGAGCCCTGCCTCCACTGTGTCTGTCCAGGCAGCAGTGCTACCCAGAGCCTGAGGGCCAGACCAGCCAGGGCTGCACTAGGCAGCAGGCAGTGACTGTGTGGGGAGCCCCAGGCTGGCAGAGGGACAGGGCGCTGGGAAGCAGGCTCCACGGAGTTCACTGCCCCTCAGCCAACATGGGTTACTCTGTGCACACACGTGCTAGGCCCCAGAAAGACCGGAGAGCTGCTTCAGAGGAAAGGATTCCTGAGGGCCGGGGAACATGCATTTCTAAACATAAAGACTTATGAAGACACACAGCCAAAGGGGACCTGTAGGCAGCATGCGAGGGCAGGGGGCTCCCGGCTCCAGGCCTGTAGCTGCCCTGGAAGGAAAACAGTGAGTGTATGGAGGCCGGGGAGTCCCAGGACCCTGAGGGTACAAACCAGGTAGGCAGAGGGGCAGGCCAAACAGGCAAGGGGCTCTCGGCAGCTGCCTGTTATCTGCCTGACTCCATGTGGGGGTCCCTGTCTCTCTTCTGAACACAGGTACACACTGTTTAAACAAACAGGCCACAAGCTACTCATCTGCCTCGGTGAAGGCTTGAGCGGAGCAATATGCACTAAGCGCCTGCTCTTCACCAGCTACTGGGTGGCTCTTTTCACACGCGTGGTCCTTTGAAAGTTGCAGAAAGTTGGCACAGAGGATGCGCATTCACACGGCAGGGCCCCCCACCTGACAGTGGGTGCGAATTCACACGACAGGGCCCGACCTGAACCTCCATCTGTCCTCAGTGGGGTATTTGCTCTGGTATTGATAAGTGGGTTGTTCTAAGATTTTTTAAAACATGTGGGGAAATGCTTATGCTGTGACACTGAGTGAAAAATAAGATTTAAGGTTATTTATAGTACAGGCTGCATTAAAGCTATTTATTATAAAATGCAATTTAATATAAAATGTAATACTGTATTACAAGATGCAATATATTATTCATACTACACACACACGTATACATATCAGAGAGAGACAGAAGTGAGGAGAAAAAATGATTGTAGAGAGGTTACCAAAAGGCTAGCACTGCTTCTCCCTGAGGGGTTCCGACTCATAGTGCTCTGCAGCATTTTCCAGATATCCTACAGTAACACACTGATAACAAAAATAACAACAATAACAGCCTGTATCAGGCAAGCATGCTCCTGCCTGCCCGGGAGGCCTGCGGGCCCAGTGTGCCTTGTGTGTGTGTCTCTCTCTCTTTCACTGGGAGCCTCACTTTCCATCACTTGACTCCATGAGTGGCCTTTCCTCTTCCCACTTTGTGCTTGCCTTGGGCGATCCCATCCACATCTTTGATCACAATCACTACGGACAGCTGCCACTCTCAATTTTTGTGTTAATTTCAGTTCTGTGGCTCCATCCAAGACCTTGCTCCTGAACTCCAGGCTGAAGTTTTCAACTGTGAAGAGGATAAGTCTTTCCAGGTGATCTTGGAGCCTTCCAGGTCAGCACATCTTCGCCAACCTCTTGGCCCGCAGTACATCCATCCCTAAGGGCTCCTCATCCCTAGTCTCTCAGACTCCCCAGGCTCTCCCCAGACACACAGAACAGGGGCAGCCACTCTCCCACCCTTCTCCTCCTCAACCTGCATTGAGTCAGGTGTCACCCTGCCAATTCCTTCTCTGGGTCCTCGGTGGCACGGCTTTCTTTCAGGGCCTCATCATCGCGCAGCTGGCGAGTGTTCAGAAAGGAGTCTGTCTGAATGGCACTTGCTTTGGAAAGAAGTTCTGGCAGCGTGGGCGGTGGGCGGTGCAGGGAACCGCGGAGGTGATATGCAGGGCCTTGACCTTCCTCCTGTTCCCCTGGTGTTTAACTCTGCCGGCCTGGAAGGAAATGTTTTCATCTCTCCCATTTTGGGATTCTATTAGGGTTTACTTAGAAAAACAAAACAAAATAACTTCCAAAAAAAAAAAAGAAAAGAAATCTTCTATGGACTTCAAAATCTTATTCCACTGATGCCTCTGAAACCTTCCACATGATTTTTTCCTGAAAGGTAATAAACAATCGGGAACTCATTAGCACATGTAGGTAATTCACACATTTTCCCTGCTGCGAATCTCCTCTTCCTAGGTGATATCCTGTCTCAGCTTAGCAGGAAATTTCTGCTGGCTTTGCCCAAATAACATGGAAAGACTTAAGGTTGTTTTTATTGGATAGGAGAGCTGGAGACTAGACTGTATATAAGATACCTTATAAAGAAAATTTCTCCTGATTTTTACAGGGAGACAAAGGGTGAGTTTGTGGGGTGCCAGCCACCTGTCCTGCTTAGGGCTGACCTCTGGGGGCACTCACAGGGAGGCAGATGTGCCTGCCAGCACACGTCTCTCTGGCAGAGTGTCTCAGCTCAAAGCCAGACATTCACCTGGTTTCCAGTCCCCAGAAAGCAGGTGGCATCCTGCTTGTTTGTACGACAGCCGTCTTCTTTGTATCTTCTCTGCCTTTGCTCTTTCAACCATCCTCAAGATGTACAAAGGACCTTTGCAGAACCAGTTCATGGAGGGAGTCCTCCTAAACAATCACTGAAATGAGTGTGTCTATGAGGGAGCGTCTCCTACCCATGAGGATGTAGAAGGTTCCCGGGTTAAGTGGGATGAGAGGCAAACCCCGAAATGAAGCTGATAGAAATGAGAGCCAGGAGGAGGAGGAGAAGCCCTGTGCTGGGTCCTTGGCCCTAGCAACGATCAGTGGAAATGGTCGTGTCTGCATCGTCCAGGGCTGTTTTCCCATAGTTTAGCACACAGAATGGTACAGAAAAGGGCTTCCAAGCATTGTCATACAAAAGGAGCCTCAAGCTTGTGGCAGGAAACAGCAAAAGAGTTTAGGCTGCTTTGTGGTTGAGTCGAGGAGTTGCTTCTGACTTTCCACCTCTTCTTCAGAGCCAAGCAGTGGCTCAAGGGGTCCTGAGCTGAGAGCATCAGCAAGCCCGGGGGTGCGCTGGCAAAAACTGACTTCAGCAGAACCCTTTCTAGGACAGTGGGGATGGAGCTGGGATTCCCTAAAGGAGTGCTTCAGCTCCCACAGATTGTGGCTCACCCTATCTTCCCAGGAGCCTGGGGCCACACACATGAAGCTCTGCTTTTGCAGAGAACAGCATGCAAGCCAGGCACCAACACCCCTGGCCTTGTGTCTCTGCCTCCAAACAATGCAGAAGGGAGGAGAATCTCCTGTTCAAAACAGACCATGCGGTGGGGGAGGTGGGTGGCGGGGGCATGTGAGCCTGCCTAGAGACGCCTCCCCAATATCCTGATCTGGCTCTGACCATTAAACTGACACATTTATAACACATGAGCACATACTAATATATGCACATAAATTAAGGGTGTAAGTGAATAGTAACAGCCTTCTAATCTGCAGAGCTTTCTGATTTTAGGTGAATAAAAAAATGCCAGTACTTTTGCATCAAAGAGAGAGATAAACTTGCTAATTGAAAACTGGTTTTCGTGGAGGAAAATATGGAGGCGCCAGCTATGTAAATCAGCATATGCCCAGATCTAAAAGAAATCATGCCAGGCCAAGAGGAAATTAAGCAAATCAGGATAATGAGGAAACAACCCTAGACGCAAATTAAAAGCACTGGGGTGCTTGAGTCCATCTCAGGAGGTTGGTAGTGGACGGGTGGGAGGTGATGCGAACACGTGTTTGGAGTACCAGGCGTGTCGGTGCCCGTAGGTGGGTGGGTGCCTGCTCCCCCACCCAGGTCAGGGAGGGTTTTTCATGCAGGTTCTTAAATGCTAACCCTTTTGCATCCCGAAAGCCCCTTCAAATGCCTCTAACAAGCACTGGTCTCGCGCTGGCATTAGCTGTGCTTGGGTTTCCTGGGTTTAGCGACCTAAGGGGTTTACAGCGCACGGAAGTCTCTGCCCAGCTCTCAGCGCGTGTCGCCAGGGGCTGGACTGAAGCTGTGGCCCGGGATGGGGAGGACGCTGGCGGCCTCCGAAGCAGGGTCTACGGCGGGGAAGGGCGAGCGCCGTCTGGCGGTGGCTGCGCGTGGCCAGCGCTGACCCAGGCTCGGTTCGGCCGGCGCTGCCGCGTGTGCTCCGGGCGGAGCGAGGGTCCTCGGAGCCCGAGTCTGTCCTGGGTCCCAGGAAGTTCGGCGTGCAGCGTCAGAGGCTGCGTGTGCTGGGGGTGGGAGGAGCACAGACTGTGCCTGGGGGCATCCAGGACGAATTCATAGAGGGGTGGTCCTGCCCCACCCTGGGAGTGTCCTGGGCAAAGGCCCTGGGGCCACCTGCCTGGTGCCTTGGAGGGCGTAGGGCAGGAGCTGCCGAGGCCAGCGGGCCACTGTGGGGCGCGGAACTTTAGACCAGGCACCCACGGCTCAACCTCTGGGCCACGGGGCCCGCGGGGGCCTTAAGAACGTGTTTGGCTGATTTGTGCAGCAGAAATCCGCCAGCGCCTAGCAGCTTCCGGGCCGCCTGCGCCGGGATCCGCAGCCCAGTACCCCCCGCGGTCCCGCGCCCTGGACTCCGAGGAGGCCAGGTAGAGAGCGGCCCGCGCTGTCCCCATCTGCGCCCTCAGCCCCACCCGGGCAGCGGGACATGCCTGGCTCCGGCGCCGCCACCCCGGCTTCCGCTTGTCCTTGAGTGCGGAGCCCGGAGTCTCCCTGGCGGTGCGCTGGGTCCCCGAGGGCCAGAGGCCACCAGG
>NW_012115200.1:2513885-2543384 GCF_000951035.1 Colobus angolensis palliatus | reverse complement strand
CGCCAGGCCGGGGGTCGCTGTCCACCGCGCGGTGCTGAAGTGACTCCGTGGCCGCCGCGGGCCGTGGCTGACATCGCGGAGAAGTTAGGACTTTCACTGTCTCCGCCAGACTTGAAAGCAAGCTGGAAATCGATAGCTGTTTCGGATTCTAATCTGGTTTGGATTTTTTCCCCCTTTCGTTTGAAAATAGACTCAGGGCAATGCCTAAGAGAATTGCAACCGGTGGAAGTGGCTGGGAAATCCTGCCTTCGGTACCGAGAGGTATTACCGGAGATTCCCCTGCCCAGGCCTGCTGGGGTCCACCACATTCGTTAATGCCACACTGCACTTTAGAAGAGTTTGGCTTTTAAGACATGAAATTAAAAAGTGACTGAACCTTTGATAAATGGTGCAGCAGAGCTAGGCGGGCTGGTTTTGGCAAGATTCATTGTCAGCTAACGATGCAGATGCATTTAAAATCAGGGAATAGCGTGCATTTTATTCCAAGGATTGACCTCATTAGCATATTCAAATGAGTGTTATGTTAGAATACACCATTTGATTAATTTAATTCCAATATTATCTTGTGAGTTTTTCTAAAAGATGTTGTTAAACTCCTGCTAAATTGGTCTTTAAACTTAATGATACATCACATATGCAGCCCTGGATATTGTGTTTTTATGTGTGATGCAGTTTATTTTGGAGAATTTTCAATAAACGTTGGTAGTTTTTGCCGTATTTTGGAGGGGTGTTATATCAGAATGCTGCCACTAGAGGTATATAATGTCAAGGAACTACATTTTTTAAAATTCTGTTTTAAAAAGCTGCATTTTTTCACTTGTATAAATTTAAGAAAAAATTTTTTAAAAAACCTTAATATTAATATTTTAAATATTTTTGTGCTACCTATCTTCTGTAAAGTAAGAATATGTAGAACCAGAGGAACATTTTCACATAACAGGAACATCACAAATGCTTTTATGATTTTAAAACAATAGGTACTGAAACGTTCCATGTCATTGAGCAATGCATTTTATTAGTGCCTTATGAGATCTCAGTTATTTTAATTAGAGAGACGGTGTCCTGAATTACCAGCCCCTTTCCATGACTGATGTTTTATTCTGTACATTGAGATCTTCAAGTCATGAGATGCTTAGTTTTTTTTTCCCCCATAGAATCTGTTTGTATTGGTGAACCTTGTGTTGGTGAAACTTGGAATCTTAACTTCTTAGATATTTTCATTTTGAAAGTATTAGTTGTTTGTAAAACGACAAATGTAATTAATACAAAATGCAATACTGAAAGGGATAATATAGCCCTATGCCTGCCTATAAAAATAATTTAAGAATTAGAAAGGGAATACCCAGCATTTCTCTTTTTCATGGTGGTTTCTTATTATCTCAAAGCAGAAACCTATTTCTTACCTCGTGCGGAAACCTATTTCTTACCTCGTGCTTGAGGTTTTGTGCTTAGAAGTTCTTTTTCAGTGTTGAAGAATGCAATGTTGGTAATGCTTTGTGATGATCCAGATATGAAAACTATAATTTTTTCTTTGATTGGTAAATATTTATAGTTTTTCTCAAGGAAATTTATCTGATAATCAAATACATACATTTTGAAATTCCCTTTTCAAAGCAGTTATTCCAGAATGTTTTGGTGTGAAGTTGAGTGGATGGATTCAGGCTAATGCAACTGTCTTTTCTTGCTTGGCTTGCAGTGGCTGTTTGGTGGCCATTCTCCATCCCTAGGACTGCCCCCCTCTTCCACAGTGGAGCTGGTGCCCATCTTCCCACATCTCTGCCCATCTGCTCTTGCAACTCCTATTGGGAAAAGTTGGATAGATAAAAGGATTCCTAACTGTAAGGTAAAAATGCAAGTGATTTAATTGGATAAGGGGTTTTTAATGATTAAGTTGTTAAACATCGCCGTAACAACAAAAATATCCATGTATTCTCTCGTTGCCATAAATTGGCCATCTAGGTACACAAAGAAATCATTTCAGGCTTGGATTGATCTGTTCAAAGTCAGGTGGGGGCATTTTGTTTTAGTTTAGGATATTTGGATTCCACAGGGCAATGTAACATTTCCAATTTTTGAATCAGAGTCTTTTTAAATTTTTTTGTTTTTAAATTTGTAACCATTGATCAAAGATCTAGACTTAAACATTACACAATACCAGTTCAAGTTTTAAAAGTCAGTTTTTCTTCATATGACGCTTTAAGTTTTTATCTTTCTAATGGTTTGTTTTGGCTTTTGGATTCAAATTTACTGACTACATTTTGTTCACAAGGAAACTAAAGAAGTAAATTATTGACTTGTTGTACAGCTTAGTAATTATCTCATTGGGGTGATTCTTCAATCAGTGAACTGCCTGCTGGGCTGAAGTGACCAAGTCAATAGCTGAAGGCCAGCCCAGAAGATATTAAGTAGATGGTGATTGGTATTGAAGCCCTGTGGAACTTCCTTTAAGTTTTAGAATGATGTTTTTATAGAGTCCCCAATAATAGAATGTTCAATGCTGGATCAACATAAGGCAACATAAATATTTTCATAGTCATGTTCAGCTTTTGTCATGTACCTTGCCTTAAATGTTATACTTGCATTATTTTTGGACAGATCTTTTTAAATAATTCCTTTGCTCTGGACTCAACGTGGATACATCCTGAGGAGTCAAGATTGTTCCATGGGCATGAAAAGCCTCATTTGCTGACAAATCAAGTCGCTGTGTCTCTGTCCAGGCCGGGTCCTGCCTCCAGGCCACTCCCCACAGTGGTGTTAGCACCTCAGCCCATCCCAGGTTGGTGCCCAAATAACAGTGACAATGTGCTTTTCATTTTTGCTTCAATCACAAATTAGTTTTAGATATGAAAACCATACTTGTCATTTTAATGAAACAATTATCTTGGTAAAATACAATTTCTTTTCACAAACATGAAGATTTTTTAAAAAAACGAGTCTTGGATAGCTTATCCACTATTTTTTTCTGGGGTGGGTGGATAAGAGACCTGATGTTAAAATGAAGGGATGGCTGAAGGGGTTTTCACAGAATTGTACTTGCAGTGCTCTATTTTTAGGATTGGACCAGGTTTCCTGCTGATAGTTCTTAATAGGGGCACTAATTGATCAGCCTACTCTTCAAAAGATGTTGCTTGTCTGTGGCGAGGTGCAAGGAATAACGTTTGCTAGTCTGTAGGACACAGGAACATGTGTGATCTCTGAATTTTGCCTTCATGTTGCGGTGATAGTGAGATGGACTATAAAATGCTCTGTTTGAAAGATGGATTTTATTCTATCTTTGGAGTCTAGTGACCTGAAAGAACATTTGTCCTGGAACAGACTCCCATGAAGCAATGCCTGGATGAAAGATTGTATAATAAACCTATATAGTAACAGGGGAATATAATCATCTTATGAATTTTTAAATTGATGTTTAAAATCACCTTAACATGTGGATCATTTTATGAAAGCAAATGCCACCCGTGCCAAAATTGTCGTGCAACACCTTCCATTATGGAATGTTATGGCTTCAGAATTACATTACCTTTCTGTAATTTCCTACCTCCCAAGCTTGCCTCAATGTGTGTCTCTAAAGTTTAGTAATAAGATGTTCTTGTGGATAATGCAGTGATGGGTTAGGAGATATATTTATTTTGTTCTCTGTTTGCCTACGCATTTATTCCAATTTGCTATGAATCTTGTTTAGTAATAAGTCAGGAAGAACGACTAAACTATTGTGTTTCTCATAGGCCTAAATGATTTCTGACTGCAGCTTGTCCTTATAATTACACATTAGGGATTAATTGAAGTCTGAGTGAGCATGGTATATGCACACATTTATAAACATTTTACACTAACATGATCATGTTTCCTATTTGATTTAATGATGATAAATGATGATTCAGTGGCATGTGTTATATGAGGATGACATGACTTTGGAAGGTTCTTTTGGTATATGAAAAGGTAATATTTTAATTTCCTAATGCATTGGCCATAACTGTCATGAAAATAACCAGCAAATGTAGTTTTAAAAATGGTGAAATGAGTTCACCTGTTCCTACAAAGTCTTTATGTGAACTTTCCTTCTCTCAGTTCACCCCTGAGTATAATATAGACATTTTCCACCGTGCCTTCACCTTCTTCATAGGAAATCCATATATAAATGTGCCAAATATCTGTTTAGTTGGAGAAGCTTGTGGTCACCTCTCATAGATTTTCCATCTTCGGGACATCGTTCACTTACTATTGTGTGGCAAATATGCAATACTTCATTAGAAACATGTTTGTATTGATTTTACCTTCTTTTGATTTTTGGATGAATCTGTTTTTTAAATTTGACAAATTATTTTCACAATTATTTGTGGGTACATTGTAGGTGTATGTATTTGTGGGTTACGTGAGATGTTTTGACTGCAGGCATGCAGTGTGAAATAAGCACATCCTAGAGAATGGAGTATCCATTAATGGATCTATTTTTAAGAACAAAATAAAATAATATTTCTTATAAACATGATAAATAGCAGAATAACCTTTCATTCTAACCTAGTCTACTATTCAATAAAGCTTAGATTTTCTCTTCTCTGCTTTTTTTTTTTTTTTAATTTATGGATCATATGTGAATATAACACTTAAAATTTTAATTATGTTATGGGGAGAAATGTACCTGACACCAAAGGTAATTTAATAATAATCAAATGTATTTGTTTTGAGATGGTAGTTTCTGAGTTGCTTCATGAAAACTTTACTTTTTTGATAAATTTCAGAATTCTTGGAATTTACCCAACTTTAGAATGCACATACCGAATGTCTCTTAGGCCAAAGAAAACATATAAGGGGTTATTTATGTGTTACTAACTGCTTAACAGAGAACTGGGATGAGGGGGGCAAGTAAAGGTGGAAGGTAGGGTAAGCTCCAAGTAAGTTAAAAATTCAGGTAAATGGTTTTAATTTTACTGTAGTTAATGAGAAATTACAACTTCATTAAGACACTCACACATAAATGTTCGTGTATGCTGTCATTACTAAAAATTACTATTAATTTTTCATATCCTATTATGAATTGATAAATTTATACATTATAGCTAATTTATATCACCAATATATTATAAAAGTATGCATTTACAAATGTATGTATGTACTATATATAAAATATATAATGTATAAATCTATTATACAATTGTTATATTACATCAATCAATCTTGTTATAAAGTTTTATATTCAGAAATAAATGGCCTTAGAATCAGATATATTTTATCGATCCCCTTCAAGTTAATCAGTGAAGCAGAATCAGAGCTCCCAAAGAGCAGGAAGAATGAATCAAACTCGCTCATTTTAAACAGGTCTAGTGAGCTAAGCTTATTTTCCTTTCTTGGAGAGGTAGTAATTTTTCTGTAATGATCGTTCTTTAAGTACTTTTAAAATCTGCACTGTTGTTTTAGGGATAATGGCAATTTATACTATGAACCCAAATGATGTAACCCAGAAGGCAGGTTTGTTTGAATGAACTGAATCGTTTTTTGAACTAAGTTGGAATCTCTCTGGTAGAGATGGGGTGAGACTGATATCAGATCACCCCTCACTTACTGTTGATTAGGAATTAACTGCATGGCACAGAGTCTCAGATAATATAAGCACAATTTGGATGAATTTGGAAAAGCTATCTAAGCTTTAGTAAGTATTATAAAGGACTCCATTTTTATATACACTGCACTCATTCGTGACCAGGAGGATGATGGTCGCCTGTCATCACACTCTCACACTCTGTTGTAAACAAGCCTGTTGGTCATTTTTGAGCCTCCCAAAGGGCCAACCTCCTGATGCCATCACTTTGGGGGCTAGTCCATCAACATATGACCTGCGGGAGAAACACAAGTGGTGTGTGCTCTCTGCAGGTGTTTGAGGAGAACCTTAGAAGGGGATCCTCAGGGAAGTCCTCTGTGGCCAATGCCACCTTGGGGCAGGAACAGTCTAATGAATTCCAAATGAAGGACATAGAATGTCCAAAGACACAAAATCAAAAGGAGCATTTTGTGATCGGGCAATTCCAAGTAGCCAAGTGTGGTTGGGCTGCCAGAGGAGATGTGGCAGGGTTGGGCTCTGGGGCCTCTTCAAACAAGACTCATCACATGAGACCTGTGGTGTGAGTCAGTCTCCTGGATCCTCATGGACTGTTGGGGGACTTCATTCTTCCACTCAGGATTCTTGGCTTCTCCAGGAAAGTGTGAACTTGTTCTCGGGAAGCAGAGGAGCCACAGAAGAGGCAGAGCCTTCTCACAGACAAATAAATTCAGGCACACAAATAATTACACCTGCACTAGAAACTAAGATCTGTAATTAATGATTTTGCAGTTTTCAAGGAAATTCTTCTTGATCATTGTGAATGGGTTGAATTGAGAAATTATCTAGGATCTATTGATTCCCAGACCTCAGAAGCTGATTCAGGGCTGGACAGGCAGGGAGAGGCCACCTGCCCCACAGTCACCACCTCTTCTTCAGCAGTGCCTGTGCATCAGCTGCCACATCCCCATCAACACCTCCCCGCTCCCTGCAGTCCTACCAGTCCCTCTTCTTCCCAGGCAGAAGGGGCTTACCTTGCATCTTAGGACATGCGGTTCATCACAGGCAGATGTGGAGAAGGGTCTGGGTGGTACGAGTACCCTCCAAGGAGTCTCTGTTTTCCACTTCTGAAAATAAGAGCTTCAGAGTCCTTCAAGCCATTCAGGAATTAAATAATTTGCATCAAGAATATGAAGCAGTGGGAGGAGAAGGTAGTTAATTCAGCACCTGTCCAACAAAGGCAAATGAAATAGAAGGATCTTGCTGGAAACTAGAGATTTATGGAAAAGTTGTCCATATCCCATTGCCTGCCAGCTTAAGATCAAAGAGCGTGATTCTACCAACAAACACCATGATGGGCAAACCAAACCAAACCAAACCAAAACAAACCAAAACAAGCCAAACCAAACCAAACCAAACCAAAACAAAACAAAACAAAACAAAACAAAACAAACCAAAACAAACCAAACCAAATCAAAACAAACCAAACCACAACAAACCAAACCACTGACTGTACCTCTCTTCATTCAAAGATGACTAAGAGAGAGAGGGAGAGAGAAAGTGGAAGATGAGATAGGGCATCTGAAGTATTCTGCTTCATAAAAGATTCATTTGCTCAAAAGCTCCAGAAGAGAAACATATCTGAGAAATGGATTTTGCACAGGAATTAGTAACCATTGTAGGCAAAACACCTTTTGCCTATCTTAATAGGTAAAAGAAAATAGAACATAGAAAAGCAGTAAAAGATAAACTCAAAAGAGAGTTGGTCAATGTGAAAAGACAGTTTGAGGAAAAGAGAAAAGAATGCAAAGAAACTTCTGAAAACTACCAACTAAAATCATTGAAGAGAAGAACTGATTATGCATCTGATGAGAGAAGACAACATAGAAAGATTCTTAAGCATAAATAGATGTGACTGTGAAAATCAGATCGTAACAGTGGGAGAAGGTGATATCTGTGTAAAATAGAAAGCAAACAACAAACCTATATTGCTTTGACCTCCTTAAAAACACAGATTTCATGAATGGAAGAAAATTTTTGCAATCTATCCATCTGACAAAGGATTAATATCTGTAATCTACAAAGAACTTAAACAAATGTACAAGAAAAAAACAAACAACCCTATTACAAAGTGGGCAAAGGATATGAACAGACAATTCTCAAAAGAAGACATTTATGTAGCCAACAAACATATAAAAAAAGCTCGTCGTTACTGGTCATTAGAGGAATGCAAATCAAAACCACATTGAAATGCCATCTCATGCCAGTTAGAATGGTGAACATTAAAAAGTCAGGAAATAACAGATGCTGGAAAGGATGTGGAGAAATAGGAACGCTTTTACAGTGTTAGTGGGAGTGTAAATTAGTTCAACCATTGTGGAAGACAGTATGGTGATTCCTCAAGGATCTAGAACCAGAAATACCATTTGAACCAGCAATCCCATTACTGGGTGTATACCCAGAGGATTATAAATCATTCTACTATAAAGACACATGCACACATATGTTTACTGCAGTACTGTTCACAATAACAAAACTTGGAACTAACCCAAATGCCCATCAATGATAGACTGGATAAAGAAAATGTGGCACATATATACCATGGAATACTATGCAGCTATGAAAAAGGAAGAGTTCATGTCCTTTGCAGGAACATGGATGAAGCTGGAAACCATTATTCTCAGCAAACTAACCCAAGAACAGAAAACAAAACACCACATGTTCTCACTCATAAATGATCATTTAACAGTGAGAACACATGGACACAGGGAGGGGAACATCAGGGGAACATCACATACCAGGGCCTGTTGGGGGGTGGGGGGCTGAGGGAGGGATAGCATTAGGAGAAATACCTAATGTAGATGACAGGTTGATGGGTGCAGCAAACCACCATGGCATGTGTATACCTGTAAAACAAACCTGCACGTTCTGCACATGTATCCCAGAACTTAAAGTATAATAAAAAAAAAAAATTTGAAAAAAAAAAAAAAAAGAATTGGGAGGGCCTGGAAGTAAAAGATCTAGCTATGTTAATAGAGATTCTTTACGGATGCAAATTTTCCCCCACCAAAGATGACTTGCAGGGCCATTTCAAGATATGGCAAAGAAACATGTTTTGGGGAAAATATTTTGGTTTTTCTTCCTTGTCTCATAATGTTATACCAGAGTCAGGTTGGAAAATAAGTCAATATATATATAAGGTTAAATAAAACCCATTTGATGAGAAAAGGAAAAAAATGTATATCTCTCCTTTCAAAAAAACAGAAAACAAAAAACAAAACACAGATTTCAGCAGAAGTAGTAAACGGAGCTAGGCAGGTCATATATCCTGCTCACCGTATCCTGGAGGCATTTTATGAATGTTGGAGACACTGCTTAAAAGAACACAGAAGCTGATACAGCTTCAGACCATTCTGCAGTACTAGACAAGCTTGGTTCATGGAGAAAAGTTTGGAGAATTATGAGGAACGCATCTTGTGATTGAAGCAATTTATGCCTCACAAGAAAGTCATACAACTGCATTAGTATGGAAAAGATGTTCTTAAAAAAGCAATCAATTGACTTTTCCACACCTAATGTTTTCACCTCAAATTCTTTGTCTAAAATTAATGTTGCTGCTGCTGTATCCACATCTTGTATTTTATTCTTCTTATCAACTTTTGCCTTATTTTTGTTTTAAGCTCGGGTCAATTATTTAAAAGTACAATGTCTGCCTTTGCTTTTTGAAAATGAAATTTAGCACATTTATATTTAATTCACTGTATGTATATTTATCTGTAATTATTACATTCTGTTTTTTCATTTTCTTTTGGTATTCTTTTGATTTATTCTGTTTTTATTTTTGTGGGTGACATTTACAGTTTATTTCATTTTGTTTACTTTTATATGGTTATTTGGAATGTGTTCACACTGATCCTATTTTCTCAAGCAATTATCAGTATGAATTTTTTTAAAAAGCAGACTTGAGGTTATGTTTTCTCAGTTTTCAAATCATGAAAACACAATTACTTTAGAATTCTTCTATGAAATATGAGACATTTGGAAAAAGTTTATTTTATCAAATTTCATTTTTTCTTTTAATTTTCTCAGATAAGTGATAAATACAGTTAAATAAGAACTAACAATGGAGATGTCAGTTTTCAAAATATCTGTAATTAACAACAATTTCTGTTAACCTTTAGGATATATATGAATATTTGTTAATTTGGTTGCAGGAATGAGTGAAAAATTTAAAACAATATTTTTATTTTCAAGAGTTTTTTATAATAATCATAATCTGGATACATAAATTGTGTCAGTAAAATTGAGATGAGAAGGATCATGAGAGTATAAAGCCTTTAAAAATTCTTCACGTTTGTTAAAAGCAGAAGGAGTAAGAAACCCCCAGTCTTCAAGACCAAATGAACAAAGTTAGGTAGGACTGAAATTGACAAGGATTTCTTCCCACTAACCAGTAGCAAGTACTGAGTAAAAAGCAATAACCCCCTATCACTGGTGGAAGGAGAGGGACATGTAGGAAATCTTTTCTGTGGTGCAGGGACGTAAGGCTGGCTGAAAGCTGGGGTAAGGGTACAAATACTGAAAAAGATTTTCACACACCCCAGAATTTGTCTTAAGCAAAATACATCTTTAAAAGATTTGAAGCTTATGGTGCATTGAAGGCAACCATGACAACAAAATCCAAGTCCAGATCCACCCCCTGAATACACTGACAAAATTGCATTCACTAACAGCTTGATACAAGAAGGGGTGTGCCCATTCCCAGAAGTAAACCGTATTTATTATCTCATTCATTATGTTCTATTTATGATGCCTAGCACTTAATAAATAAAGTTACAAGACACACAAACCAAGCAAGAAGTGATAAACTATTGACAAGATACAAAATAATCAACAGAATCAGACCCTAAGATGACACAGATGTTAGAACTATCAGACAGTCCTATGATTGACCATGATTAGCATGTTAAATTAACTCACAGAAAGGAGAGCAACATGAATGAACAGAAGGAGAATTTCATCAATGATATAAAAAATATAAGAAAGTCAAATTAAAATATCAGAAAAAATGAAACACTGCATAATGAAAAATTACTTTGATGAACTCCTGCGTAGATGTGATACAGCCAAGAATTAATGAAATTAGTGATAGATCAACAGACCAGTAACAAAAACAGAAAGCAACTGAAAACATGGAACACCCTTTTCCAGAGCCAGGAGAGAATATCAAATGGTTTAACTCATGTGTAATTGAAGTCTGAAAAGGGCAAGGAGAGAACGCATGGAAGATAGAATATTTGAAGTTGTAATGAACAAAGGAGATAAAAATGGGCATTATGAAGCTGTAAGTCCAATAAGTTCAGCAAACTGTAAGACTAATAAATGGCAAAAACAAGAAAAAGCTGAAATTGATAACTAGATGAATCATATTTAAACTTCTGATTCAAAGAACTTTATACTAAACAGAAACAATTATTGAAAGCTAAGTGAAATAAAGATTTTTAATAAGCAAACAAAAGCTGAGAAGAAGTCATTCTCTGTAGATTTGCAGTTCATGAAATTACAAAGAAGCTTATCAGTCAGGAATAATACACCAGCGTGGAGAAAGTTACCTTTACACAAAAGAAGCATGCTCGAAATGGAATACATGAAGTAAAATATCTATTTTTCTGTTTTTACTTGTTTTAAAAGATAACTGACAGTATAAAGAGCAAAAATAGTTATATAATGAGTAAAATTATACACAAAATAAAAATGCATGCCAAAAATTTCACAAAGCATGGAAGTAAGGACTTGGAAGTATGGAACTGTAAGGCTATTGTGCTATACATTATGTGCTATAGTATTTTTTGAAGGTGACAAGTTAAAGCCATACTTTATATCTTTTGAAGATATAGGTATGTCTTTAAACTCACTATCCATTCAGATTAAAAACAAAACTATACAAAAAATCACCTATGAGTCAACTACAAATTAAAGGGGACTTCCTCAAATTGACAGGGGACATCTAAGGAAGAGCTACAGCTTCTAATAGTGGAAGGATAATGTTTTCCCTCTAAGATGAAGATATACTTTATCTTTGAAAGATATAAGACATCTTCAAAAGCTATAAAGCAGTAGAGCAGCAGACACTTAAAATTGTAAAGAATTATAACTAATAAAATAATTATGGAGATAAAAATGAAATCATAATGATCACTCAACCCCAAAGCAGACAAAACAAGAAAGCAAAGGATCAAAGTAAAGTTGGAACAAATATTTTAAAAACTATGAAATGGTAGATTTAAATATAAAGATCTAACCTCCCTAATGAACAGACAGAAGTTTTCAGGTTTTCAGTTCCAAATATACAATGTCTATAAAAAACTCACTTTTTGTAAGACACAGTGAGCATAAAAGCAAAGGCCTGGAAAAGATATAACATGTAAATACAAATCAAAAGAAAGCTGACATGACTGTATTAATATTTGACAAATTAGATTTCAGAACAAAAAGTATTACTGAGGATAAAGATTTCTAATAAAATTTAATCAAATACATTTAATCTAATAATTTAATAAAAGAAATTAACAACATAGAAACTGATAGAACAGAACAAAAAAATAGACAATCGTGTTTACAATTGGAGATTTCAACATCTCTCAGCAATTGATGGAGCATGAAAGCTCATCAGTGAATATCAGTGAGAATTTAGAGAACTTACATAATACTGTCCAACAGCTTGACCTGATTGACACGTATAGAACATTCTACTTTATAGTAACAGGATATATATTTTTATCTGCACATGAAACATTCATCAATACTATATTCTAAGCTATAAAACAAGTCAAAAATTTTAAATAATTGAAAGTAGGGCTGGGTGCGGTGGCTCATGCCTGTAATCCCAGCACTTTGGAAGGCCGAGAAGGGCAGATGACTTGAGGTCAGGAGTTTGAGACCAACCTGGCCAACATGGCAAAACCCCATCTCTACTAAAAATACAAAAATTAGCCAGGTGTGGTGGTGTGTGCCTGTAGTACCAGCTACTCGGGAGGCTGAGGTAGGAGAATCACCAGAACCCAGGAGGTGGAGGTTGCACTGAGCCGAGATCGTGCCACTGCACTCCAGTGACACTCTGTCTCAAAAAAAAAAAAAAAAAAGTATACACAATTTATTTTCCAACCACAACAGAATTAAGTTAGAAATCAGTAACTGAGATACCCAGAAAACCTGCAAATGTTTGAAAATAGAACAGAATGCTCCTAAGTAATGGATAGGTCAAAGAAAAAGTAACAGAGGAAAAAAGTAACAGAGGAAATAAGAAAATATTTTGAATAGAATGAAAATGAAAATAAAAGAAAGTCAAAATCAATATAGCAAAAAAATTCTTGTTGGATATAGCTTAGATGGACATTTATAGCATTAAAACGCCTATATTAAAAAAACAAGAAATACTTCAAATTAATGATCTAAGTTTAACCTTAAGAAACTAGAAAAAATAGAAGTAATTAAATCCAAACAAGCTAAAGGAAGGATATAATAAAGATAACAGCAGAAATTAAAAAGTTAAAAACAGAAGAATATAAAGAAACTCAATGAAAACAAAACTTGATGTTTTAGGAAGATCAATAGAATTTATAAACCCCTGGCTATAAAGAATTAGAGGAAAGAAAAACAACACAGATTACTGATGTCAGGAATAAAAAAAAAAAGATATTATTGTGATGTATCTTAACACTAGCCATGCAATAGGAAAACATAAATTATAATCATAAATGCAACAGCTTAGATGAAATAAGTTATTTGTAAGTCACAAGCTACCAGTTCTCACTCAAGAAGAAATAGGAAACATGAATAACTCTGTATCTGATAAAAACATAAAATTTATGATTTAACTCTTCCAACAGGAAAACATGCAGTCCCTGACAGCTTCACTGGTGAGGTCTACCAAATACTTAAGGAAGAAATAATACACAAATTAAAATAAACTTGTTCAGAAAATAAAATGAAATAATTTTCCCTAAGTAATTTTTTCTAAAGTAGCCATTACCCTTACAGAAAAACGAAGTGGTTATTACAGAGAGAAAATAGCAGACCAATACACTTTTTGAACATACATGCAAGAAGGCTTAAGATAACATTAACGAATCAAATCCAGCCATATTTAAAGTTGATAATATATCATGACCAAGTGAGTTTTTGTTTTGTTTTGTTTTTGGTTTTGTTTTTGGAATCCAGTGCTGGTTCAACATTAGAAAATCCATCAGAGCTATTTATCAAAAGACAAAGAAGGAAAGTAATAAGTTTATTTGTATAGATTCAGAAAATGCATTTGTCAAATTCACCATCCATTCAGATTAAAAACAAAACAGCACAAAAAACCACGTGTGAGTCAACTAAGAATCAAAGGTGACTTCTTCAAACTGACAGAGGACATCTAAGGAAGATCTACAGCTAACGTCGAACTGAATAGTGGAAGGATAGTGTTTTCCCTCTAAGATGAAAAACAAGGCAAGGATTTGTGCCTGGAGCCCTAGTTGTGCAACAAGGCAAAAAGTAAAAAGAAGACAAAGACATACAAACTGGGAAGGAAGACACAAAACTGTCTCTATGTGCAGACAAATGACGATATAGACGATCTCCAAGAGTCTACCAAAAGCTACTAATACGAATAAGGAAGTTTAGCAAGGTAGCAGGATGCAAGGTCAATATACAGAATTCAATTGTACCCCTGTATTACTGGTAAGGAACAACTGGAAGTTAAAATAAAATATAAATACCTTTAAAATTCCACCAAAATCATGAAGTATTTAGGGATTAACCTAACAAAATATGTGAACATCATGAAACATTAATGAAAGAAATCAAATAAGACATTAATAAATGGAGGGATACTCTGTATTCATAGACTGGAAGGCTCAATAATGTTAAGATTTCACTTCTGCCCAGATTGATTTACATGTTTAGTGCAACTCTAAACAAAATCTCAGTTTCATGGAAATTGACAAGCCCATGCAATAATTAATACGGACAGGCAAAGGAAGTGGAATCGGCGCAATAGTTCTGACGAAGAAAGCGAGTGTGGAGGACACAGGCATAGCTGATCCAAATGCTGATGACAAATCACCAGGAACTAAGGCTTTGTGCAATTGGCAAAGCATAACAATAAAGACCAATAGAACATAGTAGTAGACCATCCAAAAGTAGACACATGCACGTATGGCCAATTGATTTTTTTACAAGATTACAAAGAAAAATCAATACAGAAAAGACTATCTTGTCAACAAATGACTTTGGAACAAGTAAACATCTATCTGTCCTCAAAATAAGCAAACAATCCTTAATCAATACATTTTACTATATATAAAAATCAACTCAAAATAGATGATAGACCGAGTTGTGAAACCCAAAACTGTAAATTCTGAAGAAAACATTGAAGAAAAATGTTGTGACCTTGGATTGGGCAAATATTTGTAATACATGACACCAAAAGCATGAACCACATTAGAAAATGCATTGGTGACTTGAACTTCATCAAAATTTAAAAAACACTGTTGGTCTTTGAAATCACTTTTCGTAAAATAAAATAACAGAAAAAGAAAAGCCACACAGTGGGAAAAACACTCACAAAACATATATCTGATAAAGACAAGAGCATACAAAGAACCTTCACAATTTAGTCATAAGGAAAAAACCAGTCCAACAGAAATGGACAAAATATATGACCAGACACATGACCCACAAAGAAAGATGGATTGCCAACAAGCACAGGGAATAGGGAGGGATTTGTGAAAACCTACAAAATTATAACTAGAGAGCAGGAGTAAGTCCTAGAGGTCGTTACCACTGTAGGGTGACTATAGATGACAACACTGTAATATATAGATTCAAATAGCTAGAAGGAGGGGTATTGGAATATTGAATGTTCCCAGCCACAAAGACATGGAAAATGTTTGAGGTGATGGAGATGCTCATTGTCCTGATCTGGTCACTAGACTTCATATGACTCAAATTATCACTGTATACCCCCTGAATATGTATTGTTATTTTATGTACGTTTAAAGAAAATTAAATAAAATTTTAAAAAATGGCCAACTGTATATTTCATTAGCAAAATGCAAGTTTAATCCATGATTGGAGTCCCTGCATACTTGCTAGCATGGCAATCGTGAAAACAAAACAAAGACAGAACCTGGCAATACCAAGTGGTGGTGAAGATGTGGCAGAGCTGAAGTTTTCGTAACTTGCTGGTGGGAATGCAACACGGAGCAGTCACTTTGACAGTCATTTGAGCAGGTTGTTATTAACACCGTTATCCTAGTACCCAATAATCTCACTCTTACATATTTGTTTTAGAAATATAAAAAGATTCCCATAGAAGCCTACACACAGATGTTTGTAGTAGCTTTACTCCTAAGTGATGTTGGCTGATGAAGGGGTAAACAAACTTGGTTAGATCCAAATAATGGACTGGGACACAGAAATAACAAGGAACCCACTTCTTACATGTGCAATGACATGAATGAATCCCAAAAGCATTATGCCCAAGAAGGCATTCAGGATCAAACATTTATGTCATATATTATTCCTCTTTTGTGACACTCTAGGCAAAGAAAACTGTAAGAACAAAATATACCTCAGTGATTTCCAGGGGATGGGATGGGACAAGGGTTTTGACAACAAAAGGGCAAAGGGCAGGTTTGGGGACGGTGGATGTTTATCTGGCCTCAGTGGTTCCCAAACTGTCTACATTTGTTAAAAGCAGAGGACTGTACACTGAATGTAAATAGCACCTGAGTGCATCCAACTTAAAAAAAAAAAAGACTTAAAAGACATACCCAACAAAATGCCAGGATTTTGTTTGATCCTGGTTTGAATAAAACCAAACAAAAAAAAATGGACAATAGAAGAAAAACTGACTATGTATTTAATAATTTTAAGTAATTATTGTTAATTTGTTGGAGTGATGAGTTCTATGCTCATGTTTTTCAAAGGAACTCATAATTTAGAGATATCTTCTGAAACATGTAAGGGTGAGATAAAGTGTCATGGGTTTACTTTAGAATTATCCTGGCATGGGAGCTAGGTTGGTGTTGTTGACCTAAAAGGAAGAAACTGAGGCAAAATTAACACAGAGAGTTTATTTGGGCCAAGGTTGAGGACAGCTGCCATGTGGAACATTTCCAGGTTGCTTTGGGGAGTGCTCTGGAGAATGAAGGAAAGGCTCAGATTTTTGAAGAGATAATGAACAAATCAGGAGGTGGGCAGTTACAGAAGGGGCTCATCAGAGATTCTGCTTGGTTTACAGAAGTGACATTGGTTAGTGATGGGGTACACCGTGTGGCGCTCCAGAGTGTATGGCCTTTAATGGTGACTTGGTGGCACAGCAGGTGGCTTCAGGAGGCCATGATTTAGCTCAGGGGCAGGGAAGTGACTGCCGTTGCATTCTAATGCCTCTCTGGGCCTGATCATTTAAAGGGGCTCTCATTCTTCAGACATAAAGTTTCCTTGTTTTTTTTTTTTTTCTTCCCACAGTGTAAAAACAGGGACACCGGTTCATTACGCTATTATTTATTATTGTTGAAAGACTTCATAATAAAAGTTAAAAAAAAGTAAAAAATGAGATTCTACATAACACCAGGAAGTACACTGAGGAAATTACAGACAGCAATTGCCTGGGCCTTACCTACAGCCATCATTCATCTGAACCAGAAAGACAGTGATGGACTATAAGGAAATGCCTATCAACCTTGAAGTTAAAAGGCTACAAAAAAATAATGAGTGAAACGGAAGTATAAATTACAAATGTAAACTCATAAATACAATTACCCAACCTGAAGTGCATTTATTAGAATTCATAAGTTGCAGTCTGTAAGAGTTAAAGAAAGAAGAAAGAAACATGGAATGTGACTTAACAGTTAAAGACAGATTTATTTTAGAGAAAATAAACCTGAGAGGGGCTTCTGGTGGATTTCAGTCAGGAGCACTTTCTCATACAGACTAAGTATAGATTGGTTTTAGGGTGAGGGGGCTTTTCACAAACTTGGGATGTTTCTATGTGAGGGAGAAGTTTTATGGTGGGGTTGCAATGTCTCTGGGCAGAGGGGAGGTTATCTTGGGACCGACATCTTCCCAGCTGGAGGGAAGTTATCTCAGGGCTGGCATGTCTCTGGTCAGGGAGGGCTTCGGAATGTTTCTGGTAGGAGATGTTATTTGTGGTTTATGGTCATGATGACTTTAGCCATTAGGCTCATGCCCTTTGGATTTAGGCGGTTTTTGATCAAGGTGAACTTTAGAATGATGGTGCTTGTCCAAGACGGCAATACACCTGCACTGTTACAGTCAAATACTACTTGCAAATCTAAAGCCTGGAATGATGATGATGTTAAACACGAAACTATCGGCACTGTAGAAATCAGCTTTCAAATCCAGGCATTAGAAAACTCGAGGAGAAAAAGCAAAATATGGGGAAGCATACGATTAAAAAATAAAGGCAGGCATTGATGATTTTAAAACCAGAAATAAGACTGGGTATGGTGGCTCATGCCTATAATCCCAGCGCTTTGGGAGGCTGAGGCCAGCAGATCACTTGAGGCCAGAAGTTTGAGACCAGCCTGGCCAATATGGCGAAACCTTGTCTTTACTAAAAATACAAAAATTAGCCAGGCGTGGTGTCATGTACCTTTAATCCCAGCTACTTGGGAGGCTGAGGCAGGAGAATCGCTTGAACCTGTGAGGTGGAGGTTGCAGTGAGCCAAGATTGCACCTCTGCAATGCAGTCTGGACAGCAGAACAAGATTCTGTCTCAAAAAAAAAAAAAAAAAAATCCAGAAATAAATTAAAATGATTAAAAATACTTTCTCATGGTCACGAAAACAAATTACATGAAAAAAATACACAATAAATGGAGCCATCGCTGCTCCACATTTGTACTTTTTAAGTAATTAGATAAACTATTCTGGGAGACACGATGGGCAATTCAACTTGAACCATGATGTGGCAGCTGCATAAAGAGCTCCATCTGCACCTGAGACACCACAGGTTTCAGTGGTAAAATCTCTCAGACTCCGAGGAGAACATTCTCAAGCTAGAGAGCTTGTTTCCAAACATGGAATATGGTGAAACTCTAAATAGAAGTTGATTACCAATGTTTTCTAAAAATAGAAAAAGTGGAAACAAAAATTATATAGACAAATCTCAGTTATAAAGATAGCTATACAAATCCTACAAAGTATTGTTGAAAATTTCATAGAACAGTGACAATAACATCTGTAAGAATCCAGTAGAATATGCATTTCATCAACAGCATCATATTATGAAAGGCCGTGACAATAGTATCATCTCTGTGTGTTTATAAGAACAACAATATCCCATCAGTCGACCACATGAAGATGTGTCATTTGATAAAAATGCAAAAGTAACAGCCATTTAAAAAGTCAGAAAACTGGCTGGGTGCAGTGGCTCACGCCTGTAATCCCAGCACTTTGAGAGGCTGAGGCGGGTAGATCACGAGGTCAGGAGATCAAGACCATCCTGGCTAACATGTTGAAACCCCATCTCTACTAAAAAATACAAAAAATTAGCCAGGCGAGGTGGCAGGCACCTGTAGTCCCAGCTACTCGGGAGGCTGAGGCAGGAGAATGGCTTGAACCTGGGAGGCGGAGCTTGCAGTGAGCTGAGATCACACCACTGCACTCTAGCCCGGGTGACAGAGCAAGACTCCATCTCAAAAAAAAAAAAAAAAGAAAGAAAAGTAAAGAATGAAGTGGAACTGGATACAGAATAATTAGCTAAAAACTGCCACAGTGCTAGCAGTGCTTGGATAATCAGAGTCACTGTTTATCATTTTACTGAAACTGTTTTCAGGAAGTTCGAGCCAATGCAATAAGAAATAAAACAGAAATATGAAATACTACTTGGTTATATACTTTTACATTTTGAGAATTGGAGACAGTCAGCTTAACAACTCAGAATTAAAAGACCAACAAATGGATCAATAAAATATTAGCATATGAAAAATAATATATTTTCTACATATTAGTAGTTATTTAGATGTTGTAATTGAAGAAAATACTCTATTCACATAGCATAGAAAAGTGCACAAAATACCTATGAACAACTATCTACACAGGTAGATGGATCATAACCTTTACTTACGTGTGAAATCTAAACAGAGAAAACGACAAGAAAATTCTGAGGAGTGATTTTTTTTTTACAGTTACTATAGTCTTGGACAGGAAAACGATGCATTTAGAAATGCTGTTTATGGAATGTACACATGAGATTATTAAAGGTATCTAGCTGTCTATATATTGGTTATATAGGATCCCAGATATATATGAAATATATGGGATTAAAATTATTCTAAAGTTGCATCAGTTTTTAAAATGTGTGGTACTGACAGTAATCTACACATAGGTCAATGTAATGAATTTTACAAGCATTGTTCTATATGACAGTTTATTCTAATATTATAATAAAAATAGACATAAACGGAAGACACAGAATAATTATAAATGATCCTTGTGGCCGGGCGCGGTGGCTCAAGCCTGTAATCCCAGCACTTTGGGAGGCCGAGACGGGCGGATCACGAGGTCAGGAGATCGAGACCATCCTGGCTAACATGGTGAAACCCCGTCTCTACTAAAAATACAAAAAACTAGCCGGGCGAGGTGGCGGGCGCCTGTAGTCCCAGCTACTCGGGAGGCTGAGGCAGGAGAATGGCGTAAACCCGGGAGGCGGAGCTTGCAGTGAGCTGAGATCCAGCCACTGCACTCCAGCCTGGGCGACAGAGCAAGACTCTGTCTCAAAAAAATAAATAAATAAATAAAAATAAATAAATGATCCTTGTGTAATATGTGGCTTACTCATAAGTCATTCAAGGAATGTAAATTTAAACCACCAAGTGGAATGTTCTCCTTAAATTAGCACAGATTTTCAGAACACATTGGCTCTTTACTCAGCGTTCCCAACAACGCAGTAGTTGGTGAATTCTTTCTTGTGCTCTGTGAGAAGTGGGATGCAATGGGCCACCTGCAGCATAACTTTTAGATCCTTTAAATAAGCCGATATAACTTCATTCAGTGATTCTAGCTCCAGGAAGGTTAGAGAAAGAGCATGTGTGTATGAACCGTGGTAGTGCGCAACATTATTCATAATGCCAAAAGGAAAAATAAAACCTCCAATGTGGTAAGTGTTTATGTGAATTATGATACATCTACATTAAGAAATGGATGGCCTTCAGTCATGAATAAAATCACATTTAGAGCAGTACTTACAGTGACAAAAGAAAATGCTCTTGTTTTGTTTTAATGTTAAGGATTTTTTTTTTTGTTTCTTTTGTTTGTTTGTTTGTTTTTGAGATGGGGTTTCACTCTTGTTGCCCAGGCTGGAGTGTGATGGTGCAATCTCAGCTCACTGCAACCTTCACCTCCCGGGTTCAAGTGATTCTCCTGCCTCAGCCTCCCACGTAGCTGGGATTACAGGCACACGCCACCACGCCCAGCTAATTTTGTATTTTGGATAGAGATGGGGTTTCTCCATGTTGGTCAGGCTGGTCTCGAACTCCCAACCTCAGGTGATCTGCCCACCTCAGCTTCCCAAAGTGCTGGGATTACAGGCATGAGCCACCACACCAGGCTTAATGTTAAGTTTTTTAAAAGTAGGCTTCAAATTGAACAATAGGATCCAAAGTTGGAGAGCAGTATATCTGTGTGAACATGTACACACCTACTCACACACAGCAGTGCACACATACACTCACACACATACATCCATAAGAGATGGAGGCAGTGTACCACAATGTCAGACATGTACACACCTGCTCACACACAGCAGTGCACACATACATTCACACACACACACTGATAAGAGATGGAGGCAGTGAACCACAATGTCAGACATGTGTGCACCTGCTCACACACAGTGGTGCACATATACACTCACATACACCGATAAGAGATGGAGGCAGTGTACCACAATGTCAGACGTGTACACACCTGCTCACACACAGCAGTGCACATATACACTCATACACACACTGATAAGAGATGGAGGCAGTGTACCACAATGTCAGACGTGTACACACCTGCTCACACACAGCGGTGCACATATACACTCACATACACCGATAAGAGATGGAGGCAGTGTACCACAATGTCAGACATGTGCGCACCTGCTCACACACAGCGGTGCACATATACACTCACATACACTGATAAGAGATGGAGGCAGTGTACCACAATGTCAGACGTGTACCCACCTGCTCACACACAGCGGTGCACACATACACTCATACACACACCGATAAGAGATGGAGGCAGTGTACCACAATGTCAGACATGTGCGCACCTGCTCACACACAGCAGTGCACACATACATTCACACACACACTGATAAGAGATGGAGGCAGTGTACCACAATGTCAGAAGTGGGGCTTTCTGGATGCTGGGATAAACGGGCACTTTTATTTCCAACTATATCATATCTTTTATTTTTCGTATTTAATGAGTCTGTATTACGTTTATAATCAGAAACATGCCATAAATATATGAAAATGCATCTCTTTTTCTTTATGCTGTTGAAAATGAGAGTATCACCTGCTGTTAGAAATTCTTCTTAGTCACATGACGCTTATGAAATGAAGACAATGCTGTCTTGTCCATCTGTTCCGAAAAGAAACGCCTGTGCTAAGGTGATACTTGATAAAAAAAAAAAGAGAATCAAGACTTTTACTATAGCAAAGCAATCTCTTTTAAAAATTCAGTTTGTTTGTATCACGTTATGTCAAGAAATAGGAAGAGCTTTTAATAATTCTGTAACCCTGACTTTTGAAATTTTATATCACTTTTGGGAATGCAGAGTGGATTCTGTGTCTAGGGCTGCCTTAAAATTCCATAAACGGTGTGGCTGAAGTCCACAGAAATGTGTTCCCTGTCAGCTTGGGAAGCTGGAAATGTCTAAGTCCCAGGTTGGCTCCCACCCGCTGAGGGAGGCGCTGAGGGAGGGTCTGTCCCGTGCCCTGCCCCAGCTCCTGGTGTCCTTGGCCATCCTGGGCAGTTCTTGGCTCGGAGCCGCAACCTCCAACCTCTGTCTCCGTGGTCACGGGGCCGCCCTCTCTGTGGGTCTTTTTCTTACAAAGACATCTTGGATGTAAGGCCCTCTCTTATCCAGCATGATGGCACCTTAACTAATTTCATCTGCAAATATTCTACTTCCAAGTAAGGGCCCGTTGCGAGGTAAGTTTTGTAGGCACAGAGCTTGACGTCTGGACATGGACTTTCATTTCCTCTGAGCAGAGAATCCTGTTGATGTTAGGGTGGAGGGCAGGCCCTGGGGGGTAGCATCCACCTCCGGGCACAGCGGGCGTCCCACAGGGGCGTCTGTCCTGAGAGGGTCGGTCTGGTCCCACCTGAAGGTCTGCATCCACGTGACCATAACGGGATGCAGGTGGGAGAGTAAAACGCAGATGGTTAGTTACTCCTAGTCAAGAGGCAGCACCTGCTTCCTAGGAAATGAAACTGTGGGCTCGGTTTCTCAAACTGGGTTGGGTGCCTGGTGCCGAGTGGTTTCTGAAGTTGTAGGAGGAGCAGATAAGTCACTCTGAATCTGCACTTTTCCTTAGAGAGTTGGGGTAGAAACACTTCTTTTGTATTATGGAACAACAGACTGATTTTACCATCACAGGCAACCTTCAGAGACTGGCAGGTTTGTGCCGACAGGTTCGGGCTCTGCCTGTTGTCCTCCTGGGATCTTCACAGGTCCCCAGTTCCAGAGAAAGCTATGGAGAAGCACATCCAAAAAAGTCCTGTAAATTACACCATCTGGAAGAAGTCAGAAAAATACTTGTGTGTGGAAAACGTTTGTCCAGAGCCACCTTCTAGTATATTGTTTAATGTTGTTGTTGGACGAGTGACATCCTGTCATTACTGAGAGCGCAGACTTTGCCGACAGACTGCCGGGTTCAAAATGGCCTGTCACTCGCCAGCTGCCTGACCTTGAGAAGATGACTAAACACCCCTGTCCCTCAGTGTTCTCATCTGTGAAGTGGGATTATTGCAAGAATTAATTGCATTATGATTATTTTAATAATGGATGTGAATGACTACTGCTTGTGCGATATCTGCAATGCCCGGCCTATTTTGACCGTTCCCATAGGTGCTCCCTGAGTAAGCCGGCTCTAGATGGCAAGGAGGTGGACGCTGGCTTGGAAGTAATCTAGTGAGTCAGCCAGACCTTTGGATCACTCTATATTTTCTCTATGTCTGGACTGTACTTCAAGGTGCCATTTATGTAAAAAATGGTTGTGTCCCCAGACCCATTGGTAAATTATTTAAACATCAGCTAAAATGGGCAGACTGCATAGGTAATGAAATTAAGTGAGATTTGTGTTTACCAACATAATTCATATCATTTTAAACAACTAGAAATCTGTCCTAGTGATCATTATATTCCTTGAATTTATGAGTGACAAGCCACAAAATAATCAATCGGTTTACCAAAAGATCAAAATTCTAACTTACAGATAGGATACAGAATCACCATGTTAGTGTTGAGACTATTAAGAAAATAAGTGTGGAGAGGTCAGAATTCCATGATAACTATGGACTTTAGCATCTAAATGCGAGATTTTTATTCCCCTACTTTCTTCTTACTGGAAGTTTCCAGTCTCTGATCCCTGTTCTGAAGTAACATTCTTCAGCAGAAATACAATGCAAACCACACATGGAATTTAAAATTTTCTGGCACTCAACGTTTGTAAAGGTGTAACGAAACAGGTGAATTTTAATAATTTGTTAATTTAGTTCTATATATCCAGAACATTATTATTCCAAGGTGTAATCGATGTAAAAGTTATGGGTGAGTATTTACCTTCCTTTTTTGATATTATCTTTGAAATCTAGTGTATATCTGACATTCGCAACGCATCTCGATTTGGGCCAGCCCAGGTCAGGGGCTCTGTAGCCACGTGGAGCTAATGCCTCCCACGTGGGAATGGCAGTTGCCGGAAGGTAATAACCAAGTTCCTTTGCGAAGATCTCAGAGATCTGTTTGTGAGTATAGTTTATAGATGATTCAATGAGGCCTAAAGACAGCATTTCACAGAAATTTACTTCATGCCCCTTTGTTACCAAATGGAACCCAAATATCACCTCTCTATTTCTTTGATCTTATAAGAATAGCTAAAGGATCCATTTTAATCTACATATATGGTATTTAAATGGTGTAAACTTATACAGTATTTATATACACAAATGATTTGCCTTTTATTTTTTCCAGTATAAGAATAATTCATATTTGTTAGATATGAAACATTTATAAATTATTAAAATGTGAAAGGAAGGGGAAAAAGTCACTCCCAGCTCCAGTTAATGTTTATAAATAAGGCTAGTATGCTGGTGCGTTACCTTACGTGATGCGGTATTACAACCACAGTTTTGTATTTCACTTCCGACTTAATATTTTAATATAGATTTCTCCATGATATTATAAATTAGTATGCCATCTTTAATAAATTTTAAAAATCCAGCTGATGAATCAGAGTTTACTCAACATATATACGCTGAAAAAACTATTTCCAAACATTCACGGTGCCTACATACTTTTTAGGCATTTAGCATCATTTTGTTATAAGAACTTCCCAGACGTTTTAAAGGCCTCTTAACCCAAGTTGTCCAAGTATTTCCCCTGGTTTAAGGGACAAAAAGAAAACTACTGTGCAAGAGCCACAGACGTGTTAACATTCAGGAGTGAGATTTCTTTCTTCTTTTCCATTCTTGTGCTTTTTACAATTTAAAATGTTAAAATATTATTTGTATATTGATTATCTAGGACTTTCAGTACAATGTCTGATGTGGTAGCAAAGGCTGGTACCCCACGCTGGTCCTGTTTCAGGGCAGATGCTTCAAATGTGTCCTGTTCTCTATATGCTTATAGGTTTTAACCACCTGCCACTGGGCTTAGAACATTCCTTCCAGCAGAGTTTCCTGGTGCTCATTTCTTGTTATCATATTTTAGGGAAGAATTTTTTTCAATGCTTTACCTTTTTAGATTAAGATAACCACATTTTTCTTTTTTTAATCTGTTACTGTGGTGTATGATATTTTAAACTGTTACAGTGTTAAATCACTTATGTTTCTTGAATCAACCCCAAATCTTCATGTTGAATTGCCCTTTTCATACAAACAATGCTGCACTTATCTCTACTACAGGGTTTAGGGTCTTTAATCCACGTTCTTGTGTGAAGCTGCCCTGCCGTCTCATCTTCTTTTCTCTTTTCTTTCTTTCCTTCCTTCTTTCTTTTTCTTTTCCTCCCTCCCTTCCTTCCTCCCTCCCTCCCTCCCTTCCTTCCTTTTTTTTTCTTTTCTTTTTTTTTTGACAGAGTCTTGCTTGTTGCCTAGGCTAGAATGCAGTGGTGCAATCTTAGCTCACTCAACCTCCGCCTCCCAGGTTCAAATGATTCTCCTGTCTCAGCCTCCTGAGTAGCTGAGATTACAGGCATGAGCCACCACACCTGGCTAATTTTTATATTTTTAATAGAGACAGCTTTTTACCATGTTGGCCAGGATGGTCTCGATCTCCTGACCTCGTGATCCGCCCGTCTCGGCCTCCCAAAGTGCTGGGATTACAGGCATGAGCCACCGCGCCCGGCCTCTTCATTTTCTTTTACTAGACTCATTTGGCTTTAGTGTGAAAGATATACGGGATTCATAGAATAAGCTGGAAAGTGGCTCCTCTTTTTTTAATGCTTTGGAAGAATTTTACAGTGTTAGATTGGAATATTCCTTAAAAGTAATTTGTAGAACTTTCCTCTTAAAATATCAGAACCTCATCTTTCCTATGTGGAAAGATTTCTAACTACTGATACAATGTAACTACTGATACAACGTATTTCGTTGTTATATGACTATGCATGCTTTCTATTTCCTGTTCTGGTCGGGCTCACAAGTTGTTTTTCTTTCTAGAATTTATATTTGACCCTAACTTTGCAAATTTTCTTTGTGTAAGATTGTTCAGTACCTACTTATCTTTTTAATATGCTATAATCATAGTTGTCTCTTTTTTAATGTATAGTTTTGCTTATTTGCACCTCCTCATTCAAAAAAAAAGTACTTGTTCATTTCTACCAGAGGTTTGTCCATTTTATTAGTTCTTCAAAGTAACGACTTTTAGTCTTTAAAAACATTTTTGGTACATTTTTCAACTTGATTGAAATCTGTTCTTATCTCAATTTTCTTCCATTTTCTTCCGATGTATTGTTTTTTTTTCTTCCCCTAAATCCTTGTGTATTTGCACATTAATTATGTCTTTGTTTGCATAAAAGATTTAAGGCCATCCCTTTCTCTTTAATACAATTTTCACTGCTTCCTGTGAATTTTTAAATGTGCTACTTTTGTTATCACTCAGTTTCATATTTAAATTTTAAATTTTCATTGTAGTTTTATATCCTATGATTTTTAAAGAAATTCCCATTCAGTTAATTTTCTAATGTATGCTGATTTAAAATTTTCTTTTTTTTATTCATTTGTAACTGACATAAATCGTGGGCTGTATACAACAATTCTTCTGAAATGTGTGGAGATTTGATTTATGGCCTGGTATCTCTTCGTTTTTCTTTTCTTTTCTCTTCTTTCTTTCCTTTTTTTCTTTTCTCTTTTCTTTTCTTTTTCTTTTTCTTTTTTTTTTTTTTGAGATGTAGTCTTGTTCTGTCACCCAGGCTGAAGTGCAGTGGTTCCATCCTGGCTCACTGCAACCTCCATCTCCTGGGTTCAAATGATTCTCCTGCCTCAGCCTACCAAGTAGCTAGGATTACAGGTGCCCACTGCAATGCCTGGCTAATTTTTGTATTCACAATGTTGGCCAGGGTTTCACAATGTTGGCCAGCCTAGTCTTGAAGTCCTGACCTCCAGTGATTTGCCTGCCTTGGCCTCCCAAAGTTCTGGGATTACAGGCGTGAGCCACCATGCCCAGCCAGTTTTTCTTTTCTACTGTTTTACCTCTTTGCTCTCTGTGCTTCTTGCTCTCTATGTGTATTCTAAGCAATTTCTTTAGCTATGTTTTCTAGTTGCTAAGTCTCTCTTCACATCTATGTCTAATATCCTGTTTCAACTTTCTGTGAAGTTTTACATTTCAACAATTATTTTAATCTTTAGACATTTCATCATCTTTGTTTTCCAGTTCTTCATGCATTAAAATGTCTTGGTCCTTGCTCCTCTTGAAAACATTTCATATACAATTAGTATATTTTATACATGAAAATTCTTATATTTCTAATTTTTGTGGGTCCAAAGTTGTCATTTGTTATTTTTGACTCTGTATGGTTGTTTACTTCTTTCGCCCGTTGTTCTTTAACTTTGAGCTTATGATTTCCTCCTAATTTGTGGAACTTCAGCAGGCTCAGTTGGTTATGTTTTCACTAGAGAGGCCTTACATTTGCATCTGCAGAACTAAAGGGCACCATCAACCCAGGAGCAGACCAGTCCCCCATGAAGGCACAGCTTCTGTTTCATTCTAAAATCCTACGCTCAGCTTCCTTCGTCACTGCTGCCTGGTTCTCAGGGAGACCTAAGACAGGTTTCCTGGGAAATGGAAAGAAGTTGAATTCTTGGAGGCCTGATCAACCTTTGACCGTTCTAAGGCCATTCCTTACGGTAGCTGGAGAGCCTTTTAGAGAACCTTGCTCACAGCACTGCGGCAGACATGACTCACTTCAGCTTCTAGAGCCTACATGCACTTAGCTCTAAAATAGTGTAATAAGAAATATTCTAAGAGAAATACATTTGAGATAATTTGAGGCTATATAATTTGAGACATAATAACATTTATGTATTATATATAAATATATATTTGGATATAATATATGTAATTTGAGACAATACTCTCAAATTATGCAATTCAATAGATTCCTTTTGAATTACACATGTCACCTGAACTTTAATTTTCTTAGAAAGTTAGGGTCAAGACTCATAAGAAATGAACTTACGAGAAGTAATGTTATGATAAAAACTAAATATTCATCATACTTTGCATTTCTTTTTTTCTTTAAAACGCTGGTAACATCAATACAGGTAAGAATGTACATTCTTGGAGGGCAGAAGCCCTCTGTGTCTGTCTCATTTACTGCTGGTTCTCCAAGGCCTGACAAAGTGTCTGGTATAACAAGGGCTTGATAAATATCGAATCGATTATCAATATCACAAATATGATTGAGTGCCTATTCTGTAGCATGTACGCTGGTATATGTGCTGGGGGATAGAGGCATGAACAAAACAGGGTTATTTTTAAAACCTGCTTCCACAGGTTTTACAGTCATTTACTTTGTTAACATGTTAGTATATTAACTTGTATTAGTAAGTTAATCAACTTTTAGTGAAAAGTTTTCAGATAGGGAGATCTTAGCTGAGGTTACTTTTGCTGGTTTCTATAGGGAAGAATTAGTTCCCATCTGCCTGTTCGGTATCACCAACCACTACAAATTTTTGTAAAACAATTGCGTCAGGACTCTTGAAAAATAGTGTCTGTTCCTAAAACACCATGCATGTCACAATCACAATTCCCATAACAATGTTTTTCTTTTTTGAATTCCTGAAAATGTAACTTCAATATAATTCTGAGAAGTCTGAAAGTATGGGATCTCAATACCTAGTTACTGGATGTGCTTTCAGAGGTGAAGATTTGGGTAAATTCCTCCTAAGTGGCTTTGCAGAAGAAGGGTTTTCACTGGACTCAGGGAGTCCTCACTTTTAGGTGTTGAAGGTGATTTGCCTTATGCGATCACTAGAGCCGACGCCAGAGAAAAAGGCAAGTAGGCAAGATAAAAGGAAACTTTATTACGTAGCCAACGTGAAGAAGGGGCGAAGTTCACCGGTCTCCGGCGGCGGAGGCCGAGGAAGTCGCTGCGGCGTTCTCGGGCGAAGTTCCTGGGTCTGCGTATGAAGCGGGGGTCGAGAAAGTTCCGGGAGCGGCTTTTCTGGGAGTGGGAGGGC
>NW_012115200.1:2493490-2513737 GCF_000951035.1 Colobus angolensis palliatus | reverse complement strand
CGGATTGACGTCACCTGGCGCATGCTCGGTTGATCTGCACCTTCCCGAGCGCCGGCTACATTTTCGCGCGCGGGAAAAGTTGGTGATGAAGAACCCGGAAGTGCGCCATCTTAGTGACCTTTGTTCTTTGTTTCCCTTTCCCTCCGTCCAGACAGAAGGTGGTAAGTAGGGGGCGGATCAGGGTTTTTGGACCCTGACTAGTATACACATTGTGATGGGTAGGGGTCCTTTTAAAGAACGAGAACGCAACATTCCCAATAGAGACTTTAGGACAGAGCGTCTGGGGAGTCTGCCGGGAGGACCCTGGAGGTTCAGTTGCATTCACTCTGGGGAGGGTTTGCCTTTGGGAAGAATAGAAACAGGCAGCTCCCAGTGGCCAAACTTTGTGTCTGGCTCTTGCCCTAAGGATCTGGGGGCTTGGGCTTCACTGAAGTTTCCTTTTCCTTCCTGCATCAGCACAAATGCCTTTCATATGGACAAGGTGGTGCTCACTCTTGAGGAAAGTAAGCATTCATTTCAGGTAGCATTGTCTTTACTGCAATGGATTGTTTTTAAATTTGGAGATGGACCTTGAATCTCCTTTGATCTAATTAGTCCATGTGCACTGGTGTTCTGTGATACAGACAAAGCTGCACGGTCGACCCGCTCAGGCAGCACAGGGCGTGCAGGGCATTCCTCACAGCCTGCTCAGCCACAGGGCTGCCTGTGATATGCATGCAGGCAATGTCTGCTGGTTTCGTGAAAGAAAGATTGAATGTGATTTGGAATGCGGAGCATGGTATTGTACAATTTGCAATAGAAGTGGGAAATTTAATGACTGTTGCTAGTAGATTATTGCCATTGAGATTATGAGAAAGAGGCATATAAACATTGATGCAGGCTTGGATAAGAGAAAAAGAATTTTCACCGTGGACCACAGTGATAACTTGAATAATGCCTTTTAAAAATGACATTTTGTGATTGACTGTAAAAGGTCAAATGATGAATACTGAGTCAGAGGAGGAAGGCGGGGCCACAGGCTTGATCAGATTCCATGGATAGCAAAATTTCTTCGATTTATACCTGACAGGTGAAAAGGGCAGTAGCTTGGGTTCTCAGGAGGGCCAGGCCTGGGGTGGTGGGGACGCTGGTGCAGGCTCAGAGCTGTCCACCCTGAGCCTGTCGGGTGCATCTCCTAGACTACCTGGGCATACATGTGGCTGTTTGCAGGAAGCACAACCACAAAGAGAGCAGGTGTGTGTGTGTGTGTGTGTGTGTGTGTGTGTGTGTGTGCACGCGCATCTTAGGCAGGCACAGATGAGTCGTATAGCTTAATAATGAAACATGAAGGGAAAATAAATCTTGGGGCCCCCAAATTACCAAGCTAAAGGGAAAAGTCAAGCGGGGAACTGCTTAGGGCCAACCTGCCTCCCATTGTATTCAAAATCACCCTGCGGCTCTCTGAGATAAGTGCATCTCTCTGATTGCCTCCCTTGGAGAGCCTCATCAGGAATGCAACCATTCCTCTCTTATCTACCTCTGACCTGGAAGCCCCCTCCTGCTTCCAGTTTGTGTGATATTTGGCTTTTCGCTGTCCCTCCTTTCCAGACCAAACCAAGGTTCACCTGACATATGGTGATTGATGTCTCATGTCTCCCTAGAATGTACAAAACCAAACTGCTCTGACCACCTTGGACACTTGTCCTCAGGGCCTCCCGAGGCTGTGTCATGGGCGTGCCTCCTCAACCTTGGGAGAATAAATGTTCTAAATTAACTGAGACCTGTCTCTGATTTTCGGGGCTCACGGAAGTGTGTAGGCTGGCTCTGCTGGGTCGCATTCCACATGGAGAAACTCTCACCTGTCACTCTCGTGGGATTTGCTAATGAGAGGAGGGTGTGCCCCCAAGAGAGTAGTTGGACCTTTGCAGCGAAAGGCAGAGTGAGGAACTGTGGGTGACTTTCGCCGCGTTTTCTATGGGTGTTTCAGCATCCTTGAATGTCACCCACCAAAGTCCGGAAGCGTTTCCCATCCCTACAGATGTTTAGGGGACATTTCCCTGGCTCAGTCAAGGGTGGCTGGAGGTGTGGTCATCCTCTGGGGGCAGCTGGGTGGCCTGTGCTCCTCTAGGTCCTTCTCGGTTTTCTCTCTCCTCTGTGCTTTTCTGGCTTTCAGGCCAGCATGGCCCATGGTCTTCTCTTTATCTGGGTGCCTTGAATGGGGGCATAGGGGCTTGTCTCGCCAGATGTCACTGTTTCCAGGGTTCTGTCACTTGGTTCTTGATGAGGCTGGATTTTTTGGGCCCCTGCTGGGGCTTTAAGTCCTAGAGACACTGGGCATGATGTGAAGCCTAGAACGGGCTCACTGGAAAAGACCCGTCTGCTGTCCTAAACAGTCATGAAGCTTAGCAGCGTTGCCTACTGTCAATTGCAGGCAATGCATGGCACTGAGCGTCTTACACTCCTGCCCACCTGCCTGCCCAGGCCTTTTCCCTCTCCTCCCTCCCTCCTTCCTCCCCCTCTCACCTTTCCTCTGTCCCTGTGTAAAGTCAACCCATGTTTAGAATGCCTTGGAATTGAAAGGAAAGTGACTGATGAATTGTGTGCCAGGCACTGTGTTGGGCCTTCCCTGTGGCTCATCTCATCTAATCTAGGGTTCCCGTGAACCAGGTAGCCCTGTCCCCGCCTGAGGGGCACACACAGCTGTGAGGCTGGACGAGGCTTAGGAAGGAAAGAGCTGAACCCAATCAGGCGAGGTTTGTGGGCTGGCTTCTGGAGCTTTGGGACCTGTGAGAGAGACAGACTTTCTTAAACAGATGTGACTGGCACACACAGTGGCAGCATAAGGGCCCAGAGGGAGGTGTGGGGCTGAAGACCACGCAGGAGGATTGTGGGGGTCCAGCAGTCATCAGGGAGGACTTTCAGGGGACCTGAGGCCCCATGAGCCTAAGACAGCTCCCATGGGAGGGAGGAACATTTCCTCCTTGCAAAGCCCCAGGACGGGAGAGAGCAGGGGCCCTCAAGGGCCTGGTGGTGACTCCTGGGCAGGCAAGGACACCAACAGCAAAGGGCACCCAGGCCAGCCTTGGCAGGAAGTGACTCCGAGGCGGGGAAGAGACATGATCGGTCTCACAGCTTGAAAAGACAAAGTGGGCCGGGCACGGTGGCTCACGCCTGTAATCCCAGCACTTTTGGAGGCCGAGGCGGGTGGATCACCTGAGGTCAGGGGTTCGAGACCAAGCTGTCCAACATGGTGAAACCCTGTCTCTACTAACAATACACACAAAAAATTAACTGGGCATCGTGGTGGGCACCTGTAATCCCAGCTACTTGGGAGGTTGAGGCGGGAGAATTGCTTGAACCCGGGAGGCAGAGGTTGCAGTGAGCTGAGATCAGACCATTGCACCCTAGCCTGGGTGATGCAGCAAGACTCTGTCTCAAAAAAGAAAAGAAAAGACAATGTGGCCTAAGTGGAGAGATCAGGAGGGGTGGCCTCATCTCATCTTTACCAGTGACCTCCTGAGGCACTGCTACCCCATTTTACAGGTGAGGAAACTGAGCAGCCTCCAGGAGAGGATGCGACTTGGCCGGGGTCACGTGGCTCGGCCTGGGGTTTCAGAGTCGGGTGAAGGAGCCCCACCAGTGCCCAGATCAATCCGAGTTCTCCTGTTCCTGAGGCCAGTGGGCCCTGGGGGAGGCAGGAGCCGGGAGCCCCTGCCTCCCTCCGCTTCCATCTCCCACACCCTGCTGCGTTTCCTCAGACTTTCCTCCCTCCAGGCCCTGTTTTGGGGAGTGGCTGAAGCTCCCCACATGTGGAATGAAGTCCAGAGTTCATGGTGGCCCCTGAGACCCCTGCTCTGGCCACCTAACCTTTTTCCCTCCCAAGTCAGTGGCTCTCCCAGCTCAGGAGGTGCCTGTCACTGGCTCCTTTCCATTCTCCTGGCCTCTGCCTGGGGCCTGGGCAGTCGCTGTGCTCTCCTCCCGGCAACTTTTGACAAGATGTCCTCAGAGCTTATCTCTGCTTCCTTGAGACCTGTGCTGAGACCTGACCTCAGAAGTCTGTGCCTGCCTCTGTGTTTATCCTTCTGCCATGGGCACTGTCCTCCCCAACACTGACTTCGCACTCTCAAGCTTTCTGTTAGTTTGTCCCTGGTCTGCTCCACAGACAAGAACCTGAGCCAGATAGGCAGGGCCGTTTGCTGGACAGTGCCTGCGCCTGGGAGGGTTCCAAAAATGTCATTAAGTAGCCAAGTGTGTGGACATGCCTGTGGGCATCAGTGTGCTTGCCGGGAGGTGGGGAGCGGCCCTCTCATGTGGCTCACGTCTAAGCCAGGCCACTATCTTGGCGGCGCAGGCCTGCGGGAGATTTCCTGGCTGTCCATCTGGGCAGCTGCAGTGACTGCTCCCATGGTTAGAGCTTTGGGGTATGTGTGCACTGCCAGGAATCTTCAACATCCAGGGGCTGGGTTCAAAGAATGAACTCAAATCTCCTTTGTACTTTTCAGAACCTCGCCAATCCATCTTCCAGCTTTAAACCCTCTGTGACCTCCATGGTCACCACTCACTCCTGGGGTGAAGGAACAGACAGTTCTGAGTGTGGCCCCGCCCTCCCGAGCCCAGTCTCTGTTCCTTCTCACAGCTCTTAGTTCAGTGGTGACGTTGTTTTCCTCAGTCCATTGATTCTGGAATCTCAAACTCTCGTCTCGCTTAGGGTAGCAGTTCTACAAGGACAGGCATGATCGTGTCTTATTATGTCATATTGACATGAAAACTCAACAGCAGCTACATATGATGAGAAATTTTTTTCTGAGCATTTCTGTCTTAGCTTTTCCTTCTCCAATACTGCGCGTATTCATTCTGGAGTTTGCAGGGAATCCTGGTCCAGAGGCTATTTCCTGGGAGAGTGTTTGGGTTTTGAGGAATAAAGTCATCAGTGTGGACACATTTATCCGCGATCCACTGAAGACCCGTCTACCATCCCGGACAGTCATGGAAGGAAGCAGCGTGCACTTACCTGGGGAGATTCAGGAACAGAACTCATCCTGGCAGGTGGTGTAGAGAAAAGCATATTTGGTGTCTCAATGATGAGGCGTTCAATCATGTTAATTTCATAACCAAGATAGACTTAGCAAAGCCCGAGAATCCCTGAAAATTGTCAGCTGGCTGATTGCATCGCTGTCTAAATGCGTCTCCGAAGAGAGAGACATGGGCTGAGAGTAATTTCCTGTGCTCTGTTACTGCCAAGGGATATGACGAGGCAGGTGAGAGGTGAGTGTAAATTGCATGTGCGTTGAACATGATGAAGTGGTTTGAAAACAGCTGCCTGATGATAAACAGCGGAGTTTTGCTTAATGCATTAAAGAACCTCTTCACAAAACTTTTGTTGTTGTACAGACAAATAGGCTTCTGTTCTTCTCTCAAGGTCAATGAAGCCTTGGGCTGCTGGTTGGGAATAGAATCTGCCTGCTGCAGCTTTCGTGATGTAAACACATGTATTCTAGGGCAAAGGGTTAATCTTCCTAGTGACAGATGCCCACTCCGCACTGTACTTAGAGGGATGTTGCTGGATTCCCCCCAGGGTAGCCCCATATCAGGAGGAACCTTGGAAGTTGAGGAAGCTGCAGACCCTTCTACTTCATGAAAGCCACACATTGAATGGATCTTTCAGGAGGAGAATGCTGTCTAGCAGCCACCCAATTAACATGTATATGTTAAGCACCTGCTGCATACACAGTACAGGCGTGGTCTTGGAGCAGGATCCTGCCTGAGGAGTCTCTGTGTGCCTGGTGCAGGCAGTCCTGTCTGGGATTCTGACAGAAAGAGGGTCTGGGGGAGGCAAAGGGATCTTCTGAGCCAGCCTGGGGTGCACACACGTTGTCACAATCCACTTCCTGTCCAGGTGCCTGCGTCCAGACCTTGTGCTGGATCTCCAGTTCATGAGAGCCCATGGCCACCTCCCCCACCAGCTGATGCTGGCACAGGGGGAAAGGCTGGGCTGATGGTGCTCATTGGAAGTTACTGTAAAACAATTCAGTCTTCCTTTTGAAAAATAGTTTTAAATTTGTTTATTTCAGTGGTTTTTGGGGTACAGGTGGGTTTTGGTTACATAGGTAAGTTCTCGAGGGGTGATTTCTGAAGCCTCTGAGAACCTGTCCATTGTTTTGTAATGATGGAAACTGCTGCCTGCCTTTTCCTGCTCTCTCCCTCTCTGACCTGGCTCCTTACAGTAATCAGGACGTTTACATTACCACGTATTCACAGCAATCCGTTCTCCTTGGTGGTGTCATTAATCTCTAGTTTTAATAAAATGAATATTCAAATTATTGTGCAACAAATTATACAAAATCACAACACCATTAATGCATTAGTCTTCCTAAACTGACGTGCAAAGCTAAGTGAATTTTCTCCCATCTTACAGAGAGTACTGCATACGTCCTCGCCTTTCACCGGTCCATTTTGCCGAGGCAGGGAAAGTGATGTTCATGCTTACAGACCACCGGTGACTCAATGGTTCGACATTCTGTCCAGTGTGTGGGGAGCAGGGCTGCTTGTTCATACCCGTGCAGTGGGGCCCAGTGGACATTTCGAGCTTACATCATCAGGGTCCTCCCTGGACACACGCCAAAGCTGCACCTCTTAGCTCGTTAGCTCTGTGGGAGGAGGCCCAGCTGTGAGGCACTGTGTCATGGGGTGAACCCTGGCTGCATCCCTTCAATGCTGAGAGCGGGGTGATGTGGGCACCTCTGAGTATGGATCAGGAGTCAGTGGCCCGAGAGGAGCGTCAATCATGGAATATGGGGCCTAGGGGTCTTCCAGGTCTGTGCCCACAGCCTTAGGCTCCATTCTGAGATCTCGAGCCTACCTGGCTCCACCTGGTATGACAATCCAGATTGCGGAACTGGGATTGTGGATGGAGGCAGGCAGACTGGACGGGGCCATTTCTGCATTTTTTATAGCTGCTAAGCGAAGTCATGATGCCAAGGGACAGTGTCATCTGGCCTGGGCTTAGCTTGGCTAGAAAAGCACAAGGGCAACGTCGGGGGTCAGGTGGGTCCTCCCCTCCTGGGGCCTGGGAGGAAGCTTAGGGTAAGTTGCCGTCTGTGAGTGCCTGAGCAGCCAGATCATGAACAAGCCATGCAGCAGCCATGCCTTGCACTGGAGGAGCTGGGCCCTGAGGGAGTTTTAACGAAACAGCCGGAGTGAAGAAGCCCTTTGTAAAGCAGTCTCTGTGTACTGACCTGTGACGTCAGCAGAGGAGGGGCACACAGATGAAATGAAAGGGATGTGCCTGGGAAAGTCACCTTCACACCTCCTTCAAGGACAGAGAGGCAGAAAGGGTCCTAAAGCAGAGACCCATCCGTTGGCTGATGTCACTTTTCATGGCCATGAGATGCTGAGCAAAACCAGCAAGTGCAGCTGGGAGTGGCGTTGGCCCTGGCTGCCTTGAGCAGGTGCCGCTGTGGAGGACAGCTGCTGTGCAGGCGCCGTCCACCGCCCAGTCTGGGTTCTGCTTGCTAAATCCCATTTTGAAGAAACGGAATGATCCTTTTAGAATACGAAAATGTGGATGTTTTCTGAAATGCAGTTTACGAGAATCTTTCCTTTCCCGTGTCTGTGGGATAAGCGACCATGAGTTGCGTGCAAGACAGCGGAGCAGGAAAAGGAAGGACACTTTTCTCCTCGGCGCTGAGCAGGTGTTCGACAGCAGTGGTGCTTCCATCACACGCTTGGGCCCCGTTCCTCTCTCAACAAAACAGAAGAGAAGAAAACAGACCTGAGCAAGCAGTTAATGATGGAAACTGCTGCCTGCCTTTTCCCGCTCTCTCCCTCTCTGACCTGGTTCCTTGCAGTAATCAGGACGTTTACATTACCACGTATTCACAGCAATCTGTTCTCTTGGGTGGTGTCATTAATCTCTAGTTTTAATAAAATGAATATTCAAATTATTGTGCAACAAATTACATCAAACATGTGACATGTTCCCTGACAAATTATTTGTTTTTCAATTTGGGAAGCTTTTCCCCGGGGGATACGTTCCCTCTCACTCCTGACTTTCACTTTGAGTAAATCCTGTTATTTCCATATTTCCTGGAAAGCCTAGAGAAGTGAGGTTTCCCGGCATCCACTCCTCGCTAGCACTCACCAGAGCTCTGTTTGGCTCCAAGAGCCTTTTTGGAAGCCCAGAGCCTGGCTCTCGGGCTTCCTGGGCGTGCTCAGAGTGACCTCTGGAGACCTTGAGCCAGCACCACCCACTGCGAAGATGGGGTAGGTGTGGGCAGCGTCTCCTCTGGGGAAATGATGCCCTCCCCCCTGGAGACTCCTCTCGGCCCATGAGGGAGCCTCGGTCAGCCCAGGGGCCTGGACAGAGGCCAGAAAGCTGAGGTCCACCATTGGGGTCAGCCCCACCACTGCATTTCACTTTGAGAGTCACCTTTTAAATGACAATTCCCAAAACCTCATTCCTCAGAAAGTTTTCCTCGGCGTTTTGTGGCAGAGTTTCAGGCTCCACGTTGAGTTTGTGGCAGCAAAGCCCGGGGCTTTGGCCAAGGGACTTCCCAGGAGGCAGGCGAGTGCTTTGGGAACCGGGTTCCTGGTAACTCCAGACCCTGGGAGGAGGCCAGCTGGACATGCCCGAGCCCCCAATAGACACTGCCCGAGAATCACCACTGTGTGTGGTCACTGCTGCGGCTTCCATTCTGGCTGCCCAGGCTATGTCCTGACAACCATGGGGGTCCCAGGCTGTTTGCACGGGCAGCCCCTGGGAGTCCAGGACCCACTGCCATGGGGCAGGGACCCGACCTAGGTCAGGGTAATGGAGGGAGTGCGGGGAGTGGAAGGTGGCATTGCCTGAGTGAGGGGCCCCAGGCCTGAGGGTGAGGTCGGGCCCACTCCACTGTGGACCCCAACTCCCTGCTGCTTTGTCTGAAAAACAGTCTCCAAAGTCTCACTCCATGGACAGACCCTCCCCATCAGCAAAGGCGCCAGACAAGCCCTCGAGGGAAAGGGGAGCTACAGAGCTCCCGGCTGGGCACCTCATCCAGGCCACCCATTTGGTCCGCTAAACAACACTCTCCCCACCCCACAGATGCAGAAAGCCGGGCGAGGAGCCTCTGTGACCTCTAGGTCCTGTGGAAGCTGATGTGCTGAGCCTGCTGAGGTGAGGGCAGGTGCCTCCACATCCCGGAAGGGTGGGCAGCACTGAGGGCCTGAGCTTCCCTGCTGGGAGGTTGCCAAGGGTTCTACCCCCATCCATGCTGGACGGCACAGTTCACAGACCAGGCTGTGGCATGGGAGGATCAGGAAGGAAGGGTTGCCAAGGGTCGTCCCTCCCACCGGCCAGGTGGGGCTCCACACAGAGAGACACTTCCTGAGCATTGGGGCCCCCAGGCACAGGGCTGGCAGGGAAGAAAGAATGGTGGGGGCCCTTGGGGACTCCACCACGCAGCAAGAGCCGGATAGTCAAACACCTCACATGGCAAGGAGATGAAAGGGGCCCGTGGAGCTTGGGCCCTGATCCAGCCCAGTTTGTAGGATTATTCATTTGGCACGTTCAAAACTTGCAACTATACCAGGCATTGGATGCCTTTCAGAAAACAACCAGAACAACAAACACCAGAAATTGCAAATGCTGGCTGCCTCATCCAACAGCAGTTCAAACGCACGTGTCCTGAATCTGCATGGCGCCTGAATCAGATATGCAAACACCTAGTGCTGGTCTTCCAAAAGGGGCATAGTTAATTCCTGATGAATTTCCTGACTCTTGCAAGCTGTGTGTGGAGCTGTGTGTGGAGGTGCAAGACGCAGCGCTCTCAAAGGACATGGAGGGAAGGACCCGTGCTGTCGATGGAGTCTCTGCACCAGCTCATTCCGCCGCTGCCCACCGTGTTGTCAGAGCCCTCAGTGCCTGCTGTGGACCCAGGCTCATCTCCCCGGGAAGCTCACTGGGCCTGTCTTCTGTGCCTGACGTCACTATCCTGATCAAAGAGTCATTTCTGCAGAAGTAGTTACTGTTATTTCTGGTAGAGTTGGTGGCTACAGCGCCTGAAGGATTTCCACTGGAGCTGAAATCAGTTGCTAAACAGGCATAATAAACTAATGGTTGTTTGTTTTCTTTGAATGTGTTGCTCAGCACAGACAGCATGGCAGCTGGGGTTTGTCGGATTCGGACTTCGGTCAGTGGGACCCTCACCAGCCGTCCTGGGCTTTACCTAAAACCCTCTGCCCTGTGGGAGGCCTCCAGGCCTTCCCTCCACATGGCATTTTCAGAGGCAGATCTGTCCTGGCCTTCCTCCTGATCTCTGGTGAAGATGCAGAAGGTAAATGCTTAGCATTTTATCTGTTCTGCACCCCACCGGTGGGCATAATTCCCAGCTTAGTCTTTGACAAGTCTTCCGAGCCTGAGGCCCTGGAGCCCACAATACCATCATGCTCCTTTTGGGTGAGCATCCCTTGGGCAGAGGGGTCTGATGCCTGGGCCGGGCAGGGAGGGCCTGGCTGGGTCAGCAGTCCTCTCCAGCCATGTGCCTTCTGTGGGCACCTCCTCTGCAGAGTGCAGGCAGAGACCAGAGTCCTCTGGACTGAGGCTGGCTCCCTCCTAGGGTGTGCACAGAGAGGAAGAGAAAACCTGGAGAGCCGCCCAGCTGTGTGTGGGTGCCGTGAGCCGGCACGGTGGGGCTTGGTTCACTCGGCCTGATGTTCTGGAGCCACCTGCCACTGCACTGGGTTCCCACCCCACTGTCCCTCTTCTTCCTTCCTCTTTGCTGAGTCCCAGGAAGAGCCAAATCCAGCTGCTGGTTGGGTGCCAGGTTCTGGAGGCAGGTTCTGGAAGCATCTCAACAGCCGGTCTGCCTCTGAGCAGAGAAGAAAGTGGTAGGGCTGCCCTCCCAGTATTGCTGAGGCCAGTGGGGTCTTCAGGAAGTCATGATGTGGAGCCCAGCCAAATCCCTCAGTGCACACAGCCCCAGGGTGGGACCTGGTGAGGCCTAGGAGAGTCTCTGGGAAGCCCGAGTCCTCTCAGATGCATCAGATGGACGACGCACAACTTCAGCCAGCATGGGGAGGGGACCTGGCCCCAGCCCCACCAGGTGGGATTCAGGCCAGAGACACTGGAGCAGGAATATCGGCACCATCATCATCACGAGCCTTTGTGCAGGTTCTGTAAACCTCGCCAAGCCTGACCTCTCCCACGAAACGTAAGGGAAATGGACATTTGCCTGCATGTGGATATTAAAGAACGCGTTTGAAAAAAAACATGCAAGCAAAGCTCTTTTGTAAGCTCGGTAATCAGAGAAGAAGGTAGGAGTGGCAATAACAATGCAAATGCCAGCAACGGCAGCAGCCATGCGGGGCTGGGTCTCAAGCACATGTGGGTTTTCTGGACACATTGGCTCCGCACCCTCTCCTCAGCCTGCCCTCGAGGGAAGCACATGGTTAATTACTGTTTTGCTTAAAATATTGATTTTTATAAGCCATCCTTGTGGGATAGCATTTCTGGCTTATCTCTGAGCTGGCTTAGCAGTTTTCTTTGGCTGGACCTGTCTTATCTCACTGTTTATTTACTCAACTATGGGATTCTCTGTGGTCCTTTGGGGAAAGTGAGTTATGGTATTTATCCATCCACGCAGTGCATTGAGTGCCTGCTGCTCTTCAAACTCAGCTCAGGAGGCATCTCCGAGGGAAGCAGCTGGCATCCCCAGGCTCCGGTTGGCTTTGCACCCTTCCTGGCTGGTGTCCTCAGGCTGCTCCCACCTGAAGGCACTCTTCTGTTTGCCTGGGTGCCTGCGTTATATCATCTTTCCAGTCCCAGAGCCAGGTACTGTCTGGCTTCATAAATATCTGACTATGGGGTGCAGAGAAGGACCCAGGAAGGAAAACACAAAGCAACCCACACCTCTTCTTCCCAACACTGGGCTCTGTGTGTGTTACCGTTGCACGGTTATCAGTAAACGGGCTTGGGCATCCTCCTGAAGTGCACTCTTCTTGCCTTTATGATGTGCACTGGGGTTGCCGTGCTCTGTGGCCTCTCTGTGGGTTGCGGGTTTGGTGTGAGGCTTCACCTGCCCAGTAGGTACAGGCACACGTCTCTTCATTGTGTCTCCCTTTCTTGTGCCTTGCTGATAGTGTGTTTTTACAAGTTGCAGGTTTGTGGCAACCCGGGTGGAACAAGTCTATGGGTGCCATTTTCCCAACAGCATGCGCTCACTTCATGTCTCTGTTACATTTTTGGAACTCTCACAGTGTTTCAAAGTTTTTAATTATTGTTGTCTGTTGTGATGATCTATGATCAGTGATATTTGATGCTTCTATTGTGATTGTTTTGGGGTGCCACGAACTGCACTCATATAAGATGGGGAGATTAATCCATCAATGTCCTGTGTGTTCTGACTGCTCCACCAACCAGCCTTTCCCCATCCTTCTCCCTCTCCTTGGGCCTTCATCTTCCCTGAGACATAGCAATATTGAAATTAGATCAATTGAGGCTGGGCGCAGTAGCTCACGCCTATAATCCCAGCACTTTGGGAGGTTGAGACAGGCAGATCACTTGAGGTCAGGAGTTTGAGAGCAGCCTGGCCACACATGGCAAAACCCTGTCTCTACTGAAAATACAAAAATGAGCCAAGCGTGGTGGCAGGCACCTGTTATCCCAGCTACTCAGGAGGCTGAGGCAGAAGAATTACTTGAGCCTAGGAGGCAGAGGTTGCAGTGAGCTGAGATTGCGCCACTGCACTCCAGCTTGGGTAACAGAGTGAGAGTCCATATGAAAAACCAACCAACCAAACAAACACACAAATAGAAATTGTATCAATTAATCCCTTACAATGGCAACTATGTGTTCAAATGAAGAGAAGAGTGGCATGTTTCACTTTAAATCAAAAACTAACCATAATTAAGCTGAGAGAGGAAGGCGTGTTGAAGCTAATACAGGCTTAAAGCTAGGTGTCATGCACCAACTGGTTAGGCAAGCTGTGGATGCTAGGGAATTGTTTTCGAAGGAAATCAAAAGTGCTACTCCAATGAACAATAAAAACAAAAAGATAAGAAAGTGAAACAGCCTCATTGCTGATGTGGGGAAAGTTTTAATGGTGTGGATGGAAGATCAAACCAGGCACAACATTCTGTGAAGCCAAAGCCTAATCTGGAGCAAGGTCCTGACTGTCTTCAACTCTGTGAAGGTGGAGAGAGCAGAGGAAGCAGCAGAAGAAAAGTTTGAAGCTAGCAGAGGTGATGCATGAGGTCTAAGGACAGAAGCCATCTCTATAACATGAAAGTGAAAGGCGAAGCAGCTAGTGCTAATGGAGAAGCTGTAGCCGTTATCCTGAAGACCTAGCTAAGAGTGTCAGTGAAGGGGGTTACACTAAAGAAGAGATGTGCAATGCAGATGGAACAGCCATCTATTGGAAGAAGATGCCATCTAGGACTTTTGTAACTATAGAGGAGGAATCAGTGATGGACTTCAAAACTTCAAAGGACAGATGACTCTCTGGTTAGGAGCTAATGCAGCTTGTGACTTTAAGTTGAAGGCAAGACTAATTTACAATTCAAAGAATCCTAAGGCCCTCAAGAATGATGCTAAATCTACTCTGCCTGTGCATTATAAATGGAACGACAAAGCCTGGGTGATGGCACATCTGTTTGCAGCATGGTTTGCTGAATATTTAAAGCCCATTATTGAGACCTACTGCTCAGAAAAATAAACTAAAACAAAAAGGATTCCTATCAAAATATTATGGGCGGCAGCAGCAGCCCATCTAGAGTGGCTGCTGCCAAGATGCCAGCTGCAGCAGGGAGGTGCAGCTGGATCTTCCACTCCACAGAGCAGGCAGGAACCCAGCCTTCCCTGGGCACCACTGCAGCTGCTCAACCTGGCTGTGGAGCAGGGCATTCCTGTGGTCTTCGGAGCCTGGGAACCCTCCCTGCCCCACACAGGCTTAGAAGTGATTGCTCCCACTGCTGAGCCTGGCACTCCTGGCAGCTGGGCCCAGGGCCTACAATTTGCTCCCAGAGGAGCCGACCTGACAGGGTTGTGAGTTGGGCAGAGGGGAGCCCTGGACCACCCCTGACTACTGGGGCCACAGGGGAACTTGTGGCAATATCACCCCTGCCCCTGGACTCTGGCACAGGCCTGGAGCCCCCATCCCAGTCTGCAAGGAGGTGGATAGGGCAATAGGACTGGTGGTGGGAGCAGCAGTGGGGTCCCCTGTGCCCCACGTCCCCAAGGCAGCCAACTCTGCCACCTCCACCCTTGCATGGTTGGGCAGGACCTGCTCCAAGGCTTGGAGCCTCTACCACAGCTTTGACCTCACTCTGCCATGTCCTGGGAGTCCATGAGCACCTGGCCAAAGTTGCAGCCAGGACTCATGGGACCAGCCCCAGGAACATCGGGTTCACTTGTACAGGGGCCACCACTATAGCAGAGGGAGACGCAGAGAAGGGCACAGCCAGGTCTGCTCACCTTGCAGAGCTGGGACAGGCGGGAGCCATGACCCCCCTCAAGTTGGCAGGGTGGGAGCTCCTGAGGCTCAGTTGCAGCCACCTAGGTTACAGCTGTGGGCCTGGGCCTCCCGATGCTTTCAGGACTCAGGCTTGGGGGTATCTGCTCCTTCTGCCTGGCCTCTCCCTGCTCCCAGTGCTTACTCCGATCCTGGAGTAGGGTTGGAGCGAAGCCCAGGTGCTGCTGCAGTCCAGCCAGGTGTGTGCACACTCAGGGCAGTGCTGATGCACAGTGCCCTGCTGCCTTGGCCTCTCTGGACTTTGGGCACCAATAAGCATGTGTGGGAGGCTGAGATGGAGCTGGTGGCAGCTCAGCACTGGCCTGTGGGTACCCCTGGGTGCAAGCAGCCTGGACATCATGGGTGGTGGCAGGAGGCAGACAGGCTCCTGGGTGTGAAGGGGTGGGTTCCAGGTGAGGCTGCACCTTCAGGCCAGGGAGGATCTGAAGGCTGGGGGCCGGGCTGCAGTAGGGACTTGTGCCTTTTCCAGGCCCACTCATGGCTGCGCATGGACCAATTGGCAGGCACTTCCTCCCCTCTGAGGCCCATAAAAGCCCCAGGTTCAGCCAGAGCAGACCAGTGGACAGAGAGGTGCCAGGACGACCAGCTGCAGTAGAGGAGTTATCCTCTGCAGAGAGCAGCAGACGTAGGGATGACCAGCAGCAGAGAGGAGCTACCCTCTCCAGGGCCTCCTCTCTGCTGAGAGCCTCTGAGCTGTTCTAACACTTAATAAAGTTCCTGTTTGTCTTGCTCACCCTCCACTTGTCTGTGTACCTCATTCTTTCTGGATTCAGGATAAGAAGTCAGGCCAAGGTGCCAGTGGCCACAGAGATTTCCAGCCAGAAAAGCAACACCCCAAAGATCTAGTAACATTTTTACTCATTGACAATGCACCTGGTCACATAGAGCTCTGAAGGGGGTGAGATGAATTGTTTTCATGCCTGCTAACGCAGCCTATGAATGGAGGAGTCATTTCAACTTTCAAGTCTTACTATTTCAGACATATATTTTGTGTTTTTTATATATAAGGCTATAACTACCATTAATAGTCATTTCTCTGATGGGTCTGGGAAAAATAAATGGAAAACCTTCTGGAGAGGATTCACCATTCTAGATACCATTAAGAACATTCATAGTTCATAGGAAGAGGTCAAAATATCAACGTTAACAGGAGTTTGGAAGAAGCTGATTTCAACCGTCATGAATGATTTCAAGGGTTTCAAGACTTCTGGCCGGGCGTGGTGGCTCAAGCCTGTAATCCCAGCACTTTGGGAGGCCGAGACGGGCGGATCACGAGGTCAGGAGATCGAGACCATCCTGGCTAACACGGTGAAACCCCGTCTCTACTAAAAAAAAAACACAAAAAACTAGCCGGGCGAGGTGGCGGGCGCCTGTAGTCCCAGCTACTCGGGAGGCTGAGGCAGGAGAATGGTGTAAACCCGGGAGGCGGAGCTTGCAGTGAGCTGAGATCCGGCCACTGTACTCCAGCCTGGGCGACAGAGCGAGACTCCGTCTCAAAAAAAAAAATAAAAAAACTTCTTTGGAGGAAGTAAATGCTGATGTGGTGGAAACAGCAAGAGAACTAGAATTGGAAGTGGAGCTTGAAGATGTGACTGAATTGCTAAAATCTCAAATACAGCTTTAACACGTAAGGAGTTACTTCTTAGGGGTGAACGTAGAAAGTGGTTTCTTGAGATGGAATCTCCTCCTGGTGAAGATGTTGTAAACATTGTTGAAATAACAACAAAGGATTTACAGTATTACACAGGCTGAGATGATAAAGTGGCAGCAGGGTCTGAGAGGACTGACTCCAATTTTGAAAGAAGTTCTACTGAGGCTAAAATGCTGTCAAACAGCATTGGATGCTACAGAGACATCTTTCCTGAAAAGAAGAGTCCATCGATGTAGCACACATTGTTGTTCTTCTTCTTTTGTGAAATCGCCACAGCCACCCCAGCCTTCAGCAACCCAGCACCCCGATCAGTCAGCAGCCATCAACATCGAGGCAAGACCCTCCACTGGCAAAGAATTACAATTTGCTGAAGGCTCAGATGATCTCTAACATTTTTTAGCAAAAAACTATTTTTAAATTAAGGGATGTACATTTTTTTAGACATAATACTATTGCACACTTAACAGACTACAGTATAGTGTAAATGTAACTTTTGTATGCATTGGAAAACCAGAAAGTTCACCTGATTCACTGTATCGCAATATTTGCTTTACTGTGGTGGTCTGGAACTGAACCCTCGCTATCTCTGACGTTTGTCGGGTCTCAGTTCTGATGGTGGTCATGGTTGAACAGCACACTTCACAAGGGCCTGGAGCTGGGCAGAAGTCTTACTCAATACTAGGACCTCTTCTTTCAATCTCATCTACCGATTATGTAAATCATTCTGTTGATATGGTTATTTCTATCTTCAGTCATATCATTCAGCTGACTTTGTGAATGAATCAGAGTGTTAAATATTCATATGCAACCATGTGATCTCAGAACAGGCTAAAAACTCTATTTTCGAGTTTTTCTTTAGAGAGGCAGATAAGAAAGTTTACTTATTTATTTTTCTACTTAGTTGACCCACGATTTTTTGCAACAAAATCACATGGTGATAAAAATATCTTCTCACTTTCATATACAAACGACACTCACCTTACTATCTGTGTCTTTTAAAACACCATTAGTGACTTTTTACTAATTGTTAAAGGTCATCTTCATTTCAAACGACAGATTGAGTTCATTAAAAAAAATTGACTAGGTGGATTCTCACCAGGATTGTGAAGTTTGGTCCTGTCTTCTTAACTAAGACAGTGATGCTCTCAAGTATTGTGTACCACGCTAGACCTTTCTCTGACAGGTTCACAGTCACCTCCCCGCCCCCACATCTCACTGTGAAATGCTGCATTTTACATGGATGTTTCCAGGTCTTGTGCTCACAGCACAGCCCACATGGATGGCATCTGATGTGTGGTCAGCAACACCTCCCGGAAGAGGGAAGGAAGAGCCTCACCCACTCAGATCTTTGGGGCTCCCTGATCTGCCCTGGCAGCCCGTGTGGACACAGGGCCTTTGGGGGAAGCTCTGGGCGGGCCCTCATTCTCTCAAGGGCTCAGGTGAGCCGAGAGGCAGAGCTGGCCTGCAGTGTCAGAGGAGCCATTAAAGCTACACCCTGAGACCAGAGACGGGAAGCCTGGGTCATGTACTCAGCTGGGACAGGCAAGAGTCTGAAGTTGGAGGACGTGTCGACTCCCCGTTCTCTTTCCCCCACTGACCAGCACGCAGGTCTAGAGCCAGAGTGATCTACACAGACGTGGGGTCCTCACGCTGTCAGGGAACCCTGAACAAAAGGCTCCTGCAGTTTTAGGGACCCTGAAGTCATGAAGTTGGGAAGGGCTTGGAGCAGGAATTCCCTGGGAACTGAGTCAGAGCACGGAGGTGGCTTTAAGCTCTTGCCCTCCCCCGCCAACAAGGAGGTCTTAGCAGATGCACCTGGAGGACCTCTGCCCGAGGCCTCAGATAATGAGACATGAGAATGAAGGTGCCCCCGGGATAGGGGTGCAGATGTGCTGGGAGCATGACTGACCCCAGGGCCGGAGCCTTTCCCTGCTGCTCCCTCAAGCCTGCCATGACTGGCAAAGCATGAGCCTGGTGTGGGGACACAGCTTCCCCCTGAGACCTGCCCAGTGCAGCCTTCAGGTAAGACCCAAGTTATCACACTCAGGTTTTGAACTGAGAGCCGGACTCTTTGGGTGCCAATCTGTGTACTAATTACCAAGCTGTATGGCTTCACTGTATCTGTTCGCACCCGTATCACACCCTATAGAGGTCTGACCTTTCCTTCCTGTGGGTGGGTGGTCTTGGACAGCCCCTCCCCGACCCGGGAGCCCACAGCTCGGGCCTGATCACCAGCACTGCTGCATCCATGCTCCGGCAGGGCTGCTAAGTGGAGGGTGTGTTGCCTCTGGTCCTTCTCTGCCGAGTAGGAGCAGTTTCAGGAATGAAAGTCAGGGCACCCCTGGCAGGAAGGTCAGCCTGCGTTGAGACCAGGGAGAAGCTTCCGGGTGGGCAGGACTCAGGCACTGGGACGGGGTGCAGGGCTGGGATGTTACAGTGACCTGAGGGGCTTTGCATGTTTACAGCCCTCCCTCCTACCCACCCATTGTCCTTCTGGGGCTCCCAGTGATTCCCAGGGTTTGGAAAACTCCCCCAGGTCATTCTGATACCATCTTTTCCTTCCTCAACTGGAAATAATTTCCCAGCAAGGGCTTTTAACTTTTGTGCTCACTCAGAGGCCCACTAAGTAGGTTAAATTTAACCACTAAGTGGTTAAATTCCAGTGGAAACAGCTGTGGGGAGGCAACATGCAAACAGAGATCCTAAGGGGAGAAGCCACTGAGAATAAATTCATGTAGGGCTCTTTAGTGCATCACAACTTCCAGAAAATTCCTTCCTTACACTGACACATGCACACCCCACATGCTTACACTATTTGGACCCTGCAATCTACTGCATAGCAATAAATACAGAAATGAACCTGTTTATAGGTGGATGTTGGCATCGTGGTTATCTATCAGAACAGCATCTATTATGACGGGGCTGGGTAACAGAATACGGCAAATGTATGTGGCATGTCCCTTCCTTGGAATACAAGGCTGTGGTTCAGCGTGGGACTTTTGAAGGACGTTTTATGACAAAGGAAGTGTTCCTTTTATAGCATCTCATGAAAAAGCCACAGATCTAGTGTGATTGTGATATGTTTCCAACACAGCAAGGCCAGACAATTGCAGTATAACAAAAGATGGACAGTGTTCAGTGGAGGAGTTCAGGAGGGACCTTTTTATCCACATAATTACTTTATCTTATAAATTTTCGAAAGTGTTTTATTATTGAGATGACATATTTTGAATAGTGCCTATTTTTTTCTGACTTCAAATCGGTCTATGGCAACAAGTAGATTCCATGACATACTTGGAAAAGCTGCCATCCAGAAGACCGACATCACTAAATGCTGGTGAAGATGTGGAGCAACAGGAACTCCATTCACTGCTGGGGGAATGCAAAATGGCATGGCCACCGTGGAAGACAGTCGGGCAGTTTCTTAAAAAGTGAAACACACTCCTACCATAAAATCCAGCAATTGTGCCTCTAAACTACAGCACATCCTGATAATGGAGTATCATTCAACAATAAAAAGAAATGAGCTATCAAGTCATGAGAAGACATGGAGAAACCTTAAATGGATATTGCCAAGCAGAAGATGCCGGTCTGAAAGGGCTAATAGTATTTGGTTCCAACTGAATGGCCTTCTGGAAAAGGCAAAGCTGGAGAGGCCGTAGAAAGATCAGCAGCTGCCAGGGGCTGAGGGGAGGGAGGGATGAACAGGCAGAGGACAGGGGAGTTTAAGGGCTATGATAAAGCGTTGTGTGACACCACAACGCATGGTGGTACAATGGCTGTGACAACGCTCCCTATGATCCCACAGTGCCTCTGTCCAAATCCATAGAACGCACAGCACAAAGGGTGAACCCCAGTGAACACTGTGGCCATCGTTAACAAGGTGCCATTGTCAGTTCATGAACTGTAACAAAGGCACCACACTGATGCCAGATGTTCACAATGAGGGGAGTGGGGGCATCTATTAGGGAACTCTCTCTACTTTTTTTTTTTTGAGACGGAGTCTCGCTCTGTTGCCCAGGCTGGAGTGCAGTGGCCGGATCTCAGCTCACTGCAACCTCCGCCTCCCAGGTTTACGCCATTCTCCTGCCTCAGCCTCCCGAGTAGCTG
>NW_012115200.1:2487897-2493375 GCF_000951035.1 Colobus angolensis palliatus | reverse complement strand
CCAGATGGTCTCGATCTCCTGACCTCATGATCCGCCCGTCTCGGCCTCCCAAAGTGCTGGGATTACAGGCTTGAGCCACCGCGCCCGGCCGGGAACTCTCTCTACTTTCTACCTAATTTTTCTGTAAACCTAAAGCTGCCCTATAACAAATTATATTTAATTTAAAATATCTTTATATGCTTATCATAGGAAATTCCAAAAGAAAGGAGAGAAAATCAGCCGTAATTCTGCCATCTAGATATGTTCATTATCACGACTTTCTTCTATTTTTAACCACATCTGACATCATAGTGTTAAGTACCTCCTATATGCCTCCAAATTTCTAGCTCTAGCCTGGATGTCTTCCTTGAAATAGGGACTCTATAGGGTATGGCACTGAGCCCATCTGGAAGCAAATGCTGTCCCCTGCCCGTCTGTTCCCAGTAAAGCAGGCAGGATGAAGACATTCAGACGAGACTCAGAGCTGGCCTCTCCGCCACTCCGCAGGCTCCACAGGCTCCGCTCCCTCCTGTGGCTCGCCTCACTTGGAGTAAAACCCAAGTCATCCCCTGCCTGTGTCTACTGGCAAAGCCTGGCTGCCCCCCCACCCCCAGCTTCCTCATCTCCCTGTATTCCGTGCCTTGCACGCTGCACCCCAGCCCTGCTCATCTCCTTGCTGCTCCTGGAAGGCACCACACAGGCACCGGCCGCAGCGTCTTCGCACACCTGCTTCTTCTGTAGGGGTCAGCAGGACGCCTCACCTTGCCTCATGCAGACTTTTACCTATTTTTTCCTTCCCAGTGAGGACTTTCCTGGCCACCCCAGTTGCAACTGAGGCCCACACACCAAGGCTAGATGCCCCCTTCCTGCTTTCTCACCGTTCCCACCAGCCTGGAAAGTACAGAAAATCAACAAGAAGAATGAGCACCCTGCCTCTTCCCTCCCTGGGAGGAATCCCCCTGAAGGCCAGCTTTCCCAGTGTTTGGTTCACTGCTCTGTCTCAAAGAGCTAGAGCTGGAAAATGCCTGGTACTTGTCAGCCAAATAAAGACTGGTTGACTGAATGATGATACATTGTAGGAATCTATATAGTTTTTAGCTTGTTTTATTTATCTACTGTATCATGAGACATCCACGATGGCACTAATGATCTTTCTTGACGTGTTCATACTGACCATTGACCATCCCATGCATGGTGCACCATCCTTCGTGCAGCTGTCCAGCTTTTGGTGATATTTCTAGCTCCACATTCTACACCTGTATCCTAAGGCACTGGGCATGTGGGTGGGTTGCGGGAGAGGACGTGCCAGATCAAGAGTTGTGAATTATATCAAGGTTTTAAAAACATGTTTCCAAATTGCTGTCCAGAGCTGGCCAGACTAAGCTTCCACCATTTATGTAAAATGGCACCTACAAAATACTTCTTAGATACCACATTTATTTGGGGGAACTGAGGAGTCTTTTAAAAGAAAAAATGTTTTACTGAAAAGGCAGAGGAAGAAGCAAACTTTCAGATGCTTCCGCTGATGTTAGAAGAGATGCCCGATTCCAAGCTTGCAGTCTGACTCCTCTCAGGGAGCAACCCACGCTGAGCTGGGTGTGGGTTTCTCCCCTGCAGCAGCTGGTCTGGTGACCGGCCACTCCCTGCAGGGCCCAGCTGAGCCTGGCGCCCTCTGGAAACCTGTCTCACAGCTGCCCCTTCTTCCAAACCCCCACTGTCTTATGTGGCACTGCTGGACCTTCCCCGGCGTCTGTTCCAAGTCACTGCATGCTGTTCATGGTCACTTCTGATTAGGTACTTAACACACGGGCACCAGGGACAAGCGGTTTCTCTGTAAGACACCTGGATCCTGGCTCGTTCCCTGGCGACTGTAAGCCTTGTGGCTCACTGAGCATCACATGGCCCTGTATGTGTGCTGGGTGTGTGTCAGCATTTCGCAGATGGGGAACTCATCACACAACCATTTGTTCTGCGGACCGTGGCACATACTGTGGGCTTCCATTAAAGAGGGGTAGTGCCCCCTCACCTGTTTTCTGGGGGCTGATATCTTGCGGTTGCAAGATGGGCATCGGTCACCCATGGCCCTGGGCATCCCCTTGCTGACCCTCTGCATCCCTCTTCCGCAGGTGGCTGCCATAACAGCCTTAAGCCGACCAGCAGCCCCGCCATCACCATCGCCACCGCTGCCGCCGCTGCCATGGTCTCCATGGACCCTGAGAGCCTCCGGGGCCCGTCCCCCGCCAGTGTGCAGCCGCGCCACTTCCTGACCTTGGCACCCATCCAAATACCCCTCCGGACGTCCCCCTTCTCAGGTAGGCTCAGAGCGCAGTCCCGATGCCCGGTGCTGCCTTAGTGAGGGCGCCAAGGCTTTCTTGTTAGATGCCACTGGCCTGGGCCCAGGTGCTGTGGGACATGAAGCCCAGCTCCGGTTGAGGGGAACACATTCGGCTGGGATCGTGTGGGCTTTGCTTGACTTCAGACCCTGCAAATGGGCCTGACTCCACTGAGCCACCTTGTCAGGTCCACCCTGGCACTTCCTGCTGTAAAGCCAAGGTGAAAGTTTCCATTTGAGGAAATGAGGCTTCTCTGTACTAACTGGAATTTATGGGGAGTCATGCGTGGTCTGGAAGTGCAAGGACCCCAGGAAGTTGTGATTTTCTTGCGCAGGACATGGAGGCTGGTGTGCCGGAGTGGAGCCTGGTGTGTGAGCCCAGAGCCAAGCTGCACGCCACTCCCCCTCGGCCGCCCACTTGGCTTGCCTTCTGGCCTGTGCTGGACACAGGGGCTGGGGTCCCACCCACCGTGACAGCCTGGAGTATGAGAGGCTTGGGCCGCCACAAAGGCATTTGAGCTCATCAGTGCAGTGGATGTGCTCCCTTTCTGAGATGTCCTCAGGGCAGGGGCCGGGAGGGTGGCCATTCTGGTGTCCTGAGAGGTGCACTGATGAGGCACTTGGAGTGGATGGGAGGCCCTGGGTCCCACCCGCAGCTGTGTTGTCCCTGTGTGTTCACAGGCATGCGTGTCCATCCATTAACTGTCACCTGCACGCTTCGGGACCCAGACACCAACTTAGCAACATCTCCATTAATTTGGAATGACAGTGCCAACTCCCAGGAATTGAGGATTTACTCTGTTATTTTGGTTTCAGTTCTTCATGTGAGATGGTAAAACTTGTAGAGAAATGCCATGGAAGATTGTATTAATATCATTAATTGCTAGATTACGAGTAGCAGGAAATGAACCACTAGACTGTGACAGACACACACATAAATATATACATACCAGTTCATGGTAGAAAGACAAACAGCCCAGTTCCACGACTTTCCGATTTTTGGAGTGTTTGCAGTTTGTTGACTTTGTTGCTAGTAAATCTAATACGGTCTTTTTCAACAATGGACCTTCGGCGTTCGCTATTTCTATGTTGGCCTGATGAATTAGTTGATAAGTAGGATATTGTATTCTGAAGATCAAAATCGTATTTCTCTTTCAGCATGTCAGTGAGCATGCATTTAGGGTGTGATGGAGAAAATAAATAAAACACATGGATAATCTCGGAGTGAGACATAAATTGCAGCTGTGTCAAGAATTTGGTTAAAGCTACCAGTCCACTGACATATATTAGGGATGACTTACTGTTTTCAGAGGAAAATTAATCTTAGAACCAAAAGCTGTGTACCTCAGGGGCAGCCTCACTTTCCGTATCTCTTACATGATTTATAAGGTGACATAACAATTAGGCATCCTCTCTTGTTTGCCTTTTATAAGGTTCCATGATCAAATTTGCTATAATGTGCATTCAGTTAGAATGAGGCCAGCACCAGCGTTATCTGTCCTGTAGATAACTGGAAAAATGGGCTGACAGGAAGATGAAAGGGGCATTACTCAGAAGGTAGCTCCTAAAATTGCCTTCCCATTGCTGGCATTGATCCATCTGACCTGGAAACCCTGCCCACAGGAGAGGGTGCAGGTTGAAGTTGAACAGCTGGGTCTGAACCGGCGATGAGAAGGTCTGAGCTGTGAGCAGCGTGGCCCATCCCAGGCTTCACGGGTGGGTGCGGTGCTGCCAGGGGCGCCCCTGGTGAGGGCTCCATCGGGAGGTGGGACTGCCTGGTGGTGCTGTCCTGGCAGCCTCCTCTGGACTTGGGAGCAAGGCTGTCATGCCCATGAAGAAAACCATCCTAACATGTCCCTGGGGTACTTTTTGAAAACCAAGACTTGATGAGATGGGGGGATAGAGAGCTGGCCTGTCTGCAACCTTAGGGCTGTTTTCTAAACCACCCCAAGAGCCCTACAGAATGATGGGAGCAAGGCGTCGTCTCTGCTGATGGGTGGTCTCAGCGAATGCCCAGGCAGTCCCCTAGGAAATTTCTGACACCTCTTAAAATAGATGAACTGGCAGGGGCAGGACAAGGATGAGCTATCCCATGAAGGGGTGGGTGGAGGGAGTGGCCTCTGCCTGGGGGAGAGGAAATAGAAGGACATCAGTGCGAAGCAGGTGCTAATGGACTCAGAAGAACACAGCTCACTCCAAAGTTTGCTCTATATTCAAACTGATTTTATAAAAGGTTGTGACCTTTAATTTATCTACAGAAGAATTATCCTGTTTTTATTTGGAAGATAATTCCGACTTTATATAAGTGAGCTTGACTGTCGTACTTACATCCTTGGCTTTGGTATAAAAGTCAGTAACCTCAGAGCTCCACGTGGTCCCCAACTGGAGACAGTTCTGCACCCCAGAGGATATTTGGCAGTGTGACTCTCCGTGTGTTTTGGTTGTCACGACTTGAGGGTTACTACTGGGATCTGGTGGGTAGAAGCCAGGGAAGATGCCACAATCCTACAACCCCCAGGCAACCCCCATGGTAGAGAATCATCTGGCCCAAGGTATAGGTAGTGGCTCTGTGGAGAAACCGGGGTTTGTATTATTCGAACTCTGCTTAAGGCACCGTGAAAAGCTGTCTGGGTACCCGGATATGCTCATCTGGGAGAGTTAATACCCTGACCGTGAAGGAGCAGGCTGTGTGTTGGAAAGAGCCCACAGTCATAAAGCTTGCACGGAATTCGGTGCCTTGCACCAGATTTAGCTGAACTAAGATGCCACATAAAATTTAAAGAGCCCGTGACCAGGTCCGAGTTCAGCCGTGAACCGGACTTCTCTTTCAGAGTGGCGTCAGCACGGGCGGGTAGGCTGGTCCCTGCTGCCCTCCCAGGGCACGGGGTGTCCCTTGGCCTCTGCTTCACAGGGGTCTGCCCTCCCAGGCAGTGGGTCACCAGCAGAGGTCACGTCTTTCCATCCCCACCTGCCTGCACCCAACGCAGTGATTCCCCTGACTCCAGGGACAGCGCTCCCTTCTGCACGTTGATAGGCCCAGCCGAGCCTGCTCCTGTTCCACTCACTCACAGAGCTTCTTTCTTTCTTTTTCTTTCTCTTTCTTTCTTTCTTTCTTTCTTTCTTTCTTTCTTTCTTTCTTTCTTTCTTTCTTTCTTTCTTTCTTTCTT
>NW_012115200.1:2474460-2487577 GCF_000951035.1 Colobus angolensis palliatus | reverse complement strand
TTCTTTCTTTCTTGTGTTCCTTTCCCTTTCTTTCTTTCCTTCCTTCCTTCTTCCTTTCCTTTCCTTTCCTTTTCTCTTTCTCTCTCTCTTTCTTTCTTTCTTTCTCTCTTTCTTTCTTTCTTTCTTTTTCTTTCTTTCTCTCTCTCTCTCTCTCTTTCTCCCTCTCTCTCCTTCCCTCTTCTCTCTCTTTCTTTTCTTTTCTCTTCTTTTCTTTTCTTTCTTTCTTTTTCTTGAGACGGAGTCTCAATCTGTCGCCCAGGCTGGAGTGCGGTGGCATGGTCTCGGCTCATTGTAACCTTCGCCTCCTGGGTTCAAGTGATTCTCCTGCCTCAGTCTCCCCTGTAGCTGGGAATACAGGTGCACACCCCCATGCCCAGGTAATTTTTGTATTTTTAGTAGATACGGGGTTTCACCATGTTGGCCAGGCTGGTCTTGAGCTCCTGACCTCGTAATCTGCCCACCTTGGCCTCCCCAAGTGCTGGGATTAGAGGTGTGAGTCACTGTGCTCAGCCAAAGTGATTCTTCTTTTAAGAAAGACAGCATTCATTTTTAAAATTTGGCCCACCATGACTGAAGCGTTCAGGTGAGAAGAGTGAAATATGAGTGAGTACTTTCAGTCTCTGGTAGAGCAGGTAACTACCACATAGATATTAGAAAGGGCCATCTGCCTGGGAAGCCATTTGCCACCTGTTCTTTGCTTCCAGAACTATTTAATGGTTTAAATTTAACATTTTGTCCTGCCACAGAACAGCTGGGAAGTGACTGTTTTTTTGTTCTCTCAGTAACTTACCAGCCAAGCTACATAACAAGTCAGAAAGTCTCCAAGCCACAATTCTACCACGCAGCCTTTCACGTGGCTGTCAGCTTTCCTCATTAGCAAAATCTGCAGATGCTGTAACAGGTTCTATAACAACAGTAATTCAGACATTTGGGAATAAGGTCTTTTTTTAAATCATCCAGGAATTATTTCCTCCTCCACTATAATCAAAAATGTCATAATACATATTAACATTTTAAAGATTTTCAGAGACAAAAATACTGTAACAATATAATTGCTTATACCTCAAGATTCCTGAAACTCATCGGGCTTGTGCGGGAAAGATGTGTTCATTTCTGATGGAGGATTGAGTTACCTCTGGTGGAAAACTTAACTGGATTTAAACAAACAAACCAACAAAACCCTTTTGCATAGTTTGTCATGCATGATAAGTGAATTCTTACTGAGAATGTAACCGCCAGTGTCTGAGCCGGCATTATTACGTTTAGGCATATAAGGAGCAGACTTTCCTAAATGGAGACCCCGTTGTTGGGCTCCAAAGGGGAGAGCTGCTTTCACGGGGAAATCACTCCCATGAGCAAGGTCTGGCTTGCTCATCTAGGAAACGATGCTCCTGGGACCTCGCGTTCTTTCTGAGCTGCTCCACTCCCTGTGCCTTCCCTGAGAATCACCCTGCACTTTACGTTAGCCATCTCCTCTGTTAGCTCCAATTCACCCTCTCTTTGAAGAAAAAATGTGGAAATATATCACGCAGGCCACAGTATGCATAAGGTTATGTCCAGTATAGAGAATACTAATACAATAGACACCCAATGCCTCCCTCTGAGCCTAAGAAACTTGATGTTTCCAGTATCCCAGGCCCTGCCCCCAGCCTCACCTCCTGCTCACCCTGGAGGTCACTGCTCCCCTGAAGACGTGCCAATCATTCCTTTGCTGTTTTTTAAAAAAATATGTTTACCCCATGCATTATCTCTAGACAATATATTGCATACTTCAGTTTTTGTTAATTTCACATAAATGTTAGCATCGTTTGTGCATTCTTCTGCGATGGTCTTTCCACTCAGATACGTGCTTTCTTTACAGTCATCCCTGCTGGTATGTGCAGGGGTGGTACCATCCTGTTCACTTTTGTGCAGCATTTGTTTGTAGAAGTCATATAATGCGTTGTCCTTCCGGCCGGTGGTTCCTCCACTATTCAGGCCTCAGCTCCAGCACACGGCCCTAGTCCTCCCATCCTGAAGTGGCCCATGGAACGAACTCCTTCTCCTCACTGTTGCGTTTGCTTTTCAGCATTTATCATCACCTGCAATTCTCTTCAGTGTCAATTCCTGGCCTATTTTCTCTCCCACAGTGGCACGTCAGACCCTGAGGGGCGGGGTGCTCCGATATCTATTCACCACTGAGGCCCTGGTGCCGGGAACGGTTCTCGGCACAAATTTACCTCTCACTGACTCTTTGTTAATGAATGGCATCCAGTCACACCTGTGCTCTGTGGCTACGACCCTCTCCAGCGACACTCTGGGGTGTTGGTTGACAGTTCTCTGTGTTCTCTATGAGACAGTGCAGAGATGGCTGCCCTGCTCCACAGACATTCACCCCACACCCACTCAGCCCAGTCCTAACAAACAGACAAACGTAGTCAGGAAGCGTTCAGCACAGCGGACGCTGCATCACTCAGCCCCTGAATATGCTGCTCAGCTCAGCATTAACCGGAATCTCTAATGGGAAGCTCAGGCAGAGAGTGAGGTGATCGTGCCCCAGTCACCACAATCTTTAGGGATTCGAATTTCCCGGAACCCAAAATTTTCAAGCTGAAAGGCCTGTGGACTCTGGACAACCGATTCCATTACTTAAAGCTGGGGGGCAGGGTCAAAGGCCACTGAAGACCAGTTTACCTAAATCCCAATACAAGTGAGGAGCAGAGTGAGGGTGGAACTCAGCAATCCTTTGCCAAGGATTTTCCCAGGATGTCTTTCTTCTGCACCATTGGCAGTCCCACCCACCAGCTGTAATTCCTGCCCGTCTGTAGAGCCACTGTGCTAAAATCAGTAACCCAGTGGCTGCGATGGTGGCCGGGCTCCCGGTGCTAAAGGGACACTGGATAACTTCAGCTGTGCCTGCCTGGCAGGCACAGGCCAGGAGCCGATGAGAGGCTGGATGCCTGCTGTGCTGAGGACCCTGAGGGAGAGTCTGTGACTGGCCCAGCAGGGAAGGCGCCAGGGCCTCACTCAGGCACACGATGGTACGTGCTGCCATCCCTGGGGGTCCCTGTGGTCTTCAAGCAGGGGCCAGATTTAGAAGCGCCCCTGGAAGGAGGGTGGGGAAATAGTTGGTCTGTAGACAGATCAGGGAGGAAGGAGGTCACCCATGGCTGCTTTAATGAAAGCATTGTGCGAGGAGGCTGGTCACTGTGCAGATCGTGTTGCTGTAGCCAGACAGGACACTGTCATAGAGTACTCACTGCAACAGGAGTAGCAGCTGCTTCCCGGGCCAGGCCACTTTATTTAATTTGTGATAACAGCACTGTTGGAAATAGTATCCATGGTGGGTGGCCGTCAGAAGCGGCGAGTGACATGTGCTTCAGGACTCGGTGGAGGAGGCGGTCCCTGATGAGCACTCATTGGAGACGTCTGGTCCGCAGCTCACACTGCAGAGTCTTCCGGTCCCAACACTCAAATAGACCCCTTTGGTGCATGAATGAGATCCATGCCCTGGGGGAGGACAGCCTGTGTTCAGTAGCATGCAGACCTGTGTTCGCCCAGGGATCTGGATGGGAGAAAGCTGGCATTTCAGGCCCATGTTCCATCCAGGGGTCTGGGTGAGAGAAAGCTGATATTTTGCTCTCCATGCTTAAACTTCTAGAGACTGTGGGAGTTGCTTTGAACAGACATCCCTAAAGCAACATTGGTGCTTCAGAGTAGCTACAGTTGTGGAAAACTGTGCGTCAGGTCCTCAAACAATTACACGTGGAATTACCATGGGACTCAGCAATTGGAATCAGGGTCTCAAACAGATATCTACTCGAGTACACATGTTCGTAGCAGCATTATTTATTATTCCACAAATGATGAAAGCGATCCAAGCATCCATTGATGGGTGCATAGTTAAAGAAAATGTGGCACATCTATATAGTGAAATATTATTCAGTCTTAAAAAGCAGGAATTGCTGGCACCTGCTGCCGCATGGATGAACCTTGAGGACACGATGGTCAGTGAAACAAGCCTGTAGAATTCCACTTATCTGAGTCCTCCCATCGGATTCACAGAGATAGACAGCAGAAGGGTGGTTGCCAGGGACTGGGAGGAGGGGAACAGAAAGTCAGTGTTGAACCAGGACAGTTTCTGTTTGGGAAGGTAAAATAATTCGGAGTGTGGGTGGTGGTGACGGCTGGCATTAAGTACTGCAAATGTGCTTAATGCCATTGAACTGTACACTTCAAGATGGTTAAGACAGTAAATCTCGTGTTATGTGTATTTTACCACAATAAAAACAATAAGAAAAGGAGGCGTGTTCTCATATGCACATGAATGAAGTTTATTTGAGGGACCTTGGAGAGGGTCAGAAGAACAGCATTAAGTAAGAAGCGGTGAAAACCTCTTACTGCTTCTACCCTTCATGGTACCTTCCATTTCTGCGTCTCCTCTGATCAGCTCTGCTAACAGTCTTTCCAGCGGCCCAATTTCCGGTGCCATCAGCCATCCGGAGCACAGCAGAAACTGAGGTATGAAGAAGAAAGGAGACCTGTGAGCCTGGGTGAGGGCAGCTGGCTCAAAGCGCATGTACTGTCCTGGAGGTGGCTGGCAGACTGCATAGGGTCTGCAGAGAGCAGGAGACAGCAGGGCCTGGGGGCTGGCCTGAGGTTGTGACTGTAAGGATTCTCAGCGAAGGAAGCAGCAGAGGCAGAGGGGCTGTTTTGAGCTGGGTTGGGAGGAGGGGCAGGGGGAAAGGGGACAGAAAGTCAGGACTGGCTCCCGGCACAGGCAGGCAGCCCCGTGAGCTGGGGTTCCTGGCCTGGGCAGAGGGGCGGGAGTGGTCAGGGCCACGGCAAAGCTCCTGGGGAACAAGGGGTGGCAGTGTGGAATCTGGACCCCTCTGCTGCCATTACGTTTCCTGGAATTTCTCAGTGCCTTGAAAGGAGCACCATATACCAAAGGTGAGTGGGTTCCCTGAGATGGACCCACGGCCTGAGAGCATAATAATGTTCCCACAAGCTGGAGAATTTGGCTGGGCCTCAACTCTCCCAGGCATGAGCCATCTAGCAGCACAGGTGGGAAGCGGAGCCTGGTGCTGGTGGTGAAATGAGAGAGCTGCAGAGAGAAGGACTTCACATGCCCGGCGTGTCCTGTGTCACAAAGGGCTTGAGAAAGAGCAATGTGGTTTGGGAGACTGTCCAGCTAAGAAGGAGACCCCATGTGTCTAATGCTCTGCAGGCAGCTGAAAGTTTAGTAAATGTTGATGACCAGAAGGCTGAGTGAGCTCATAGCAGGCAGCACTTCTCACTCCCTAAGAAGTCAACGAACAGGGCGCTGGGCTCCTGGGCTAGGAGGAAGAGAGGCGAAGAGGGTGCTTTAGGGCAGGCCCGGGCAGGCGGCCGCTGTCCACCAATTCACCATCCGTTCCCTGCTGCAGCTCAAGACTGGCTCCACCTACAGCTGGGCAGGCGATGAGTGACGGCCAGGACTTGGCCACAACCCACGTGTGTCTCCTCAGGATTCCCTGTGTTCTTAGAATGAGATTCCCCAACTGGCCACCTTTCCCTGTGGAGGGTCTGATTAGCACTGACTTAGAACCCTGAGGAAAGAAGTGGAGAAGCATAAATAAGAAAAGGAAAATAGCCCATGATCCCTCCACCTCAAGTGAACATCTACAAACCTCTCAAAGGCTCTGGCTCAGTGTGTGACAGATTTGCCTGCATCTGTGAGGCCACATCTCGCATGAAGCATTTGCAATTCCATTTTACTTCTTTAAGATTATGAAGCTACAGACCAGTTGCAGAAGCCCCACCCAGTCTCAGTGTAGACAGCCTCCGGGAGGATCTGCAGGGGAGTAAGGTGGGCTCTGCCAGCCCCCGTCAGGCGTACACGCAGCATGCAGCTTCACGTGAGTCAGGCTGGGCTCCTGCCTGGTCTGTGGTACCTCACTGGTGCCCTGTGACTCAAATCGTGCGGCTTTATTCCTCCAAAGTGTCCCTGGCTGCCCCGAATGGTGTTTGCTCCTGCGTCCTTTCTGAATGCCAGGGCAGGTGTGTGCTCCTTTCTGGGAGCTTTCTTTGCTGAGAGGAGACGGTGTTTGAATTATTCTGTGCACAAGCAGAGAGTGCTGCTTTCTCTCCTCAGGTTCTTATTTGCCAGGCGGAATGCTTTTGCTTTCCTGCAACGATTTGAAAAGGAGGGGAACACAGCCTTGGCTGCTCAGGTTAAGCAAGCCAGTAATGTGTGAGGCAGTGAGTGTGACTGTCATACCCATGCAGCTCCCAGCCAGGTAGAACCAGGAGGGGGAGAGTGGATGGGTGATTTCAGTTTTGACTGGTGATATGGAGTTTGAAAGTTTGCACAAGTAGAAAGAAAGCTTACTTCTGAGGCTTTCAAAAAAGAACAAAATGTGTAATAATTACAAAAAAAAAAAAAGAAACGTGCTACTGGGCTGCAAGGACCCCAGTGTGCGTTTGCCATGGTTAGAGAGGGCCACTGTCCTCCAGGGACTCAGGGATGCTGCTTTAAACAGCTACTGGGGACCCGAGTGGAGCCAGGGCCCTGGAATCTCCTATGCTGGGGTAGCCGCCTGGCTTTCCAGAGCTTGCTGTATTCCCTTTATTTTTCTTTCTTCAACAGTGATATTGCCTCTGCTAAGAAGGCAGGAGCAATCACTTATATTTGTTTAACACAATGAACTCTAGCATGATGCGAAAAGTAAACCTGAGCTTTTGTAAATAAATCATTTTTCCCACCCCCCCTACACCTGAAGAACCAGTGAGCCGCCCCGCTTTCGCTGAGTCCCTGCTGGATTCCCAGCATTAGGCTGGGTTCTGGCTGTTTACGAGGGAGTGCGAGAGGGAACCTTTTCCCTTAGGACTCAGTGCCCCAAGTCAGAGGCATCGCCTCTGTGCCCAGGTCAGCTCCATCACATCCTGCCTCTCCGGTCCTGCCGCGGGCTGGCCTGGGGCACCATTCCAGGGATGGGCATGACCTGCAGGGCTGGGCACCTCTAGTCAGAAGGCGACTCTGAGACAAAGACTGGATGTGAGCACAGGTTGGGGGGACTGTGATGGGAGCCGAAGGAGCCTCTGCCGGGCGTGACACCCCATGGCATTGGGGGCTCAGTGCTGCTGGAGACTTGGGCAGAAAGCCTAGTGCAGGTTCAGAGTGTCCCATTCAAGGAGCAAAGTTATATTTTTCCCACTGACTCTCAGCCGTATGTATCTGAGGGCAGCACGAGGGCCCTCACTCCCTGTCTTCCTGCCTGCCCCGGACTAGACCCAGATGGGCCTCCAGCCAGACACAGGCCAAGGCAGAGTCTAGGGGATCCCGGGAAAGGGCCGTTGGCCTGTGTGGGGGAGGCAAGGCTACAGGAAGGTACCGGGCACCAGGTGTGGCTGACGGGTGGAGCGTGGCCTCGGAGCCAAGGAGGGCAGAGAGAGATCAGCCTGGTTTGCTTTGTGACTTCTCAAGTTCATAATTAATACAGCCTCAGTGCTAGGGACATGGAGACCTTTCTGTCATTGTCACAGCTCTGACATTTCCTGCCAAGGCCTGGGTCCAGGTCCCGGATGGCATCTGTGTCGTATGTGTGTGTGAGTCTGTGTGTGTGTGTCCTGTGGGTGTGTGGGTGTGTTTACCAGCGTATGTGAGTGAGTGTATGTCATGTGTGTGTGAATTTGCCAGTGTGTGTGTCATGTGTGTGTGTGTGTTGTGTGTGTATGTGTGTGTGCACGTGTGAGTCGTGTGTGCATGTGCGTGTGTGTGCACGTATGAGTCGTGTGTGCATGTGCGTGTGTGTGTGCATGTGTATGAATCATGTGGGTATGTGGGTGTGAATTTACAGTGTGTGTGTGAGTTTACCTGTGTGTGTGAGTCGTGTGTGCATGTGTCTGTGCGTGTGTGTACCTGAGTCCTGTGGCGTGTGGGTGTGAATTTACAGTATTTGTGAGTGAGTGATCTGATTGAGGCCATGGCAGGAGACAGGGAGAGTTGGTGCTGCTGGAGGTGGGGATGCAGAGAGAGCCTTGTTTGAGAATCAGGTTTAAGAACCGTTTGGAAAAGGGTAAACGGACCAGATGTGTGAACTGATCAAGGATGGACAATGGGGACAGAGAAGGGAAAGCTCATCTGCTCTAAAATCTTTTGGGTGTGCTGCCATCCTTGAGGGTGGTCATTCATCCAGGGTTCTTTTCACCACATTTGCTCTGCCTTGTCCTTCTCACCATCTGATAACTCCTTGCCACAAAAGCCTTATCTCACGTTCGTCAGCTCCAGGGGCCTGACCAGGGGTGGGTCTTGCCAGAGTTCAAAAATCACTTGGTTCTTGACTGAGGACGCTTAAGGAAGGAGCTCCTGGGGACAGAATAGGAATTAAACACAGCCTGGCGCTGGTAGGTGATGCTGATTACATATGGGTGTTTCAGAATGTGATAATGGTAGAAAGGAAGGTGAGGATATAATTTGCTGTGGTGAATGTGTAAGACTCGAACATCTGATACTCAATTTATAGTAATTAGAGGAAACTAATGTACACAAGCAAGCCACTTTGTGTCTGTCCAACACAGGGTGCCTTGGAGTAGGCACAGCGTGGGCCGCCACCTCCAGTGAACATGTGCCCGTTGCTGTGTGTGGTGTGGATGTGTGTGCACGCGTGTGTGCATATGTGTTTAATTCCGTTTACTTCCCTGTTTGGGGAGGGCACTGTGGCACCTGGGCTTGGTGGCTGCTGAACGAGCTGGCATACTCCCCTCCCTACATCTCTCACCCCATGAGTTTGGGACTCTGTTGTGCAACAGCCCGGGGGCTCGGCTGAGGGGGCACCTGCTATTTGGTTTCAATTCTGAGTCTCATAGTCCTGTCCCCTGTGTGACCCCCACCTCTATGCTCCTGGCAGGAGGATGCCTTGTGGGGGTGTGTGGCTGGGAGGCCATCTCACACCTGGGGTAGCCCAGCCTCAAGGCTGGAAGGTGGCTGCCCGATTCCTCCTCTTTGGACCAAGCTCCTTTGCTATGGACTTCTGCCACATCCCTGACTGATCCCGGAGTTCTGGCTCAGGCAGGCACCCATCACTGGAGGAGGAGCTCCCTGTGGGACAGGGGAGGGACAGGAGGAGATTCACAAGCCCCTAAATTGTCCTCTGTTTTTTACCATCCTTCTCCAACTGGGAAACACCTCCACTCACCAGCCTTTCCGCATCCTCGTGGAGACTGTAGTGTGCCATCCCAGTCATGTGGGGCCTGCCCTGCCCACCTCCCAGCTCCATCACTGGGTCCCACCCAGCCTGGCCGGCAGACCCATCCCGGTCCAGCGTGGCCAGCGTCTCCTGCATGCACCTGCCCCTCTTCTCTCCTTGCTCAGTACTTCCTGAGCCCCTTGGACCCCAGCCTTCCCTCATGGTACTCTCCATGCTTCTGGCCAACAATCACTTGTCCTCCAGCACTCAGCTTATGCCACCCCGAGAAAGCCTCACTGAGTGCAGCCACCCCTCTGCCACTGTCGTGCACGAGGTGCCATCTCCCCTCTAGGCTTTGAGCCATGCAGTCTGGCTGAGGTGCAATCCCCCCTCCAGCCAGTGGAGGAGCCCAACCAAGGCTGTGGCTCTCGTGAACCCAGCAGGGCTGGTGCTCTGTGTCTCACCAGAGCCTCAGTGCTTCCAGAAGACCCAGCACTTGGGGGCTCTCGGCCTCTGTTTACCCCATCATTCCCGTCAACTCAGCCAAGGGCCCTGGGCCTTGCTCCTTGGCGCTGCCTGCTCTGGGAACTCTTCCCACCTACACTCCCATCCGCCCAGGCCCTTGCAGAACTCCTGGCCAGCCCTTCCATGAGGCCCTGCAACCCACAGAACTCTGATACAAAGGCCCCACGTGCACTTCCCACCCACTGCACCCCTCCCGCCAACTCCAAACTTGACCAGCTTTTTATGAGGATGATACACTAACCTGTACCTAGGAGCAGTGGCAGGAGCCCCTCGGGAAGGCCCCTCCCTGGTCTGAGCTGTTGCCACTGAAGGTTACCAGAGAGTCACGTGGTAGCAGCCTGTGGGCATAACGTGGTTTCCCAGGGAGAGCCGTGAGCTGCGGGCTTGGTCACATTTCCTGCCCCTGCCCCCGGAGAGCCGCCCCCTCATTTTGGGTGGAAATGTAGAAGGTTCGAGGGAGGGAAGCCCTCTTCAAGGGAAGTGACCGTGGGCTCTTAAGAAGCTAACGTCGATTTCAACTTCTCAGTTCTTTTAAAAAATTATTATTTTAAACCAATTAACAAGCCATGATGTTGGCTGTTATTCCCAAAAATCATTTATCATAAACAAGCTCAGAGAATCCCAAAGAGGTAGGCCCGGCCACGCTGCCCGGTGGATTAAATACTGTAATTAACATTGCTCCTGCAGGCTCCTTTCATCTCACTCTTTAATTAGGTTTTGCTGACACTTTTTCCGGTGTGTGTCACAGTGCCCCCGCTCTGCACACTGGTGGCAGCAATACCAATGAGACCCTTTCAGGAGCTCAGAACCTCCCACCAGGCTCCCGTCAGCCAAGATCTGTGGCTGGGGAGCACTGCAGCAAGCCCATTTCTTGGGTAGAGCTGGGCTTTGTCCAGGTGCCGCCAGCAGCTGAGGGGCTCTCCAACTCCCCTGTGCCCAGCACACTCCCACTCGGTCCCCCTGCAGCATCTGCCTCTGTTACTGATGCTCCTCCTGTTCCCCAGTGTCCTCAGCAGGAAGACCCCTGGCCCTGCTTGTGCCCATGGAAATGGGATTTCACAGTTCCCTGCCCATCTAGGGGGTGGCAGCATGGAGAATCTAGGCAGTTGCTGAAGTCTTCTCTCGGCTGGGGGACACCTCGGCCCACTAGTCCACGGCACTGTTGAACGTGCACAGGTGACTTCGTCCACAGATAAAACTCTTTCAGCCTGGGCCAGGATTTCAGTGACTGTGAGCTCTGGAAGCCCTCCCCAACTGGCAGTCCTCCAGGGAGTTCCACAGCACCCTGGGCGTTACTGAGACTCAAGTCCTGGCCATGGCTGGAAGGGGCTACCACCTGGAGAGCTCACTGCCATCTACTCTGGAGACAAACTCTAGTTGTCCCTCCACCTCAACCATGGGGTCATGACGCTTCTTGTAGTTTCTTGCAGCACACCTTAAAGAATCTTAGCCAGCTGCTGAGAGACCTCTCCCCGCCCACCCCAAAGCACCCCCGACTCTGTGTGCTCCACTGCCCAAGAGCTGCCTGCTCTGAACGTAAACCTCCCTCTCCCCTGGATGAACTCCCTTAACCCCTCGGATGAAAGCATGTGCCTGTTCCATGTGGGAGCACCTGACACTTCTGCTCCTGGCATTTCTCATGCTTCATGGTCACACCTTTTCATAGTTATTTTTACACATGTGCCTGTACCCTCCCACGGAGGGAGACGGCTGGTGATGAGCGAGGGCCTCCTGCCCCAGGACCCCGGGCCCCCACTCCCAGGCAGCCTCTTCCAATCGATGCAACTTTTATTTTACGTTTTGCACTTTTGTGAGTTAACTTTTCTGTTATAATGACACGATATCGTGATCCTCCGGGTGTGTCAGTTTTAGATGATGGCTGTTGACATCCTGTAAAAGGAAGATAGTTTTCATTGTTTGTTGCTGCACAGCCAAAACCTTAGCTTTTGTGGGATAGCAAACCATCCCCAAATAAGAGTGGTTTCGAATAATGGCTGTTTATGTAGCTCATGATTTTGTGAATCTCCAATTTGAGCTGGGCTCAGTTGACAGTTCTTGGGCTTTTCTCAGTAATTTATCTCATGATTTTGTTATTTCGAGCCCAGCTCAAATTACTGACCCACAAATCACGAGTTAATAATGTGTCCCTTGTGCATCAGGTCAGCTGCCATTTTGCCTGGTGGCTGACAGGCTGAGGATGGTTATCACTTACATGCGTCTTGGTGAGCAGAGGGTGTCTGGTCACGTGCCTCTCACATCAGGACCATGTTTCTCACATTAAGATTGCACGGTTGGTTTTAGGAACAATAGATAGGACAGCCCCAATGTTTATGTACATTATTTGTTTGTTTGTTTTTAAGACAGAGTCTCACTCTGCTGCCCAGTCTGGAAGGCTGGAGTGCAGTGGCACAATCTTGGCTCACTGCAACCTCTGGCTTCCGGGTTCAAGCCACACAAGTAGCCGGGATTACAGGTGCACACCACGACACCCAGCTAATTTCTGTATTTTTAGTAGAGACAGCATTTGCAACATTGGCCAGGCTAGTCTCCAACTCCTGACCTCAAGTGATCCACCCACCTCGGCCTCCCAGAATGCTGGGATTGCAGGCGTGAGCCTTTGTACCTGGCCGTGCCTGCAGTGTTTAAGCCTCTGCTTCTGCAACATTCGCCCCTGTCTCACTGGCCAGTGCATGTCCATGGTGAAGTCCAGGGTCAGGGTGGGAGGGACACTCACAGGGCGTGAGTGCAGAAAGGCATGAGTGAGTTGGTGATTGTTACTATCATGCAGGTGAACCGAAATGTTTTACAGCCCCACACAAGGGTATTTTATAACATTAGATACTCAAAACTAACTATTCTTTAAATAAGTCACAGGGTAAATAAAACACTTAAGCCCCTCATTCTTCTTCAGTAACATGATGAGTTTCACAAAAAGGTGACCTTCTATATATATATATGTTTGTGTGTATATACTTTTTTTTCTTTTTTTATTATTATACTTTAAGTTCTAGGGTATATGTGTGCAATGTGCAGGTTTGTTGCATAGGTATACATGTGCCATGTTGGTGTGCTGCACCCATTAACTCCTCATTTACACTAGGTATATCTCCTAATGCTATCCCTCCTCCCCCCACCTCACAACAGGCCCCGGTATGCAATATTCCCCACCCTGTGTCCAAGTGTTTTCATTGTTCAATTCCCACCTATGAGTGAGAACATGTGGTGTTTGGTTTTCTGTCCTTAGTGATAGTTTGCTCAGAATGATGGTTTCCAACTCCATACATGTCCCTGCTAAGGACATGAACTCATCCTTTTTTATGGCTGCATAGTATTCCATGGTATATATTTGCCACGTTTTCTTAATCCAGTCTACCATTGATGGACATTTGGGTTGGTTCCAAGTCTTTGCTATTGTGAATAGTGCCACAATAAACATACGTGTG
>NW_012115200.1:2393899-2472931 GCF_000951035.1 Colobus angolensis palliatus | reverse complement strand
TGCTTCCAATTTTTGCCCATTCAGTATGATATTGGCTGTGGGTTTGCCATAAATAGCTCTTATTATTTTGAGATACATTCCATCAATACCTAGTTTATTGAGAGTTTTTAGCATGAATGGCTGTTGAATTTTGCCGAAGGCCTTTTCTGCATCTATTGAGGTAATCATGTGGTTTTTGTCTTTGGTTCTGTTTATATGATGGACTACGTTTATATTGATTTGTGTATGTTGAACCAGTTTTGCATCCCAGGGATGAAGCCAACTTGATCGTGATGGATAAACTTTTTGATGTGCTGCTGGATTCGGTTTGCCAGTATTTTATTGAGGAATTTTGCATCAGTGTTTATCAGAGATACTGGTCTAAAATTCTCTTTTTTTGTTGTGTCTCTGCCAGGCCTTGGTATCAGGATGATAATGGCCTCATAAAATGAATTAGGGAGGATTCCCTCTTTTTCTATTGATTGGAATAGTTTCAGAAGGAATGGTACCAGCTCCTCTTTGTACCTCTGGTAGAATTCGGCTGTGAATCCACCTGGTCCCTGAACTTTTTTTGGTTGGTAGGCTATTAATTATTGCCTCAATTTCAGAGCCTGTTATTGGTCTATTCAGGGATTCAACTTCATCCTAGTTTAGTCTTGGGAGGGCGTATGTGTCCAGGAATTCATCCATTTCTTCTAGATTTTCTAGTCTATTTGTGTAGAGGTATTTATAGTATTCTCTGATGGTAGCTTGTATTTCTGTGGGATCAGTAGTGATATCCCCTTTATCATTTTTTATTGTGTCTATTTGATTCTTCTCTCTTTTCTTCTTTATTAGTCTTGCTAGTGGTCTATCAATTTTGTTGATCTTTTCAAAAAACCAGCTCCTGGATTCATTGATTTTTTGATGAGTTTTTTGTGTCTCCATCTCCTTCAGTTCTGCTCTGATCTTTGTTATTTCTTGACTTTTGCTAGCTTTTGAATGTGTTTGCTCTTCTCTAATTCTTTTAATTGCAATGTTAGGGTGTCAATTTTAGATCTTTCCTGCTTTTTCTTGTGGGCATTTAGTGCTATAAATTTCCCTCTACACACTGCTTTAAATGTGTCCCAGAGATTCTGGTATGTTGTGTCTTTGTTCTCACTGGTTTCAAAGAACAGCTTTATTTCTGTGTTCATTTCGTTATGTACCCAGTAGTCATTCAGGAGCAGGTTGTTCAATTTCCATGTAGTTGAGCGATTTTGAATGAGTTTCTTAATCCTGAGTTCTAGTTTGATTGCACTGTGGTCTGAGAGACAGTTTGTTATAATTTCTGTTCTTTTACATTTGCTGAGTGTTGCAGGAAGTCAGGGACCCTGAATGGAGGGACCGGCTGAAGCCGCAGCAGAAGAACATAAATTGTAAAGATTTCATGGACATTTATTAGTTCCCCAAATTAATACTTTTATAATTTGTTATACCTGTCTTTAACTGTAATCTCTGAACATAAATTGTGAAGATTTCATGGACACTTATCACTTCCCCAATGAATATCCTGGTGATTTCCTATGCCTGTCTTTACTTTTAATCTCTTAATCCTGTCATCTTCTTTGTAAACTGAGGAGGATGAATGTCGCCTCAGGACCCTGTGATTGTGTCAACTGCACACATTGTTTGTAGCGCATGTGTGTTTGAACAATAGGAAATCTGGGCATCTTAAAAAAAGAACAGGATAACAGCGGTGTTCAGGGAATAAGAGAGGTAACTTTGAACTGGCTGCCGGTAAGCTGGACTGAACAGAGCTATATTTCTCCTCTTTCAAAAGCAAATAGGAGAAATATCACTGAATTCTTTTTCTCAGCAAGGAACATCACTGAGAAAGAGAATGCGCCCTGAAGGTAGGCTTATAGACGGCCCCTTTAAGGCATGCTGTCTTTTATGGTTGAAGCTGAAGGAATGAAATAAGCCCTGGTCTCCTGTAGTGCTCCCTGGCTTATTAGGATGAGGAAATTCCCACCTAATAAATTTTGGTCAGACAGGTTGTCTGCTCTCAAATCCTGTTTCCTGATAAGATGTTATCAATGACAATGCGCACGGAAACTTCATTAGCAATTTTAATTTCACCTCATCAGGTGGTCCTGTGATCTCACCCTGCCTCCATTTGCTTTGAGATATTTTATTACCTTGTGAAGTATGTGATCTCTGTGACCCACACCCTATTTGGGCACTCCCTCCCCTTTTGAAAATTGCTAATAAAAACTTGCTGGTTTTATGCCTCGGGGAACATCATGGAACCTGCCGACATGTGATGTCTCCCCCAGACACCCAGTTTTAAAATTTCTCTCTTTTGTACTCTTTCTCTTTATTTCTCAACCCAGCTGAGACACTTAGGAAATAGAAAAGAACCCACGTTAAACGTCGGGAGTGGGTTCTCCCGATAGCTAAGGAGTGCTTTACTTCCAACTATGTGGTCAATTTCCGAATAAGTGTGATGTGGTGCTGAGAAGAATGTATATTCTATTGATTTGGGGTGGAGAGTTCTGTAGATGTCTATTAGGTCCACTTGGTGCAGAGCTGATTTCAATTCCTGGATATCTTTGTTAACTTTCTGTCTCGTTGATCTGTCTAATGTTGACAGTGGGGTGTTAAAGTCTCCCATTATTATTGTGTGGGAGTCTAAGTCTCTTTGTAGGTCTCTAAGGAATTGCTTTATGAATCTGGGAGCTCCTGTATTGGGTCATATACATTTAGGATAGTTAGCTCTTCTTGTTGAATTGATTCTTTTACCAGTATGTAATGGCATTCTTTGTCTCTTTTGATCTTTGTTGGTTTAAAGTCTGTTTTATCAGAGACTAGGATTGCAACTCCTGCTTTTTTTGTTTTCCATTTGCTTGGTAGATCTTCCTCCATCCCTTTATTTTGAGCCTATGTGTGTCTCTGCACATGAGATGGGTCTCCTGAATACAGCACACTGATGGGTCTTGACTCTTTATCCAGTTTGCCGGGTCTTAACTCTTTATCCAATTTGCCAGTCTTTGTCTTTTAATTGTGGCATTTAGCCCATTTACATTTAAGGTTAGTATTGTTATGTGTGAATTTGATCCTGTCATTATGATGTTGGCTGGTTATTTTGCTTGTTAGTTGATGCAGTTTCTTCCTAGCATTGACCTTCTTTTTTATAACATGCAGAGATCGACATCCCTATTGCCTCAACTTTCTGAGTCCTAACTTCTGTCAGTTTTCCCTTTCTGTTTTCAAGGGTGTTCATAATTATATTTGCTTTTACAGGGACCATCAGATTTTCTAGTTTTGTTCCTAGACGTATCCTACAGGTTAATGAGTAAATAAACAAACACACAGACACAGATGCAGCATCCTCACCCAGAAGACTCCAGTGAGCGCCTCCTCTGAGCATCCTGCTGTCACTCAAAAAGTCACAGACTTTGGAGCATTTTGGAATGCAGATTTTCAGCCTAGAGATGGTCAACCAGTATATATTTCTGCAAATATTTCAAAACTGGGAAAAAACCTGAAATCTGAAACGCTTCTGGTTGCAAGCATTTCATATAAGAGATACTCACTGTGTAGGTTTTCAATAGTATAATTAAGTAGATGTTGTTCCACTGAAAGTCGCTGGTGCCGTGTTTTAATATCAGAGTGAAACCCGCGCCTTGACCGCTCTCCGAGTGCTCCCAATCATGCCACTCTGTAGTTTGCCCAAAGATTAGATGGTGACTTTCTTGTGCACTTCTACTTGTTCATCCAGCCAGTCCCCATTTTCTTTATCTTATACATTGCCAAGATGTTTTTCACATTCTTCACTGTACTTTTCTGTTCTGTTTCTCATCTTTTTTCCCTGGAGGCCTCTCACTCCTCACAGCATCCATCTTCTTGATTTCTATACTCTCAGCAGCTCCTCCCTGGGGCTGTGACGCTGGAACTTTGTGCCATTGCTCTGCTGGCTGGGAGCCACATTTCCCGAATGTATTATCTCCACCTTTCTGAGTTCACAATCACACTTGCTGGAGCATAGCCAAAAACAACCTCCTAATAAAAGCCTTCCAGATCCCTTTCGTGTTGAAAATTCTGTTCTTGCCCTTCAAACTTGATTGATAGGTTGCCAAGTTGTACAGTGTTACCCTGAATTGTTTTTCCCTCCACATTTTAAAGGAATTGTTCTACCGTCTTTTAAAATCCGACCCTACTGTGAGAGAGACTCACTGAGTTTGTGTTACTGTGCAGGTGACTTTTGTTTTCTTTCTGTAGAAATGCTGTGGTAATTGTGACCCTTTTATCTCGGATGTTCAGTGATTTTCTAATGACATCTAGACATTTTAAAATACTAATTCTGTGGAAAACTCCGTGGGCATTTTCAACCCAAAGATGCATATGTATACATATATGCACACAGAGACAAACCTGCTGTTAATACACATTTTATATTGTTTTTCTAGTACCCTATCCACTGTGTTATAGCATGTTCTAATTATGTTTTTATATTGCGTTATCCACTGTGTTCATGCATGTTCTATATTACGTTTTTATATTGCACTATCCACTGTGTTCATGCATGTTCTATATTATGTTTTTATATTACCCTGTCCACTGTGTTAATGCATATTCTGTATTATGTTTACATATTGCCCTATCCACAGTATTCATGCATGTCCTCTACTGTGTTTTTATATTACACTGTCCACTGTGCTGTGTGTCATGTATGCACAATGTTTTGCATGTCATACAACATGTCACAGGTGCTTACTCCTCTGCCACATGCACTTACTTCCTGTGGCTCCTGTCCACGGGTTACCAGGCGTTGGGTGTCATCCCTCCCTGTCTCTTATTATTTTCTCTCGTGTGTCTGCCTCTTTGACTTTTTCCCACATTCTGGTAGACTTCCTTAACTTTGTTTTCTAAATCTATCGAATTTTTGAAAACCTCCTTCACCTCCTAGTTTTCCTGTGTTCCCTACCCCCAGCCTCGTGTTCTCTGCAGCCCTCTGCTCGTTCTGCGTGAAGGCAGCTCCTCCACTCTCCGGATCCGTCCACGCTGTCTTGTTTTGTTGCCGTTTCTGTGCAGTGCCCTGAGCTTCTGATTGTCTCAGTCTTCCTCTCTTGCTGTGATGTCTTCTCACGACCACCTCATAGACCCCGGTCATGCTTTCCTGGTGAAGCAGGAGGCCTGGGAGCTGGTTTGGCCCCCTCTGCCCTGGATGAGTCTCTTGGGATTGAGCCAAAGGCCCTGAGGCCGCTGCAGTCCCTCACAGGGGACCCACACGCCGGTTTCTCTGCCTCTCCTGTCTCACAATCAGCTCCCTCTGGGTCTCACCTTCTAGAAGCCTGTGGTTCTCTCTCATCTGTGAGAGGCACCCTCTGCTCCCCTCCTCCCCACTCTCACTTTTCCCGGATCCATATTTCAGGAGGAGCCTCAGACAGGATGGACGCCGACTCAGTCACCTTCCCTGGGATTGTGGAGGACCAGGCTGCGCTGTATTTTTAGAAAAGGTGTGGCTCATGTCTGTCTGCAAGACTGTAAACCCTGTGCGGGTGCTGTCCTGTCTCCAGCACCTCGAGCAGGCCCGGCCTTCGGAACAGATGCTCACTCACTCACTCATTCATTTGTTCCTCAGATACTCACTGGGTGCTTCTGGCGTTCCAGGGATTGTGGTCGGTGCTTTGGATGGTCAAATTATAAAAGAGCCCCAGATTCCTGCTCTCAAGAAGCTTATGGGGTGCAAGAGGAGACGGATCATAAAATACATCAGCTCCATAAACGTACTTGATACATGCATGCATGAATGAACGAACGGGGAAGTGTCAGGGTGGGAGGGACCATTCTGAGTTCCTGTGTGGATAACACAGTACCTGCTCCCAGAGGGAGCCCGGGGGGCCCTGGCCACGTGGCATGGACCCTGCCTTTGGGGGTCTGATGCCCACCTGCCAAGCACCTGCTCCACACACATTTAATGCCCAGAACTGGGCATGAAAAGGACAGCATTAGGCTCAGAATACACATTTCTGCACAGAATGGAAGCGAGTGGGGATGACTAGGTACCACTGTCCTCCCAGGGACAGTCATCCTAAGGGAGGGGTCATGTCCCACCACACGGACCAGCACAGTCAGCGGGGTCCGGGGGGAAGGGCTTCTTCACCAAGCCCAGATGTCCCATTTCCTGAAACCACGGGATGTGTGCCTGAACAACCAGATAGAAAGCACCCCACAGACAAAAGTGGCTCCCCAGAAGGACCACTCTCCTCTGTGCTCTGGGATGCCGTAGGAAGACACCGCACCCTTTCTAGGGACTGCAGGAAGATAATGCACCTTTTCTAGGGGCCATGAGGGAGCCTGGGAGGGTCCTGGCTCTGACCAGAGGCTGCGCGGGTGTCTCCGTACACTGGGAAAAGAACACGTTCCCCTTTATGCAGGAGCCTGAGCAGAAGGTCAAGTGGCGAGATTTCCATACCACTGGAAGCAATTTATCATGGGTGTAGCCAGTGTCTGAGACCCTTAGGGCCAATCCTGTAAAAGCCCCTCTGCGCTGCCCCGTGGGCCCCTCCTTACCTCTGACTCTGGTGTGATGGATGTCTGAGGGCCGATGCGTCTGAGAGTCCCCGCAAATACACACTTGGAGCATGCAGCATGGTGTCGTTGAGATGTCTGATTATTACCAAACTTGTTTTCATTATTTGACCACTTGTCAAAATCTGTAAAAACCTTTCTTTGAGGTAATAAATAAATAAGCAGATAACAGGGAACATACTCTTTTTTTGACATGCCTTTATTTGTAGGAGATAAGATATATGCTGACATTTCTTTCTCATTCTTATTCTTGGCATTGCTATCAACGTCTTCTGCAGCAGGCTCTTTTCTATCTGTTTATCTTTGGTTCTCATACCAGCAAACAATTTATGGTGGTTGTTTATTTTTTTAAATGTGCATTGAAGGCTGCATTCAAGCAAAGGCATGGAATTATACCTGGGAAAGGAGACTGCAGGTCTGCCTTCTGCTCCCGGGTGCCGTTGCAAGGCTGGGTCCCAGGCCCAGCTCTGGGCTTCCTTCCACCCAGCTGGCTGGGCCTCAGCAGCCTCAAATGGGCTATCCCTTGGGAACAGCGCTTGGCTTGGTTTGCAGCCGATGAAAATGCATGCCTGCTACTTGGGGCTTTGGCTGTTACATTCTCAGAGTTTAAGTCCATGTCAGGCACTGAGGCAGGAGAGCAGCAGGCACACCACCCGCTGCACGGGGATGTTGGCATGTACCAGGCTTTGCCCGGGACACCCATGACCAGGACAGATCTCCCTCTGCCCAGGGTACCTTTTCCCAGCGATGCCAGGCAGAGAAGATGCCTGAACACCGAGTCAAAGCTGCGGCCCAGCCCCTTCTTCCCCTTCAGCCCCGCCCGTGTGATGGGCAAGTGGCTTGGACCATTTGGGGATAGGACCAGGGCCCATTTCCAGCCCAAGACCATGAGCACTTCCAGAACAATCTTTGCCAGGGCTGCACATGGAAGGGCGACTTCCTGTTTCACAAAGAACCATGGCACGCTTGAACAAGCACCAGAGATAATGAACATGGAGGAAGGTTCCTAACAGGAAAGCACAGAACTTCCCTCCGGGGAGGCTTTGCCGTTGCTTCCTTGTGGCCACTTGTGAAATAAAGCCAGTCCCTGCTTGCTGGGGTTACCCCTGCCCCTGGTGCTGCCTTGAGTGTGGACAGCCCTGCAGCTGACTCCTGAGTAGGCTCTGAGCACCATGGGGAGAACCCCGCCCTGCATATTACACCCCTCCCGAGGGCTGACCTCTTCCGTCAGGACTTCTTTTTGGTGGAAGCTTCATATCTTCTGCAAACTGTCTCCAAATATCATCCCCAGGGGAATGACTGTCATTATGTGTACTCCAGTGTGGATTCCTTAACGAGATGGCTGTGCAATGGAGAACAGCACGTGGAGGCCGTCTCCTGAGATCCTGCCAGAGCGGACCCAGGTCTGCTGGCCTTTTCAGACTGCAGATCTGGGGGCTGGAAGAGGGGGCGGGGTCCAGCAGGTGGAGAGGCCAGGCTCTGGGGTGGAAGCTAACTGGGCAGGTCCTGATGTCACAAAGGGTTCCTTGAGTTTTCAAAACAGAAAAAAGTATTTTGTTGAAACGATAGCCATTTATTTTACCGTGCTTCAGTTAAGGATGCTTCACATTAGGGCTTTGTGGTCAGGAAGGTTGTTTAAAAAACTTCAACTCAAAAATCAATGAAACACCGAAGCAAGGAGCACACAAGTAATGAGCATACGCCCGCCAGCTCTCAGTCAATGCGATCAAAGAACACGAAGACTTGCGTCCCATTAGGTGTTACCGGGTTCAAGGCCCTTGCTGCCTGCAAGGAAATATTTAGGAGAGAAGCAATCGGACCGGCTGAACTGTGGAGCTGACATTTTGCACCCCGCCAATGCCTGGATTAGCTTCTCAAACCAAGAGGTACAGAGGACGTTCAACATGGAGGCCACATTTTGGCTCCTAGGAATCCAGCCCACCCCCACCCCCCCCGGCATTCTTTTGCAAACCTGTAATAAAGTTTCTGGCTTTTAAATTTTTTAATCTCAGAGTAAATCCATGAAACTGCTCTAGCCTAACGTATGCATGAGATGTGTGAGTTACATGTGGTGTGGCAGAATGTGACCAGTGTGGGAAAAGGTCAGAGTAGGGAGGGAAGCTCAGGCCAGAGGGAGCTGGCTTTGCTGAGAGACTGTGCCGTGTTTCCCAGTAGATGAGGGGCTGCCCTGGCGCTCCCTGCGTCTCTGAAGGATCTCTGGATGGGTGTGCCAGAGCCCACCGGCCTCCACTCAGCTCTTACTGTACTTGGGCTCAGCCAAGCACAGCAAGGTAGCCCTCTCAATTCCCCATTCATTCAGCAGAGATTTACTGTCCATCTGCCTCGTGTCAGACACACAGGAGAGGGAACAACACGCAGGTCCCCAAGCCTTGCCAAGGCCAAGTTCTGTGAATTACGATGAACCCACCGGTGGGTGGGACCTGCTTCAAATATCCCTCAGAGACAAACGTCTTCCTTTTGGAAATCATTAACACTTTTTTAACGTATTGTAAAAAATGATGACATTGTACGTACGTATCTGAAATTTTATCTAATCAGATACAATGCAACTGAATTATTAAACTAGCAATGCACTAATGCATCCTCATTGCTTGGTTTATCTTCTCCACTCACTTCAGTAAACACTCACGCCTACTGAGTCCCAGGAACTGTTTTTGGTAAGTGGAAAATCTTGAGAAACAAAAATCTCTGCGGTGGCGCAGCTGCATCCTAGTAGGGGAAGCACACGCCGAGCCTGAGCCTGTGGTGTGGTGGAAAGTGGCCAGAGTCCACAGGGGACAGAGCAGGGGAGGGAGGGGAGCTCAGGCCAGAGGGAGCTGGCACTCAGGGGCTCCATGTGGGCTCTCAGGAGATGACCTCTGGGTAAAGCTTGGAGGATGAGGGTTTTTGCTTAGTGGCTCACTGGGGAAGAATATTCCAGCAGAGGGAATGGCCCACGGAAGGCCTCCGCCGGGAGCGAGCCTGACATGTGCACAGGCCAACAAGGAGGGGAGGGGCAGCGGCAGGGCATGGGGTGAGGCGGAGGGCGGAGCCTGGCTTCCCAGGGATTCCTAGGACTCTCCTCTACTGCCGGTGAAATGGGATGACTCAGGGTTTGGAGCAAAGAGGCGTCATGGGACACTGCACAGCTTTAAACTGTCCCTCCGGCTACCGAGAATAAGCCATCAGGGCAAAGGATGATGCGGGCTTGAACGGGGTGGCCTGTGTGGGGACAGCGGATGGTCTGTTCTGAGAAAGCACGTGGACTAGATGAAGGCTGGATCTTCACCCACCTCCAGGGATTCACGTCTCTCTGCTCTTACCTACCTGCCTCACCCCTTCCTTCTCAGAGGAGAGGCTCCTGGCGGATTCTCCTTACAAAGACGATTACCTCTCTTCAGCCTCCCACTCCTGGATAGGACCAGCTGGGCTCCAAGGAGGGAGAGAGCTGATAATAAGATTCAGAGGGCTTCAACACGGTGGGGATGGCTGTAATCGAATAGATGTCATTTTTAACGACAAACGAGCTAAATACGAGGGGATGTGCCACGAGATTCAGTGATGTCGGTGAACGTGGAACTTCACCTTCAAAGCCAGTTCTGCGAGCAGTGGTGGCCACAGGGCACGGTGACATCATGGAATGTCATGGCCACATCATGTGGTTTGTGGCCCCAGGCTCGGTGACCCTGGAATGTCAGCGTGGCCATGTCATGTGCTCCATTGCCTTTCTGAGGCTGATTTCCATGGGTGATGAACACGTGGCCGTTTTACTTGAATTGTTTGGGGTGAGGGGAAAGGCAGTAATAGCTAACCTACAGAGAACCATTGGGTGGTTTTGATGGTCCAGTTTATGAGGTCACAGATCACAGCAGGTTGGAGCACGTGATCCCCTTTTATATAGCACTGGAGGACTAATGTCCCCCACTGGGATAACAAGATCAAAAGGCTAAGTGTTTGCATATAGGCAAGACACACAGTATCTTTGGAGATGGGAGTGCAAGAGTCATCCTGCCATGTGGAGCTCAGATTAGTATTCTGAGGGTGACTCACTGCCTGGCACACACACTATGTGAGCCTAAATGTAATGGAGTGCCATGAAATTGCTCATGCAGAAGGCACTGTTTGCATTACAGGCACTATATTTACTGTGTATTTCTTTAATGATATAAAAACATTTTATAGGTATTTATTGTTTTATAAAGATTAGCCTATTGTTTTAAAAAAAACAGATGAATGCATTTTTGTTTTATAAGATTTATACACAACAGTAGTACAGAGCAAGGCACGCTTATTGGCTACCACCAGCCCCTGCTGGTGCTGGCTTCACTGTCTGCCTTTGATGGCCTCTTGCTGATCTCTTTCTATCCCACAGACATGTACAGATCTATTTGGTTGGTTTGCATGAACAGGGTTATATTATTTATGTTGTTCTACATGTTGATTTTTCAGACTTAGCAGTTTTTTATGAGAATGTTTTCTGTATCAGTAGATAGAAACTGACCTAATTCTGTTAACGCACCAGAGTATTCCATAATTTTGAGCTGTCACGCTTTACTAAATTATAGTATTTGCCTATCAGTGTTCTTTTTAGTTGTTGTTTGTCATTAGAAATGATGCATCCACATCTTGGCACTTATTTGCAGTATTTTGAGGAGAGATCCCTAGAAATGGAACTGTTGGACCAAAGTAACACCCCTCTTCCTTTTATAGGTGCTGCCCTGTGGTTTTCTAGCCAGGCTCAGACTTTCCTCACTCACCACAGGCAATGAAAAGTCATTCCCTGCATGTTCATTTTCTAGAGTTGTCTATTTCCACTGTTCTCCAACATGAAAGATCAGTCTTCATTCTGCCATCATCATTGAAATTGTCTTGGAAAACTACTTTGTTGGTACATGTTGTGAAGGTAAACTACATTAGGCATAAGCATTTTCATGGGTGATGATTTTAGAATTTTAATCAAACCTGGGCACCATCTGAGCCACCCTTCTTCACCTACAGGACCCTGCCTGTGGCACTCTGGGCCCTGTGGTGCTGTTTGAACTCTCCCACTGTCTAGAGGCTCACCACCTCATGTGGCAGCTGCCCTCTGCTTAAAAGAATTATCCGGTCAGGTGTGGTAGATCACGCCTGTAATCCCAGCACTTTGGGAGGCCGAGGCGGATCATGAGGTCAAGAGAGGGAGACCATCCTGGCCAGCATGATGAAACCCTGTCTCTACTAAAAATACAAAAATTAGCTGGGTGTGGTGGTGCATACCTGTAGTCCCAGCTACTTGGGAGGCTGAGGCAGGAGAATCGCTTGAACCTGGGAGGCAAAGGTTGCAGTGAGCAGAGATCACAACACTGGACTCTAGCCTGGCGACAGAGCGAGACGCCATCTCAAAAAAACAAAATCAGCTTAGTGAACCACACATGCTTCTCAACGACTTCCTCCAAGATGTTGGTCATTTTTTGCCCTTGGGATCAAGAATAAATGAGAATAAATGAGTACACTCTTTCTGCCATGATGTAAGCTATGGGCTAATCTGAAGTCAGCTGTCTTGACCCCTTGAGCCATCCTGCCTTCAAGCCACGAGCCTCTAGTTTATTCCAAACTTTTCTAAAAAAGGTTTCAATAGCTTTTATCTACAGCTTTTACATTTTATTTCATCATTTTGAGAATTTGGTGTGCCTAACAGCTAGTAATAAATTGAAAAAAGTATTATTTGTCACAGCAATGATTCATGAAATTACATTAGTAAAATTAGCCTATCATACCATGAAGTATCTTTTCAACAGCGTACTTTAAAGGTAGCAGGAACTCTCACAGACGCAATGGGTTGGGGGTGATTAGGGTAGGAAATAAAATCTAAAATATACCTGATGATCTTCTTTCAAGAATTTTCAAGAAGCTGTCTTAGTCTGTTTTGTGTTGCCATGGCAGAACACCTGAGGCTGGGTAACTGATAAAGGAAATGGTTCTGCAGGCTGGGAAGTTCAAGACCATGGCACTGGCATCTGCTTGACTTCTGGCCAGGGCATTCGTGCTGTGTCACAATGTGGCAGAAGGTCAAAGGGGAAGTAGACACACTTAGAGTGTCAAGACCCAAGAGGCATCCTGGCTTTATAACAAGCCACTCTCTAGGGAACTAATCCATTCCCACAAAAATACAGAGAATAGCATCCAGCCATTTATGAGGGATCCACCCCTATGACGCAGCCCCCACAGGCCCCGCCTCCCAACATGGCCGCTCTGAGGATCAGATTTCATTGGGCGTTTTGTGGGGACGAACCATAGCCAAAGCATAGCAGGAGTTAAGTAACGTCCTAAAAGTTTAATGGAGATTAAAATGTCGTTTTCTTTTCACTGCAATATATTTTTGATAGTTTCAAAATTTGTGTTTTAATGTAGCATTAAAAATGGATTATAAAGTTATATATTAAAAATGAGTGCTAACTAAGGAAAATATCCAGAGGAAAAAGGACTAGTAAACTGTAGAAATGAAAGAAAAGTCACAATGCGTCATCAAATTTTGTGTGTGCATGTGAGTGTGTACTTGGTTGTGTGCATGTCTGTGTGTGTGTCTCTGTGCGTGCATGCATGTGTATGCATGTGTGTGTATAGCCATGCATGTGTGTGTGTGCAATGGATATTCAAGATCACTGTCTCTTATTAATAAAAATACAATGGCTGTGAATAAAGGGATCAAAAAAGAGGAAATACATAAGTTAATGAAAACACAGAATAAGTGTAACCTCATTAATAATCAAAGAAAGCAAATTGCAACAATAAGATCTCAATATTTTACTACATTTTTATCCCTCTCTCTCTCACTCCCTCCTTTCTTCCTGTCCCTCATGATGTAAGATCTGTACTAAAACAGGTGTGGTGAGAAGAATTGCAGACACACTAATAGAAAAAGTCTTCTTTTGTAAACCCTTTGGGAATCTGTGTCTGGAGCCTTACATATGTTGATATCCTCTGACCAACAGTTCTCCCTCAGGGAATTTAGCTTTGTGATACAGGACATTTGCTCTAGCCACACCTACTTGTGATATTTAAAATTGGCAGCCACTTACATCTCCAATAATAGTGCATATAAATTATTCTTTGAAGTAACTATGTAGCCTTTGTAAAAACCTATTTACACAGACTACGGGATAACACAGAATGCCGACCACACCTTGAGTTTTGAAGATGTCGACGTTGGAAACAGGCAGGGTGTGGGGGAAGTTTCAGGGCAGGGGTCTCTGGCTCCAGACCCTTGTCTTTCTGTGAGCTGCAGGGTGGGGGGCACTTGTGTGGTGGAACAAGGAGGGGAGGGATTTTGTGCCCATTTTAGCAGCTTTGGGGAAAGAGCTCTCAATCCCAAATACTCCTTGAGCTGCCCGCACTGTTGAAACGTGAAAACTTCATTTTTGGCAGTTTTCACACTGCAGTTTTAAAGAGAAAGAACAAAATCTGTTTTAAAACTTTTCTCAGATTCATCAAACTCTCTTACCCATTTTTTTGTGAACACAAATTGGCTAAGGACCAAAGCACATGAGATGGATTCAGTGAAACAGGCATCTCGGGGCATCTCTGCCAGGTGAGCGTGTGCGTGTACGATCTGGGGTACACACTGCCTGTTAGCTACTGATTCTGCCAGCGCTCCTGCAAAACAAAAGCAGCCTGTCAGAGGCAGTTGCCAGGGAGTGCCCCGGTGTGTGCCACTGCTGAGACGGCAGCTGCTCATCCCGCTGGGCTCCACCCAGCTCAGGGGTTGCATGGCTGTCGTGGGGTCTGGGGTGCCTATATGGAGTGATGGGGTAACTCACCTGTGCTCCTCGTGTCCCACCCAGGCCCACCCAGCCACGTTTTCGTGGGCATAACAGCACACGAGAATGAATGGACCTGATGGCATCAGTGACTGGAGTCCCAGTGAATCACTTTGGCTAACTCGCCGCTGGCCCTGAGCACATGGCTGGGGCTGGAGTGGAGGAGGCGACAGAATGGCCCCTACCAGGGAGGGCAGACACTGCAGCATTAAGGGACAAAGCTTTGGCCTGGGGGATGGGAGGAACGGGGGCCATTTCTGCCACTGTTCACACACGGAAAGCAGCTTCCTCACCTTCCTACTGCCTGCCTTCTGTATCAGCCCCTGCTCAGCAGGAACCCTTAGCCTCTGCAGTGGCTGGAGCTGCTCTGCCCTCTCCACTAGACTCCAAGATGTGGAAAGGGAGGGTCCCCCTTGTCCCCTGTCCACTGAGCCCTGAGACTCAGCTGTCCCGGTCTTTTTTTACTAAGTGGAAGTAAAATCTTATTTTATTGGATAAAATCTTAGCACTGACTTCCCCCAACCTGCCGGCCTCATTGGCTTCATCTCCCTCCCACGGCACTGGATGCTGAACCAGGAGGAAGGTCACAGGCATAGAAGTGCAAAGGGGGAAGGCAGTGGCAGACATCACGGTGCGCTGGCTGTCCCTGCTCCAAACCCCTCTGATGCCGGAGGGGCTTGGATCTGCGTGCCCCTGAGGCTGCACCTCAGAAGGATTCAGCAGAGCCACAAGCTCGGCAGGCAGGGCCACGGCAGCCACAGGGGATGCCAGCTGGCTCCAGGGCGGCAATTCTCGGAGCCTCGGTCATTTCTGTCTAACCTGGCGTTGGCGACCTTCGCCTCTGGAGGGGCCGGTAACGGTGGGACTGTGAAGGCACAGAAAGCACATGCTGGGCGCTTAGGAAGCCGTCACTCGGCTCATTTTCCAGTGGCGTAACTCTATGATCACAGCTTAGGAACCATCCTGAGAAGCACCGGAACCTGCTGGCTCATCTCTCTCAGCAACCCTCGGCTCCTGCTGCGCTACAGTCAGAGTGGCAGTCCTCGGGCAGGCTCGGGGCAGCGGCCTGCTCAGAACCCACTTGCTTGGAACTCGGGTGCACTTGGAGGCTAATTCACCCAGGTTGGGCAGGCCAACGTGGCCACTGCCCCCTCCAGATCCTTACACTGACAGTCATGTAAAATCAGGCCAAATCCCAATCTTTCATACTTTCAGGAGCGGTGCTCAGGGGCACCCTAAACAATTAAGGGTGCTCAGGGCATGTGTCCTTAAACAATTAAGAAGTCTATCACTGGCCCTGGCACAGCACCCTGCAGAGGCCCCTTTGTGCCAGCCTGCGAGGGGCACACTGTCCCCTCGGGGACTGACTGCCGTGCATCTGTTCAGAGCCACCTGCCCGGGGCCAGTAGCATCCGCATCTCTTCCCGTTGGCACATGGCGCTCAGGTGCCAGAGATGCTCCCGGGTTGTCCAGGTGTGAGTGGCTGTGAGTGACCCTGGAGAGCCTGAGGTTTGAGAGCCACGCTTTTCTCTAGCCCTGAGCTTGGTCTCACATGGAGTAGTGGACCCGAGCCACAGACCCATCTCCACTGTCCCACAGTCTCACATCCACACAGAGGCTTAGCTGAGATACGATGTGACCCAGCCTCTCCCATAACCAGGGCCCGCCAGGCTTGTCAGTGGGAAAAAGATGTCTGTGGCTTTGTCACAGTGGTTCTTTTCCCCAGCGTCCCTCAGTGTGCTGGAACTTGCTGCCGGTGAACACTGGCCAGGATCCACTGCTTCAGCCAGTGCCCTCCGGGGTGGACCTTGGAGGCGGCAGCAAGGGGCCTGCACCTGCTGTGGTCACCCAGGAGGCGGAAGGGGGCACGGGAAAGCTGGGTCATGGGCACACAGTGATCACCACAGCAGCACGCGCTGCCCGGAGTAGTGCACCCGAGAAGGGTGCGCAAGCAGCTCAGAGCTGCCTCTGTGGAGGGGAAGCTGCCTTGTCCTCATAAAATGAAAAACAAGCACCCAAGGAGGGTGTCTGCTGTCCTGGGGTACGTCTCTGCCCCCTCTACTCTTTGGCTGTCTGACACCTGGCTGGAGCCAGGCTGGCTACTCCAACACCTGGCAGGAGCTGAGCTGGGCCACTCTGACATCTGGCTGGAGCCAGGCTGGGCACCCTGGGAGGCTGCAGGTGAAAATTGTGTCGTGATGAAATCCTCATGGGACAGTCGGGTCTCAGTGGAGAGCTGAGTGCCTGGGGGCACCTGTGCTTGCTGCACCCTCCCTTGCTTCAGGAAACTTCAGCGCTCAGAGCTGCTTCTGCAGAGAGGAAGCTGCCTCATCCTTGTACAATGCCACACGAGGGAAAAGTTCAGTGAAACAAAATCAGGTTCTCCTCGGCGCTCCGTTCAGAAGATTATTCACCCCGTGCCTTTATTCTCGATTATTATTGTCACTTCTTTAAATTTTATTAAGGTTACTCACTCTCTGCCTTTATTCTCAATTATGATTACTTCTTTAAATTTTATTAAGGTTACTCACCCTATGCTTTTATTCTCAATTATGATTACTTCTTTACATTTCATTAAGGTTACTCACCCTGTGCCTTTATTCTCAATTATTATCATTACATTTAAAAATTTTATTTACCACTAGGAGGTAAATATTCTATAAATATTCTAAATATTTAGGAGGCAAATCTATATGCCTAGGAGGCAAATATTCTATATATCTATGTGTCTTGGGCTATTCTGGGATTTCATCTACCTCCTAGAATCAGAAGTTTATGACTGCGCTAATTGGTAATTGGTGTTTATACTTCATACTTCTTACGTTTTACTGTCACTTTGACCTTCGCTTACTGGAATAGTGGTACTGAGCAGCCTGTTGCCAGGAGCTGAATGTTCCAGGGGCATTTTGGAGACCAGCATGTGGGCAGGAAGCGTGGAACGTGCGTGTCGCTGACGGCTGGGCTTTCTTCTGAAAGATCTTGAAGGTGTTTCATTTCCTCCCCTGTCATCTGCTGGAAAGAACTCAAAAGTCTGAGTGGAATTCTGAAGGCAGGTTTAGCACCAAGGGCTTTGGTGTTGGACAGTTGGATGCTGGAGGAGAATGGCCTGGCCTGGAACAGGCACTGAGGACAGCCCAGAGTCAAAGCAGGAGGGGAGACTGGTGAGGCCTTGAGGAAATGCCTGTCGGGGGCTCAGAGGTCCAGAAACATACCCCTGCGAAGCCACTAAGGAAACACAGCATGGGGAGGGGGGACTGGGCAAGGAGGACAGAGTCCAAGTCAGGTGCTGGGGGGTGCGGAGGGGTGGGGTGAGGAGGGCAAAGACGGAAATGCCCTCGACCAGGGAGCCTGAAGACGCTTGAGCGCAGCCCAACAGCTCCTGAATATTGACCTGGAAGATAGTCACTCTCGGGTCAAATTTAAATATTAGACAGAGACCATGAGAAGGGGTTCCTGTTCCTGTTTAAAAAATGAGAAAGAGAAAACACTATTCATAAGTGACCAATATTGTAATGAAAGTGCCTGTGATCTGTTTTGTAATCATCAAAACGTGTATCTTGGGTTCTTTGCTCATGTCCGTAACTCATTAACCTTTTTGGTGGGGCAGGTAGCTCGCCTGATTGAAAACCCTCAGCTCACCTGGAGGTGAGGCTGAGCTGCTCGTTGCCTCATAGGGAACTCAGGGTTAGCCGGAGTGGATACAGGTGCATGGGCTGGGCGGTCCTTTCCAGGGTCTGAGTGGGAGATTCCCGGCAGGTGTTTGCTATCTCAGGTCTATATTAGGTGTGTGGGTTGCGGGGAAGTGGGGAGGTGGTGGCTCTTCTCTCACCCAAGCCCTGACGGCAGGGAAAGCTGGGCTGGCTGCCCTGGAACCAGCCAGACCCGAGGCTGATGTATGCCAATGACTCGGTCCAGCTCTGCCCATGCCGTGTGTCCACCCAAGGGAACTCTACTCTTCTGATTGGCCAGCCCCAAGCCCAGCTTTGGGAGGAGAACCAGAGATCACCTTTTTCAGACCATGTATCTGCAGGCATAGAGCTGGGGGCCTCCCATGGTGACCAGCACTGGATTGGGCTTCGGCCAGCCCTGGTCACTTCCAGTGGTGGCTGAAGTGCCACATTAAACAAAGGCTCGCTTGCTAGGGCCCACGGCCATGCCCTATGGGACATTATGGAGAACAAGTCTCTGAATGGGATGCTGCTCTCTCCAGGGTCCTGTGAGGGCCCAGGGCAAAACTGATATTCAGCCTTGCAGTTGCGAGCAGGCCCGAAGAGTGCCTGGGAGGGGGCCGCCTCCCTGCCCAGAGCCCACCTGACCCTGAGCAGCTGCTCATGCTGTGGGAGCTGACAGCGATGCCAGCAGGTAGGAGGGCCCCCACATTCTGCTTTTCTTTCTGCTTCTGTGTTTTTTGGTTGAAGCAGGATACTTCATTTTCCTCCAAGTTCTATACAAACATGAAAATATAGTACTTTATCTGTTCGTCTGCCCCCAGGCAAGAACAGGATTCCTTTTTGTTCAAAATGAACCCAGTTTTTGTTGCTTGGGCTTTTACACTTCTAAACTATAATTATTTTTGATTACATGTATTTACTATGTGGCTAATTTACCTCGAATGCTTTGCAGTTGGATTTGAGGCTGCGTTTCTCTCCCTCACACCAGCTGCTCCATGGACGGTCTCTCCCTTCCTTTAGCTGCTTATTAAGAAGATGCTGCAGAGCAGAAAGCCTGCTTCTGCTGAATGCTAATCATCATGGCTGTAATCCTAATTTTATGGTTCTGAAGAAAAACATGAAAACTCAATAATTTCCTGGATTCTCTGCTATTCTGGAAAGGTGGTGGCTTGTTTCTGGGACAGACTAGAGCTCTGCTGAGTGAGAAAACTTACTGGTCAGGTTAGATGTTTCAAGGAAATTGGTAGCCAGGCGTGGAGGCTCACACCTGGATTCCCAGCGCTTCAGGAGGTGGAGGCGGCGGCGGCAGACCGCTTGAGCTTGGGGGTTCAAGACCAGCCCAGGCCACCTAGTGACACTCCAGCTCTAGAAAACTGTTTAAAAATTAGCCAGGCGTGGTGGCTCACACCTGTAGTCCCAGCTACTCAGAAGGCTGAGGCTGGAGGGTCACTCGAACCCAGACATTCAAGGTGACAGTGAGCTGTGATGGTGCCACTGCACTCCAGCCTGGGTGACAGCGTGAGACCCCGTGCAAATACATACATAAATAAGTAAAGGAAGTTGGCCCTGGCGTCTGGGGCATGTTGCTCTGCGATGTGTCTTTCAAGTCATTTCATGTCATTAAGATGACTGAACACAACTCACTGATTTTGAAACTGCGTTTGTGAGGCCGACCACACTCGAGTTTATCGGAAACCTAGCCTGGGGCATTGCCATGTGTAGGCAGTTGCCGGGGTCGGGGGGTCACGCTGGAGGTGCCAGGCCCAGGCTGTGCCTCGACGTGGAAAGCCTTCTTGTTCTGCTTTCCACGTGGTCTGTGTGCTCTGCTGCTTCAGTGGATCGATTCTGGAGCCATCGTGAGATTTAGGGTCCCCCTTCAGGTGGGGTTTTCCTTCAGCATTACATGAGGACTGGGTCTTGAAATCAATCGAAATGCATCTTGGGTCTGAGATGAATCCAGAAGTGTGGGTGCCACGGAGGCATCGGGAGCACCCCCGGCTGGTGTCCTGGATACCTTTTGATTTTAGAAATGAGAAATGCCTCTGCCCTCCTCCCTTCTTGCGCGGGTAGAATCGCGTACTTACAAACACAGGTGCAACGGTCTTCCCTAAGCCACTTCTCTCAGGTCCTTCTGTGTGATCCTGGCCGTAGCGTGCATTTCCAGTCTGTGTGGCAGGGCTGTGCGCCTGTTCTCTGGACTGAGCAGTTGGATGTTGATGCCTGGTTTGTAGGGCCCCTCCGAGAAGAAACCTTGTCAGGTCGTAGCAATTTTGCTCTCTGCTTAATCATTTTCCTCTGATAAACTAATAGAGTGCGTGATGCAGAAGAGCGCCTAAGCTTTGGCGCGGGGCAGGAGTGAGTCGGACTCCTGGTTCTGTGGGTCCTGGGAACCTCTTTGTTCCCATTTGCAAAACGAGACGATACTCAGGCCCTTCTCAGCCAATGCGTCCACCGCACTCATGAGCCTCAGTGCCCAGACCAGTGCTCAGCACATGGCAGGTCCACACTGAGGGCAGACAGTCGTGATTACAAACCACGTTATTACCTCCGCTAGTAAGGAGAGACGTTCTACTTATTCCATTCAGATTTCCTGATGTCCAGGTGCACTAATTAGAGTAGAAAGTGTGTTTTCATCAAAATGAGATCTTGCCAGAGTTTATTTTTTATTTCCGCAGATTGTCAGTGTTTTCCCACACGTTTTACCTGGGAGTTGGGAGTGGGGTTTGGGGGATGGGGGGCCACAGGAGCCTGTGATGGGCCCTGCAGTTCCCAGGCCTGGCCTGCACCATCCTCCCAGGGGCCTGGTGAGGGAGGACGCAACTTCCGTCTTGAAGTTGGAGAGTTCAGGTGACTCCCCAGGCCGCACAGCTTAGTCCAACCCTGAGGACATGCCATCAGTTGTGACTCACTTAGCCACGGACATCTTGCTGTCCATCAAACAACAGACACTGGGATACCCACCAAGGATCCATGGTGAATTAGATAAAAGCCCTGCCTCCCTGGGTCCTAGAGTCTAGGGGAAGGGAAGCGTACAAAGCTACTTTAGTGGGTAAGTCTGAAACAGGGATGTGGCTGATTGCTCAGGGGACTCAAGGGGCCAGAGTGCAGGAGGCAGCAGAGCCAGGAGGACGGGACAGGGGGGCCAGGCCGGCTCTGGAGGGCACTCCCAGCGGGAAGTGCAGCGACCTCAGGGTCAACACAGTTGGAGCTGGAAAGGCGTGTGGGGCAGGAGCATGTAGGGGCATCATCTGAGGCTGGGAGAGGAGCCCAAGGAACAACAGGGCGAGAGTTTCCGGAGTTCAGGTCTCAGCTGGGACAAAAACTGGAAAGAGGGGAGAGGATGGGTCAAGGGGAGAGGAGACAGGAGGGGTTCGAGGAATTCGTAATCAAGTGGAATTCAGGCCCGAAAAGGAAACAGTCGGAAGTGACAGTGAAGCCTCCAGGGTGGGGCTCTGGTTGGATGGAGCAGCTGCTTCTCACCACAGGGAAGGCAGGGAAGAGGGAGAAGTGGGAGGGGAGAAGGTGGGGATGTGGCCTGGGGAGGGGACAGGGCTCAGCAGGTCAAGCTAGGATCTATTAGTGAGCTGCATCCTGAAGATGGCCATGTGCAGTGGGCAGGGCGAGGGCCAGGGGACGGTTCGGGGTGGGCCAGGAGGAGGGCCGGGGGAGGGCCGGGGGAGGAGTCCTGGTTGGGTGGGGAGCTGCTTGCCAAAGGAGACTTCAGGGAGTGACCTTGAGCTGGGAGGAGATGTTCAGTGATGGACCCCAGAGGCTTCTCCTGAGGACCAGCCACAGTCAGGCCCACCTGCCAGCCACATGGACCAGCCCAGGAGGGTCTGTGAGATCCCTGGGTACAATCCCCCAGTGGGAGCAAAGTATCTGATTATCAGGTTATTGGGGGATGGGGGCTAAAGGAGGGAGATTTGGGCTCAGAGCACAGAGTCTGATGTTTCAGGAAAGTTTTATGGAAAAATATGTCACCTGAGTGGCTACTGGGCCCCAGCTGGGCTCAGACCAACCAAAGTGTGTGAGTGTGTGAGCATGTGTGTGAGCATGCCAGTATGTGTGAGCATGTGCTGCATGCGTGTGTATCAGTGTGTGAGCATGTGTCAGTGTATGTGTGTGTGAGCATGTCAGTGTTGAGCATGTGTCAGTGTGTGTGTCAGTGTGTAGCATGTGTGTGAGCATATGTGTGTCCGTGTGTCAGTGTGTGTGTATGTGAGCATGGGTCAGTATGTATGAGCATGTGAGTGTGAGCTGTGAGCATGTGTAAGTGTTTATGTGAGAGCATGTGAACATGTGTGTAAGAGTGTGTCAGCATGTGTCAGCATATCCATGTGTGAGCCTGTGTGTGTCAGAGCATGTGTCAGTGTGTGTGAGTGTGCGCATTTGTGTGTGATCAGGTGTGTGTTGAGCATGTGTGAGCATGTGTGAACATGTGTGTGAGCATGTGTAAGTGTGCATGAGCATGTGTGTGAGCATGTATGTGTGAGCTGTGAGCATGTGTGTGAGCATGTGTGTGAGCATGTGTGACTGTGTGTGAGCATTGTAAGTATGTATGAGCATGTGTGAGCATATGTGTGAGCATGTGTGTGTGATCGTGTGTGAGTGTGAGCTTGTGTGTGACCGTGTGTGTCAGCTTGTGTGTGACCGTGTGTGTGAGCATGTGTGAATGTGTGTGTGAGCATGTGTGTGAGCATATCCATGTGTGAGCATGTGTCAGAGCGTGTGTGTGAGCATGTGTGTGTGTGTCAGAGATGTGTGAACATGTGTGTGAGCATGTGTCAGCATATATGAGCACGTGTGTGAGTATATCTGTGAGCATGTGTGTGTGAGCATATGTGAGCATATGTGTGTGAGCATGTGTCAGTGTGTGTGTGTGGGAGCATGTGTGTGAGCATGTCTGTGTGTGTGTGTGCGCACGTGTGCTTTATTTCTGTAGCTGTTGGTTTTTAAGTCAAAAGACACAGAAGTATGTTTACAAAGTAAGGGAAAAGAGCCAACAAATAGAAATGGCAGATACAGGAAAGGGTGGACCTAAAACAGTATCTGAATGATCAGGGTGGGTCAGCATTTAACTCTTTCTGGAGCAAAATGCCAAGCTGTGACAACCAAAAGAGCCCTTTGGGATGGAAACCCACCTGGAGGTAACAGGCAGTGGAGCATGTGGTCCCAAATACCTCAACGCCTGGATTGGGGTCTGCAGCACGGTGAGGACACAGCTGGGCTTGTTGCTTGCCCTGGGGGTCGAGGGAGAGAGGCACCCAGTTCCCATGGGGTCCCAAGCTCGCACAGTCCAGCAGCTGCTGGTGCAGGTGGCAGGTCTCCTGGTCTCCTGGCACGAGGAAGTGCCTGAATCCCAGGTTTAGCCTCTGCTCACTCGACGGGCAGGCTGACCGGCATCCTCTGCTCACTCGACGGGCAGGCTGACCAGCATCCTCTGCTCACTCGACGGGCAGGCTGACTGGCATCCTTTGGGATCTCGTCCCCACCGGTTGATCAGGGACACTAAGAATGGGGCTTGTGTCCGGTGAACCCCAGGGAAGGGACAAGTCACCATCAGGGATGGAACTCACTGTCCCCACCAGGACGACGCCATTGTCTCGTGCAGACTTCCCACAGGTGGGGCAGGGGTTAAACCGGCCACAGCCACCTAGGGTGACAGCACCCTCTCCCAAGAAACACACTCCACCTTGAGCAGTTAGAAGGCAACTGGGGCTGGGAGAGGCCCCAGCCTTCTCTCACGACCCTCCCCAGAGGGCTGTGGCTTGGGAAGGGACCTTATCCACCCTCGAAACCACATGTGAGAGGGGACAGGAAGGGGCCAGACAGGCATGGCCACGTTAATGAGGCCATTGCCATGGCAGCTCAGCCGTGGTCTTTCCTGAGTAGGGTGATCCTGAAAGGCTTGGCCATGTCCTCACTATCTCATGGACCCTCTGAATGGGGCCAGTTCAGGGAGCCTTGGTGAAAAATCCATCGTGCTGAAGAAACCGTGTGAAAAGCTAGAGCTTTCTCCTTTCCCATCTGGAAGTCCCAGCACGAGGCTGGTGCTCACACCCGTGTGGCGGCTGCCTTCTGACTTAGGTGAAGAAATGTCATTGTGTTTCACATCTGCCAACAGAGAGATGCATCCCTCTCAGGATGCTGAATTTTGCTCTAGAAGTTGACACATTTGTAAACTCATGGCCCCTTGAGGCAGCACGAATTCATCCACGAATAGTAAGCAGAGCCTGGTTCCAAACGCAGCCGTCACTGTCCGCACAGAATATCATGTATGGATACCTTTGAAGCATCTGTCAGATGTGGGGCACTCAGGATGCCTGAGTGTGCACCAATAATTCACTCTTTTGATGAATAGCTGTATTTCTCAAGCTAAACTCGCGTGCTGCGGAGAAGCGGCCCCCTTAATGGTCTGGAACTCCTAAGGCCATTTCATATTTATGGTGTAATATGTTACTCACTGGCTTGCTAGACGGAGGGAGGCTGTTCTCTTTCTGGTTCGGGACAGTTGAGAAATGTGGATCAACCCCAAGAATTGGAGACACTTAGTGTGTTTTCAGCTCCCTGGAGGAATAGGAATGTAGAGTTCTGCAAACCACAGTAAACAAGTGAAAATGAAAGCCTCATGCCTGCAGTCTGCCTCGTCCATCACCCAGAGGTCCGGTGGCTGTAGCTGGGATGTCCACTCAGAATCTCATTCGCCCTGTGCGGAAGGTATTCCCAGTGTGGGGCAGCGGCGGACAGTGGTCTGCGGAAAGATGCCACTTCTCCTGTACGATGTTCACACCACAGAAAAGCAGACGGGCTGCCCTCCGTGATTACGATGTGCTCTGCTGTCTGTCATGTGGCCAAGTCATAGCACGGGCACCTCCCCTGCTGCAAAAACTGGTGCCAAAATGTTCATTTAGAGAGGGGCTGGGATCTGTGTTCAATAAACTGTGGTAACACATGCAGTTTACACACACACCAGGCACCTTGAAAAAGTGTATTATCTTCTGAGTGCCACATCCCCTTGGTGCGTCTTCCAGAAGCTTCCTGCCTGGAGCCTCACAGTGCAGTTAGAAGACCCCGGACCCCCGCTGTGCTCGCTGCCTTCTAATTACTCCAGGTGGAGAGTGTTTCCTGGGAGAGGGTCCTGTCTCCCTACGTGGGGTCTTTCTCCACTGCCTTTCCCACCCTCCCCCACCTCCCTCTGGGCACCTTCTTGGAGATTTCTGTAGAAAATATTGAGAAGGAAATTTGATGGTGTTGCCATCTCTGAATTGAGTCTCTCCCTCTCCACCGGTGATTTGAGCACAGATATCCTCCTGCCTTTCCTGGATGGCCAGGGACCTCCCACCCCACAGCAGCAGGGAGGGGAGCTGCAGCTCTCGGCGAGTCAGAATGGGAGACACTTTCCACCTGCCATTCCTGGCTGCCCCTGTGGCCTCCAGGGAATTGGAGCGGAAGCAGACCCCTGGGGGCAGGGGTGGGGCCGCCTCAGTGACCACCCTGCAGATGTCCAGTTGCTCAGGGCGTGGGGCTGCCTCAGTGACCGCACCACAGATGCCCAGCTGCTTGGTGGGGGGTTGTTGCCTCAGTGGCTACACTGCAGGTGTCCAGTTGCTCAGGGCGTGGGGCTGCCTCAGTGACTGCACCACAGGTGCCCAGCTGTTCATTGCCCCTGGATAGTGGTGCCCCTTAGTTCTGGCCCCAGGGCAGAACTAAGACCACACATCCAAGGGCATGGGGGATCAGGCACAGCGGTTTGCAAACTCTCGGAGCCCCCAAAGGTGCTGCTCTCCACCCCCACCTCCCTTCCTCATCCTGGCTCTGGACCACTGCCAAGGGTTTGGGTAGCTTTGCAGGGGCGGAGGAGCTGGGGAGATTCAGTGACCTGCTGCCAGCCTGGTCTGGCCGTAGGGGCCTCAGGCAAGCCCTTCTCCACAGCTGAGGCAGGGTCCCGGGAACAGCTCCTGCCCTGAGAGCTCTGCAGGAGCACGGGGTGGCTCCCATGGGGTCTCCATGCCCCTTCGTCCCTCCCTCTCTGAGCCCATTTCCCTGGCCCCACGAGACACCAAGTAAGGTCAGTAAGCCAGAGTTGAGTAGCCCAAGCCAAAGAATGCAGGAACGGAGCTCTGGGATCCCCATGTTCCCCTGTGAGTCAGGGTGCCAGAGGAGGAAACGCTGACCAGGGTTTCTGAATGGTCAGTTCTGTGTCCTGCAGATAGAGCCAGAGGCCCAAGGGCTGTGCTCTCCCTGGTCCCTAACCTGGGCCCTAAGCCAAGAGCCCTGGAGAATGGGGCTGGGGTGAGTGGGGACCCACCAAGCCCTCCTGACCCGCGGCATCTGTGGTACCTGGGCGGGTCTCCCCTTCCAGGCTGTTGGGGACAATAGGCCTGAAAGCCAGGGAATGTTGGCAGGGCAATCCTCTCCGCATGGCGGGGAACAGTCGCTAGGAGAAGCCTCACTGTGGACGAGGCTTGGAGGCTCTAAGAGGCCACGTGGGTGCCAGGGTGAGGCTCAGCCCGGGTCCAGGGCCCGTGATCCGTGTTGGAACCTCAGGGAGGCAGAGGTCATAGGCTGGCTCATTTGTTGTTGGTTGGGCTCATTTCTCAGAAAACAGACCCTTGGAATGGAGCGCGTCTCTTCTATGCACTTTGGTAGGCCCGGGGAGGCTTCAGCGCTCAAGCCAGGGGGCAAACCATGCTGATCCGAGGATGAGCCTCTTTCCACTACAGCCTCAGTCCAGCACCCCACCTTCACACTGGATGCTGACTTTACCTTCCCGTCCCTTAGTTAACACTGTTGTACTGTAAACAGTCCTGGTGTAGATTCCCGGAGCCTCAGGACACACACCCACTTCACTCCTCTTATCTCCTATCACTCGCCTGTGGGCAGATGGTGGGTACTCTGTAATCCCAGCTACTCAGCAGGCTGAGGCAGGAGAATCACCTGAACTCGGGAAGCGGAGGTTGTAGTGAGCCAGGTTCGCACCATTGCACTCCAGCCTGGGCAACAAGAGCGAAACTCTGTTTCAAAATAAATAAATAAATACGTAGAAAAAACGGATCGCAGAAGCAATCTGGCTTTGGACTTACTCAGTTGCCATCTGTAAGCTGTGAATCAATGTACAGTGAGGTCACACCACCCAAGCCAGAAAGGACTGCAGGGCCACTGTGGGAGATGGACACCTGATAGGATTACGTGGTGTTTCCACAGGGCTGAGCGTTGTTTCTGTGTTTTAAAAACAGCATTTCTATCCATGTCATGCATGTTTTGGTTAGATGTATTGGTGCTTTCTTACACAGCACTCACAGTACTCTATGTAGAAATGTGAACAAAAGTCATGAACTATTACAACAGTGGCCGTCCACGCACCAGGAAATGCAGTGATGAGAACAGGGAGGAAAGTCTGCAGGAAGGGACACAGTGGGAAAAGCTGGGCCATGTCCAACCCGGCCGCTGGGGCCACTGGGACTGCCTGTGGCTCCCACTCTTGTGGCAGGCACTGTGCATCCTTTAACTTAAAAGCCAGCTGCTGTGTGGGGTCAGATCGAAGCAAGACTCAGCCTGGAAGGAGTGGAGCTTCCCATTGTTCCCTGGGCCTTGCCTGGCCACCGTCCTGGTTTCTGGGCACACAGTGCTCGCTGCTGGCCAGGCAGAGCAGCTGGATGGGAGGCTTCTTCTTGGAGTGCCCTGTTGCCAACCAGGCTGGTGTCTGGGATCCAGCCCTCTGCCGCTGAGTCCTGCCTTCCCCTTTGTATAAGTCCATTCTCCCGTTGCTGTAAAGGAATACCAGAGACTGGGTAATTTATAAAGAAAAGGGGTTTAATTGGGTCACTATTCTGCAGGCTGTGCAGGAAGCATGGCCGCATCTGCCTGGTGTTCTTCGGAGGCCTCAGGAAGCTTACCATCATGGCGGAAGGTGAGAGTGGAGCAGTGTCCTACGTGGCTGGAGCAGGAAGAAGAGAAGCGGGATAGGGGAGGGGCCACACACTTTTAAACGATCAGATCTCAGGAAAACTCACTGACTGTCACGAGAACAGCATCAAGCAGGAAATCCACCCCAGGATCCCAACACCTCCCACCAGGCCCCGCCTCCAGCACTGGGAATCACAATCTGTCATGAGATTTGGGTGGGGACAAGATCCAAACCATATCACCCTTGTTCTCCTGCGTCCACCACCCAGCCAGGAGCATCAACCCTGTAGACTTGGGTGTTGTGGGCACAGGATGGAGGAGGAGTGAGACGGCTTGGCAGCCAGAAGGGATAACCATGGCAGGCCTGGTCCTGTGCCCTGGGTAGAGATGCCACCCTCGGTTTCAGTGGGATTCGGGAACCACCCCATGGTCTCTGAGTCATAGCTTCTTCCTCTCCCAGCTGCCACAGGGGCACTTCCCTCCACGGACTGCTGGGGGGCTTCGATGCCTGTGTGCACCCCACTCCCATGCCTGGCCTGCAGGCAGCACAACACGTATCTTCTTATGAATGCCACCAATATCTATTTGCCCACTGTAGTCAGCGAAAGTGAAATCCAGCTGTCCTGGGCTGATTCTTAGGCTATTTTCTTAGCTATGTTTTCTTTCCTCTACAATTCTGTCCCCGGTTAGAGCTTAAATTAAAAAACAAAAGGTAGTTATTGAGTTTCAGTAAAGTTTGTCCTGTCCTGGCTCTGAGGAGACAGTTTTCTCTTACGTAATATGTAAGGATGATACGGTAAAATCTACTATAGAGTTTCCAAAGCAGGTCCATCCCCATTTTCTCCAAAGATTCTTAAAACAACCTCAAAAGAGGCAAGATATTGTCCAAACTGAAGGCCTCACCATAGCGAAAAGGGCAGGCAGTTGTAGGATCTGCGATAGTAGATGGTACAAAGGTCTCGACTTGATGTTTCTAAGGTGACGCCTACGGGCTCTGGGAGCTCCTCTTTGCCCCAGTTTCTACCCTTCCATATTGTCTTACACCTGACCCAGTTCTTTCTCTACCTCTTCTCTTTGGGCTTGGTACTAGTGAGATGATTTTTCTATTTCTCCATCTCCAACAAGGGCAGAGAGCAGGAACTGACTAGCTGATGACACCTGGCTGGATTTTGCTAATGTGAAACTGTTTTTATTTGATCGATTACCTTCCAGTCTGCTTCGGATGTCCAGGCTGATGCAGGGACAAGGTCATTTGCTCACCTGCCCTCCCCTTCCCTGTGGCTGGTCAGGTCCTGTGTCGTGGAGCGTCTGGGCAGCACGGCTCAGCTGTGGCCGCCCCTCGGCTCGTGCTCGTGGGTGAGTTCTGCTTTAGTCTCGAGCTTCTGCACAAGCAGCAAACGGGTTGCTCTGTGCTTTCTACTTTGCTCACTCTTTTTCTTGGTTATGTAGTTTTTCATGGAAAATGGTTTTATGTTTCCCTTCAGCACCATCAGTTTGTTCTTTTCTGCGGACACTTCTTAGGGGACTGCTCCATTAGGGGTCAGGGTAGACTCTTGGCTGCAACAACTTTCTTCCCTATTCTTAGTGATTTTATCCAATGCTCCAGGGGCCTGACTTCCCCTCCTCTTTCCTCTCCACAGTCCCTCTCTCTGGCTGGAGCTGAACACCCTCCCATGGGCTGGACCAGGCATCCTCAGAGCCTGACTCTCCCGAAATCCCTTTGTCCCGGGAACTCTGACCTCAGGCTGGGGTCTGCTATGGGCTGGACCAGGCGTCCTCAGAACCTGACTCTCCCGAAATCCCTTTGTCCTGGGAACTCTGACCTCAGGCTGGGGTCTGCTCCTCCAGCTGGGTGCAGATCAGGTTTCCAAATTTCCTCGTGTTGGATTCATTCATCTCCTCCAAAAACAGGAAGCCTCTGCTGAGACTCAGGCTTTCACCAATTATGTGGATTCCACTTTAATCAAACCGGATTGGATTGAAAATTTCCATTTATATTTAAATATACGTTTTAAGGTAATTTTCTCTCGGCAGTTGATATGTTTATCTAGTGGCTAGTTCCCAATTTAGACTGCGTCTTCAGACAGAAGGACTATCTTCTCTAATGAGCCACTCATTTCTGGCTCCCTGCGGGGGGACGTGGCTTCAATATGGGGATCGGGGTGTTGGGCTTGGGGTGAGCCTTGGAGAACTTATGGTCTGGAGGCTTTCAATGAAGGGAAATCATTAGCAGGTAAGGACCAGCGCTGCTTTAACATAAAGTGGCACTGAGTAGAAAGTATCAGAGTACGAGTGTGTCACAGTGAGGAAGTACAAACGTGGGATCTGGCCTGGGCTGCCACCCACTCACCCTGCGATCTCAAGGAGCACCCAGCCTAGCTCCAAGTGCCCCCATTTCCACCTGTGAGCACCCATCCTAGCTTGGAGTGCCCCTGTTTCTGTCTGTGAGTGGAATCAGAAACAGGGCTCCCGACAGGGCCATGGCGAAAATTGAATGAGATGAGCTTCACAAAGGCCTTAGAGGAGTCCTTGGCACAGAATCAGTGTTTCATGTGCTTGTTAAATAAACACATTCAGGTGAATATCAGTGTATCAGTACATGTTTGTGTTTGCTGACTCTCACTGTCCAACATCTTTCTCAGTGGGCACATGGTCAGTAGGTGTGAGACCCATCCAGCCGGGCATCTGTGGGGCTGACCTTCCGGGGGCCTGTTCCCACTGCGTGGACACCATGCGCCTCCCTCGGCACCCCTCTGCCTTCAGATAAGTGGGTATGCTGGAAATCCTTGTACGAGTGAAACTGAAGCTGCCCCCCACCCCCAGAACCAGTAGGTTTGACCCACTCAGCTGGGCATCTGTGGGGCTGGCCTTCTAGGGACCTGTTCCCACTGCGTGGCTCCACCCACCTCCCTTGTCACTGCTCCACCTCCAGATAACCGGGAGCGCTGTGAATCCTTGTACGAGTGGAACTGAAGCTGCCTCTCTGAACCGCCTCTGTCACTTCCTGGGTGTCAGGCACTGTGGGAGCGGCTGAAACGCAGAAGACGGTGCTCTTTTCCTCTTAACTCTCACAGTTCAGTGAAAACAGAAGGTGTAAATGACGATGATGAGCCTTTTCTTAAAAGCATGTAGAAAGACTCTGATTTTCTTGGGAGGGGATCCAAACTCTGGGTGGGGGAGGCTTGCTCATCAAGAGTTAAAGAGGCACTGGAGGCGGCTGTGAGAGCGGCTGAGATGCCACCAGCTGGAACAAGATCCTGCGGAAGCGAAGAGATGAGCAGCCAGGAGCACGTGTGGCCCATCCAGGCTCCCTGGGGGTCCCATGGGGCCTGTGCCCTGGACAGGGGGCAGTGCGTGCGGTGGAGATGGGAGGGGACTCTGCAGGCAGGTTAGGACAAGCTTCCCAGGGTGCCTCACCCCAGGCTCCCACCCCTCCCTGAGCAGGCTCTCTGAGGACCCCGCAGAAGATATGAGGAGGCCTATGCATTCCTACATTCTTTAAGGGGTTGTGAATTCATGAATGACTGCCCAGTTAGTCATTGTACTAACTGTTGCAAGTGTCTGTGTGTGTGTGTGTGTGTGTGTGTGTGTGTGTGTGTGTGTGTGTGTGCGCGCGCGCGCTTGTAACATTAAAAGCATGTTTGCAGCCCCGGATAAGCAGTGTGCCTCAGCTGAGTTAGACTGATTGACTTCCACGGCCATTGGAGCTGCTGGGACTGTAGGACGGTCTGATCCTGGTGAGCATGTTCTTAGGGCCTGGGAAACACAGGGTTCCCTGCTGGGCTATGGCTTCCTCGAGGGCAGGGCTCTTGTTTTCTTTCTGTCTTCTCCCAGTGCCTGAAGCAGGGTCCAGCACAGGGCCCTAAGCTCAGGTTGAACGGGATTCTCACCTGTGGGTGCCAGTACCCTTGCCCTTAAGAGTCCCTTCAGCAAACACAAGAGAGCAGGGTCCAGGGAGAGGCCCACCTTGTGCCTGCTGAGGGCGTGCCTGGAGCCCAAGGCTGATGGAAGCTGCTTGCATCATTAAGTAGCTGCATCTCCGCAGCAGTGCTGGAGACAGCTTGGGTTGTCCCCATTCCATAGATGGGGAAACTGAGGCACAGCCAGGCCAGACAGAGTGGCCCAGCTGAGCTGGAATCTGAACGGAGGCTGTGGGTTTCTTGACCCTGCATGCCGAGCTGCTCAGTGATATTTTACTAAGAATTTGAAGAGCAGAATCATGTTTCCTAATATCTGGTCTTGGTGCAGAGGAATTTTATAACATGAAGTCTTATTCCAGTCAAACCTTTCTGTGTGTGAATTTCTGTAGACATTTCCAAGAAGTAAGTCCCAGGTTTCAAACCCTCCCACGTTCAAGGGTGAGCCTGGGTGCAGGTATGGGTTCTGATGAGTCTGGTCCTTTCTTTTTCCCTTCTTGACATGAGCCATCTTCCGGCATGCCAGGAGCTCAGGGCTGATAGAGCTGCTGTCCTCTAGTCACCAGGCGGCCATGGGAGGGAGGCCCCACATAGCCTCTGGGGGCCGTAGCCAATCCTCAGCCCTGTTTGGCCAACACATGCTCCCTCATTGCCCATGCAGCCTCTGATCGAGGTTGATGAGGGAATAGTTTTCTTGGCCGCCTGCCTGATGGGGCAGAGAGGGTCATTTTTGGCTGATGCGTGATGGAAGTCTTCAGATCCATTGTGCTTGTGCAGGTCAATCCGCGGCTGTGGGAGGAGCGCTTGTGGGGAACCTCTGGGTAAGAAGTGCTCCAGCAGTGCTAGCCCCATGTGGTGCCTCTGTCACACTTCCTACCGCATATCACATGGGGCAGCTGCATCCACAGTCCTATTTTAAACTATTCATGCCTTGACTGTTTTCCTCTCTTCCTGTAAAAAGAGCCTTTTTTTGCATCTGTGGTTGCTTATTAGCATTCACAAGTTAATTCGTTGTTTTATTAGCCACTCACAAATAGAACTAATTTGGTAGGCTCAGGTTTAATCGAGGATTTTGGAACTGTAGACTTACGGATGTGCAAACTGGAGATGTTAATTTCAGGAAACTACCTAAGACCCTTCAAAGCATTATCTATACATATTTGTAAAATCACTTGGACCCTCACTTCTTTCATTTACCATTCCACTTTTAATTATGGATGCTTTAGGTAAGGCCTAATCATTTTGAGCTTACATGCCAGGTATAGATGAATAGTTTCACATCATGCATTTAGGCTGGATAAATGGAGTGTCCCATCCTGCATTTGTTCTAGATAAATGGAATTTCCCATCATGCATTTGGGCTAGATGAATGGAGTTTCCCATCATGCATTTTGGCTAGATAAATGGAGTTTCCCATCATGCATTTGGGTTGGATGAATAGAGTTTCTAATCATGCATTGGTATACCCTTAACTTCAGACCATGGTCGTGTACACCAAAAAGGATGCTCCCTTCAAGACCTTCATGTTACAGCCTTGCAGAATCAAGTATGCATGGGCCTGAAGGCAGTGGGAGAACTGCTTTCTTGCCCCAGGTCTGCGTCTGAGTTGAGGTGGTGCCAGTGGGTGGATCATGTGAATGAAGAAGCAGACACAACCTTAGCCTGCACTTTTGGGCAGGGATGGTTCCTGCACCGTCACCTGGGGAGATGAGATGATCTCTCATCCACGTGGGAGAATAGGATGATGTGGCCCCACTGCACAATTGAGTCACAAAATCTTAGAATCACCCCCAATTTTATCATTAGTTCTTGCTTGCTAATCTGGAAAAGAAATAAGAAAAGATCTATGGATGGTCATGTGTCTACTCAGCAACGGCATAAAGATGATCTTAGACAGGAACTGACGCTGTGGAAACTTCTGTTTATCTGATTATTTTTCCGCTTTATATTTCTAACATCATCCTTTTGCATCAGAGAAATGGATGCTGCCAGTCACTGTCTCCACTAGAGGTGACGGTGGCAAGTGGTCCGGCAGGCCTGGTGCTCTGGTGCCTCTTGGGGTGGAGCTCCTTCTCAGGCCTGAGTCCACCACCCAGAGGCTTCTTTCCTCCGTTTGTGCAATTTTCATGCTGCATTTATGTTGCTTGAAGGTTGAAGTGTTAATAAAATAGGTTGCCTTCATGAAAGGAGTCGCCTATAACATTTCTGGCAAGTTTCTTCCTTTGGCTGAAACTGGCTCTCTGGCTGGGGCTTCGCTTTCACTTGTCCCAGGATGTAGATGAAGTCACTGCATCCTGGGACATTACTTCTTGTGGTGTAACTAAATAGAACGGGTTCTAGCTCATCTAGTTCCGGCCACAGCATGGGCCCAGAACACCAGAAAGGGGGTTGTAGTAGGAAACCGTTTGCCACACTGTGGGGAAATGTGGCAGGGAAAGTCAGAGCCCCGTGCTCAGGGTCCCAGCCCTAGCCGCAGCTCACCACATGCTTCCTGATGTGAGGCATCTGATCCAGTTCTAGCCTCATCTGCTGGGGGCCGGAAGGCCAGGGACAGTCCTCGTCAGTCTTCCTCTGAGAGGCTGGCCTATTTCTTGCACTTGTGGGTCCAGAACCATGGTGCCTCTAGCAGGGAGGGCCGAGCCTTGCTACCCTGACCGTGCCCCACCACCCACATACCATCCCAACACCCCTTTGCTGCTGTCCCCAAAGCACAGACGCACAGGCTGCAGGCAGCTTCAGAAAACGAATGTTCAGAAGGTCTCCAGGTGGGTGAGACAGAAGGGGAGATGGGACAACGTCCTTAGACGTTTGATTTTGATTCAAACATTGAAGTGCATGGCAGCGCCTCGTGGAAGGTATAAATCTTCACTGGAGGAAAACGACGAAATGGTAGCGACATGAAGTAATGACTTGCTGTTTCGGTGGCTTGCCATGCCTCCCTGATTTTACATGGAGAACTGTGTACTGTTGCTCCCAAATTAGTTTTTGGAAAATGAATTATTGACTGCAGATATAATTTATTACTAATAAGCAAAATAGGTTTGTAACATGGGCCTGATGGGGTAGTTAGCAAAGAAGGAATAAGGAGGAGGAGGAGAGGAGGGAGGAAACTGAGGGAGGGGCGGAGATGGGGGCTGGCTCCAGTAGGGCGGGCCTGCGGGACAGCTCAGGACATGCAGTGTGTTCCTGCAATGCCTACGAGTTCTTAGTTGTACAGTCCGGAGGTAAAAACAACTTGACAAAGCTGTGCCACTTGTGAGTGGTGAAGCCTGGAATTTTCCCCAGATAATTCTTTCTTTTTATTTTCCCCTTGGTGTTGCCCATGGAGTCCTGGTCATTTGAATATCTCCCTGCTGGGGGTCTTTGGAGAGTGGATGTGGTCAGAGCTGACTCTCTTCCAGCAGGGACAAACGTGAGGCAAGTGGGCAGGTTCTTAGTTCCTGCCCAGGATGGCCCTGGGGACAGAGGGTTGGGGGGACTGTGGGCACAGGAACCTGGAATCAGTGGCCTTGGTCCTTGAGCTGACACTGTCTGCAAGGCTGGGCAACCTCAGGGAGAGCCAGATCCCTGTGTCAGTCTCCTCATCTGGAAAATGGGCACAACAGCAGCTCCCATTATTTTTCTTGAAGTTATGGCAATAACAAAAGAGAGAGAGAGATGATGACAAAATGCTGGAAAGTCAATGGATTTCATGTTGAGTGTTTTCTTTTCCTCCAGGTGCTCTTTATCTCACTTCTGTTCCTTGTATTGCAAAAAACATTCGTTTTTGTAAGCTAGAGAAAGTATCCTCTAGATTTTTACATTCGTGCTCCTTCTGGTATGACCAGCACAGTGAAATTACGATAGCATCAAAATGCAGTCTAATCAGTGAGGTCTCTATTTCTAGGTGTAAAATATATTTGTAAACTTGCTATTTTGGGTGTCACATCAAGATTCTGATCTATTAAAAAGTAACGTTTGAAAAGCATTATCTTTGTAAATTAATGTTACGAAGTCTTCTTTAAGCTTAAAATTATTTAGTTATATTTATTTAGATAATTATAAATTGCTTTATTTTATCATTTATTTTAAAAACTACTTAATTATAATAATTATTGCCCTATGATACTGTGTGTGTCACTGGTAGGAGGACAGATGAGACCATTCAGCCTCCAGATCCTGTAGAATTAGAGGAGTTATTCGGAGAAGGTTAGCAGGCCTCACAAATGGCAAAGGCTATATATGTTTTACATTTATAAGTATATTTATCTAAGACATTTATTTTGTGGAAAAAGAATTATTTTACTGGTCATGCTGTGTACATATAAAAATATCTGTTCATTAAAGTGCCCGGCCAAGTTTTGACTGAGACGAGCCACATGAGGTGAGATGTGAAATTCTCCACTTCTGGGGTCAGCACGGAGAAAGTTTCCAATTTGGAGCATTTTGGATTGTGTGTTTTCAGGTTACAAGTGCTCAACCTACACCCTAAGAAAGGCAACGGCTGCCCCCTCCCTAGAAACGGCGGGGCAGGGGACAGATTGTGGAGCTTTAGCACAAGAACTCTGATTTATCGTTTAACTCCAGCTGTGAAAATCTGTCTGCTCAGACACAAAATGAGAAGAGGATGCTGAGGAGGTGGAAGCTGCCTATGTACCGGGCGCTCTTGGCAGCTGGTCTCGCCACCGCTCACCATCGTTCGCTTGCATCTCTGTCGAGCTCTGTGGGCTCCGGAGCCAAGGAGAGGCCACGTTAAGGAAAGCCAGACTCACAGGCCCCCTCTGAAGCTTCGCACTCTCTGGTCAGTGGGTGACACAGATGATAGGCATCCTCATGTCACATGAGAGGGAGATCTCTCCAAGTGACGTAACCTGGGCGTCTGTCATGGAGGAGGGGTGTTGCATTTGGAAGATTTCCCTTGGAGGAACCACTTTGGCTCAGGCATCAAAGGAGATCATAGGTGACTTGTGATGGTCATACTGACTCCAGTCCTGTTCTGTCTTGGCCTTTGAGCGGGTCCTTGGAGTCCTTGTGTGGGCTAGACAGGGCTGGCCTCTCTGTGGTTGGGCTGGTCCCTAGGGTCCCTTGGTGGTACGGACAGGTTGGCTCATTGTGGAAGTGGAGTTCGGGGAACCTTGACTCCCTCTCAGCACAGCCTTCCCTGCCTGCCTCCCCGAAGCCGCCCGGGTCTTGGGTCTCTCACTGTTGACATAGACTATTTCCAGTTGAGCCTGGTACCTTCTTTCTTCCTTCCGTGGTGCTTGTCCTCCTCAGACCCACTTGGTGTCGGGGACAGCCTGCTCGGTATTTCAAGGCTGACAGGAAGCCCGAGCTGTCAGGGTGGTCCTGGTTCCCGGGCCTGGTGCATCTGAGGTCCCATGGAGCTCGGCCCCACACCCCTCCTCTTGCTGCAGAGGCCCGTGCTGTCCACATAGGAAGCGGACACATCTCCCAATCTGTGTGAGGCCTCCAGGCCAAAGGGGCAGCTTTCTCCATTTTAAGGTTTTGCCCCATGAATGTTCTTAAACCTGATGCAGCTGTTTCTGGTCTGCTAATTAGAGCCAGGGGATTAAAAAAACGGTAGCAACTGATGTAAGAGAGAGCTGGAGGGAGAAGCCAGCAGTGTCGCTTCCAGGGAACATCTGTCTTCATGTTGGAGCTGCTGTGTCACCTGTAAACAGTGAACTTGAACTCGGCCCTGCCTCGCTGCAGTGCCAGCCCTGCAGGTGCCCTCCTGGGCAGCAAAGCCTCAGCAGCAAGACGCCTGTCCATCAGGCCTGCGCGTGAAACCAAGCAACACTCATGCTGGCTTTCAGCCCATTTGGAAAGCTCGTGTGACCTCTGGGGTCTGCAAGGACAGAACCTCCCTTTGGAGATATGGAATCACGCTGTGCCTGGAGCCAGAGATTGGGTGGGGGAGGGGATCGGGGTGGGGGAAAGGATCGGAGCAAGTGAGGGGATTGGGGTGGGGACCTCCCTGAAGATCTCCATGCAGCTTTCTTTGCCAATGGCCAGCAGAGTTGTGCCCACCCCAATGCTCACTGACAAGGACAAAGCACTTTCTGATTCCGGGCTCAGCTCTGAAGAGGGGAACTGATGGAGGGGGCCAGCCACGGGGATGCCAAGAAAGGCCTGTTTGATAATTAGGAGCAGACAGAGAGTTTCAAAGACCATTTGCCTCCCTGGCCTCTCTGGGAGTGAAGTGACCACCCCGAATCCTTCCTCACCCTGGCCCACCACCTACTTGGCCACAGGAGCATCTGGATTTTCCCTGGACAGACCCCACCTCCTCATGATCTTGTCCTCTTCAAGGCGGACCAGGCCTCCCTGCCCTACACCCCACATCCCCGGGAAATTGCTTCCCCAGCCCCTGTCCATCCTGGCTGAGCTCAGCTGCTGCTTCTGGGCTCCAGGAGGACCCTGCGCCCCTCACAATGTTCTTGTTCTCATCACAGTCGCCCCTTTGGGGACACATGACATCTGCCTCTCCTTCACATGCCACCCACTGAGCTCAGCCATGGGCTCCCTGACTGCATGGTCTTTGCACCCAAGGCCTGTGCAAGGCCTGGCGGGCAGCCATCCTCGAGGGGTACTTGTTCCATGGATAAAATGCCCATGATTCTGCCTCTCCTCATGCCCCTTCCTTTGAGGGCTGCTCCAGGAAGGCTCAGGTCATGCAGGTGGATTCTTCCCTTCCTGGACTGTCTGGAGCCAGGGGGCCTGGGAGGCCTCGGCAGAGCTCCCACAGCCAGTCTTCACCCCAGCACCCCCTGGGAGGGTGTGTCCTGGGCTGACCTCCCTGCCTAGTGCCCTGAGTCCACTCCTGGGCTGCCAGCCGGTCTGCAGGGCCGGCCCTTCTGGTGACCCTAGGCAGTGTTTCCATGAGGATTTGCCTCTGCAGACTTGGGCGTACACCAGGTTGGCAGTTCATTGTCCATGACATCCTTCAAATCCACCTGTACTTCTTATTCCAGAGCCACCAGCCAGTTCTCCTGCCTGGGAATCCCAAGGGTTTTGTGTCTGCAGCATCCACCTTCCTGCCCTTTCAGGGCCTTCCAGACAAAGGAGCCACAGACTGTAGTAAGACCTCTGTGGTCATACGGCAAACCATCTACCTGTGGACTCCTGCCCATATGGCAAGCTGTCTGCCCATGGACCCACACAGACCTGGTGCACGAGCCCAGTGGAGGGCTGTCACCACTTTGGCCCTCTGTCAGAGCTTCCCCGACTCTGGGTCCGTTCCAGGGGCTCCAGCAGCCTCCCATCTCTTGCACCCTTTGCGTAAAACACCTTTTGGATAAAACACCCTTTGCAGCCTCTTAGGAAGGATGAGGTCTGCAGTGCTGAGCCTCCAAGACCAGGTGACCTCAGGCAGGTGTTTGCACCTCCAAGACCAGGTGACCTCAGGAAAGAGGTGCTGCTTTTCCAGGAAGTGGCCGTCAGAGAGGCCAGGGTGGCCCCATGACCCCAGGCCAGGACATGCCCTGCGAAGGGAAGGCCGTGGGAGGCGGCATTCACCTCCACGTCTCCAGGGCTGCACTGGGGCTACTTAGGAGAAACATTTTCTAATAAAAGTTCAGCCTGTTACGGAATTTCCTAATGTGAGATACAGGCTGGAATGCGGCAATTCCACAGAGAAATCATTGTGGGAATAATTCACATCGAACGTAGTTTCATGAAGGATGCTATTTCCAGAGTCTAACTGTTTCTCCCTTTTTCTCTCACTTTTTTACTTTATTGCTATTTTTTTTTTTTACATTAGGAGAAATTGAAAACCTGTTTAGGTTTCATAGCTTCACATTTCTGAAGTAAGTGAACAGCAGAGAGTCGGGATGCGTCTGTTTTGTGCCTCACAATGAGGCGTGCACGTCACTGGTTAATTGTGTGGCATTCCATAAAGGAGAGCTGTTGGGATTAAAGGGTAAACTGCTAAGATTAGCGTTTTCTTTCCCTTTTTAAGGGAACCACTTATCAGTCACAATGGCAATAAAACCAGGTGTAACTGGATTTCGGGAGAGACTGCAGTTGAATTGATGCCATGGTCCGCTTGGTCTGGGAGAGGCTGGATTCTCAGTGCAGCCCCAGAAAGAGCCGGGTGGCAGGGGTTGAGGGTGTGACAGGTCCAGGGACAGGGACCTTAGACCAGATCCAACTGCAGAGCACATTAAGACCCTGGACTTCAAGCAGGAAGGCCACTGGGCTTGTGGTCAGACATGGCGTGAACCTCCACCGAGGATCCCTTCCTCTGCCCGTTCATAAAACTGAGAGGTGGGTTCTCTTCTCCAGCCAACCTGTTCTGCCTGGGGCCAGGCTGTGAAGGGGCTGAGGGGACAAGTCCACTGCCATCAGGGCCTCTCCCTGAAGGGAGTCTTCTGCCCCAAGAAACATTCTTCCCTTACCTGCAGGTTCATTGGTTTATTTTAGCCTCTAGTGGAAGGACACTGGACAAATGTCCTTTGATTTGAGGACACACAGCTTTGGATCTGAGCTGGCTCCATGCCCCGCTGGAGCCCATGCAGTGACTGTGGCCCCCGCTGCTGGCAAGCCAGGACCCACCATCACGGACAGTTTCTTCACTCTGTGTGGCAAAGGGCTTTGACAGGCACTTTCTGGCATTTGGGGTGGATAGAATCATCTTCATCCCTATTTTCCAGTTGGGCATGTGGGGGCCCTGTAGATGGAGGGGCAGAGTGGGGGGCAGGTGCCAGTTTCCTAGCCTGCTTGTGGCGGGTTAGGGTCACAATCTGCACGCGTTCCCAGAGCTCCGCTGGCCACCTCTTCACCACCCTCCCTCCAGAGCACACTCAGGTCCCACAGGGCACAGAAAAGGGGAGCCTTGCACAGGCTCAGAGGGAGACGACCTTTCCAGGCCCGTGGCCTCTCCCTGCCAGCCAGAGCCCTAGCAGGACTTATCCCACAGCCAGGAAAAGGGGTGCACACTTGGCCACTTACGCTGCTTTTACTGTCGGAGGCCTGGCCACAGCATCGCCATTGCCCAGTGATGGGGAAAGCCTTTTGAAGGGGATCAAAGTTAATAAACACAGTTGGATAAAACGCCCTTTGCAACAGACCAACTGCAGACTCAGCAAACATCCCACTTCCCTGTGAGGTACTTAGATCCACTCTGGGTGGGGACACTCCAAGGCCAAGTGACCCGGTTAAAATGACTGTAATTGAAAGCAGACATTACAATTAACTTTCTCCTCCAAAAATATTGACTTGATCTCTGGGGGCTCTGCTGTGTCTCAGCAGAAACAGAGGGTCCCTCGAGGTGCTCCAGTCTGGGAATCATGGGGAGATGTGGGTGGGGCCATTGGGCCAGCCCACTTGCTGGTTTGTGACCTGTCTTAGTCTGTTCCCGCTGCTCTATACCCTTAGACTAGACAATTTATAGACGTGAGAAATGCTTTTCTTACAGCTCTGGAGAATGGAAAGTCCAGGACCGAGGCACCAGCATATTTGGTGCCTGATGAGAGCTGCCAAGACCCTAGCTAGGCCCAGGCCCAGTGCTAAGCCGCTGGGCTTCCAAGATGGTGCCTCCTTGCTGCGTCCTCCTATGGCAGGAGGGAGCGAGGGCTAAGAGGGCCTAGCTGGTTCCCTTCAGACCTTCCATGAGGCAGCTCATTCCATCCATGAGGGCTCTGCTCTCATCACTTCACATCTCTGAAAGGTTTCCCCTCTTCATATCGTCCTATTGGGGCTTAGCTTCCTACTTTGGGGTTTTGCAGGGACTCACGCATTCATGCTCTCGTGTGACCTAATGTGACATCAGCCTCTCCCCTCCCAGCTGGGCTGCAGTGGAGACAGCCAGCTGTCCCCTTAAGATGCCCACCCCCTCTCGGAGGAGGACTGAAGTGGAAAGTGTCTGGGGAGGCTGCGACCACATTTCCCAGGCCTCCCCAGGGCTAGTGCTCGCCGGTGGGATGAGAGCGGAAGCAGCGGTTAGGAGGGTGCCTTCCCCACCTCCCGGCTTCAGCTGGCCCCTGGATTCCAGCCTCTCTGAAACTGGGTATGGCAGGGCCACAGACCAGAAGCAGGTGTGTCCCTGAATCATTTGCGGTGACCCACATTCATCCTCACAGGAGCGATGCACCATGTTCGAATGTGAACGGCTGACACGATGGGGGCGTTTTCCCATGAGGCTGAGAAGTCCTGCACATGCATTCCCTTAAAACAGAGACGTAGGCACCTGTGATCGGGGCCGGCTTGGATGTGCTACCAGAGGCGGTTTGCCGTCTGGTCAAAGAGGTCTTAGGGTGCTTATTTGTCATCAGCCTCACTAAACAACGAGCTGGTCTTAAGTGACGAGACCACAAAGGTCACCGCCGCAAAATACTGGAAGTCTTAAGGGAGGTCATCTACCACCCAGCTGTGCTCAGTAACTCAGAGAGCGCAGCTCGGAGGGCTGAAGACGGGTATAGGCACCTCCATGAACGCTGTCACTACTCCTGAGAAGGCGTCACTGCTGTCATTGAAAAGCTTTGAGGGCTGTTGTCCATGGTTCTTGAATTTACAAGTGAAATTCCTGGCAGCTGTGTGATAAATCAAGCATGTTGGTGTCAGCGTGGCCTTTGACTTCTGTCCCCACAATCTGTGAACCAGAATAAACCTCTTCACTCAAACTTCCACTTAGGAGGGCACCTGGTTAACATGAACCACGAAGCAATCAACACTGAGGTGTGCGTTTCCACAGACGGCAGACTTAACTGTTTCTTTTTTCTAATTAAACTGTAAAAAATAAACATGTTTTATTTTTGAAATGGAAACTATTTAGAAGCATATAGAATCAAGCTCCTCCCAACCCTATTCTTCTCATATTGGAAACATCTATTGATAATCAGATAATCAGAATATTTCCAGTGTATTCCGTGCAAGCCTATGGGAATCCTGAAAATGTGGAGGATGTTTTTGACTTGAATGGGATTGTGTGATGCACACATTTCCACTACGTGACTGTTTTACTTAGCAATGTATCCTGAAGACCAAAATATAGTGACCTTGAAAAAAATTTCAGTTTTTTTTTTTTTGGTTTTGTTTTTTTGAGATGGACTCTTGCTCTGTCACCCAGGCTGGAATGCAGTGGCATGATCTCATCTTACTGCAACCTCCGCCTCCCAGGTTCAAGGGATTCTCCTGCCTTAGTCTTCCAAGTAGCTAGGTTTATAGGCATGCACCACCATGCCCGGCTAATTTTTGTATTTTTAGTGGTGAAGGTGTTTCACCATGTTGGCCAGACTGGTCTTGAACTGCTGACCTCAGGTCATCCGCCTTCCTCAGCCTCCCAGAGTGTTGGGATTCCAGGCATGAGCCACTGGGCCTGGCAAAAAAGTTCCAGCCTTGCCAGCTTTCGTGGTACCCCAGGGTGCAGGCATGCACATACTTACTTGCTTTGGGGGCACCAGGCTCTTTCTAACGTGGGCTGTTACAGTCAGTTCAGAGTGAATATTCTCTGTGCTCCTTCATGTGGGCAGGAGGCTCATGTGCAGCTGGTGATCACGCAGTTTGGTACAATGCTTCTGGAAAGAAATGGATTAATATAAACTGAGACTCTTAATTAGCCTGTCTGTTTAACCCAGCAGTTCTGACCACAGGACCTTTCCTGAGGAGCAGTCATTGGAAATGCATTACAGGGTCTGGAGTGCGCCAGCCCCCATGACCCCCACATGGCCCTGGGACTTGCTAGAGCTTTCTACCATCTTTCATTGGCTCTTTCCTCATCTCTGGGGAAGGTTGATGGGTGCACCATCAGCACAGGGGGGTGGTGGACGTGGGGTAAAAGAGCAGCCGTGTTTACTAAAGCCAGCAGCTCTGAAAAACTCACTAACAGATGAGCGTTTAGAAGGTCATTACAGTCCCACAGAGAAGGATGCACGAGGACATCCCACAGAATGCAGTGTAAAATTGGGAGATTAAAAGTAAAAAAGAAGGCCAAATGCCCAATAGCCGCAGCAGAACAAATTGCAGTCCATGTTTTGTAGAAATATTTGGCAGCCATTGATTTATTTTATTTTTATGTATTTATTTGCAGGCATTTAAATCATGCTTATTGAGGGCTTCTAAGCGTGTGGCGTTTGTTAAAATAATAAGTAAAGCAAATAATCCTGCATTTTCCGTGATAGGTCCATAATGAATGAATGAAGCTGAAGGGCTGGGACCCCCCTTTGGGTGCCTTGCAAGACCCGGGGAACTCTTGGCGCTGTGCTCCCATGATTATGTATCTGTGTAAAATCTGCGGGATGTTCGATGGTCCCAGGAAGGCTGCTGCCTGTTCCCAGCGTGACCCTCTCTGTCGCTGTCCCTGCCCTGTGGGTGGTGGTGGAGTATTTGTAGGCATGGCGGGACCCAGCAGGGGGAAGGGAGGTGCTTCGTGCTTCATTGAGTCTGCGTTTGGTGGGGTGTGTTTTGGGGGCTCACTTTCCAGGGAGGCAGAGCCAGCTATGCGGGTGGTGGGCCAGGCTCCCGGAAAGTCTTTCACCTCTTGTGATGGTTCCAGCGTGTCCCCTCCACGTTTCACGTGTTGACACTTAGTTGCCAGTGTGATGGTGTCAAGAGGTGGGGCCTTTAACAGGTCATTAGACCGTGAGAGCTGCCCTCCGTGTCCAAGATGGCGCCGTGATTCCGTATCCGCCCGAGGGGAGGGAGGCTGTGTCCTCAGAGCACTGGCAGGAGGGGGAAAGGCAAGTGGGAGATAACCATGCGAGAAGCCTCTTTTATAAGGGCCTCCATCCCCTTTGCCAGGGAGGATCCCTTGTGATCTAATCGACTCCTAAAGGCCCCACCTCTTAATGCATTTGCATGACCATTAAGTTTTAACTTCTAAATTTTAGGGGGGGACATACTCAATTGTAGTATTCTACTCTGACCCTCAAAACTTAAGTCCTTCCCACATGCAAAATACATTAATTCCATCTCAGTAATTCCAAAGGTTTTACCTTGTTCTAGCATCAACTCAAAAGCACAGAGTCTTCTAAACATCGTATGGGCAAGACTCCAAAATGTGGTTTATTCCAAGGCAAATTTCCCTCCAGCTGTGAGCCTGCAAAATCAAGCAAGTCATCCACTTCCAAAATGCAGTGGCGGAACACGCATTGGATAAACATCCCCCTTCCAATAAGGAGAAATAGGCAAGAAGGAAAGAGTAGCAGATCCCAGGTAATGTCAGTACCCGACAATGCAAATGGCATTACATTTTGAGGTTTGAGAATCACCCTCTTCGACTCCATGCTCCAGACACACTGAGCAGGGGTTGGGCCCTCAACGCTCCTTGGGGTGGAGTGGCCAGGAGCCGCATCAGACAACAGAGTTACTGTGCCTTGGTCTTGAATTTCCCATCCTCTGTTCTTCATAAATTACCCAGTCTCAGCTCGTCTTTCTAGCAGCACAAACAAGACTAAGACAGAAATTGGTGCTGAGAAGTGGGCTGTTGCCATAAAAAATACCCAAAAATATGAATGCGGCTTTGGAACCAGGAATAGGGCAGAGGCTGGAATCGTTTCGGAATGACTGCTGGGAAAAGCCTGCATTGCCATGGACAGAGCATTAAGGACGATCCTGGTGAGAGCTCAGAGGAGGGGAGAGCTGCTGGGAAAAGCCTAGTCCTTCTTAGAGATCACTGAGGGGTCATGATCAGAATGCTGGTAGTGATATAGACGGGAAGGGCCATTCTGAGGGGCTTCAGATGGAAAGGAGGAATGCCAACCTAAAGCGAGAAGCTCAGGCACAGCGTGTAATTTTATAGCCTTTACTAGAGCCAGGGTGAGGGCAGCCACCGGGACACACTTCTAAGTTGCGTGGGGGAGTGTTCCGAGTAGGTTCTTAAAGGCAAAAGAGAACAAGGGCTGGCTGCTACAAAGCTGTCGGGTGGGAATTCCCACTGTTTACAGAAGGGGCACTGGTCAGTGATCGGCTGTGCACCACTGAACCACAGGGTGTGGTGATGGTACCTGGCGTGTGGCCCTTTGTGGCTGCTTGTTGTCAGCTGAGAGCCCACAGAGCAGGTGGCTTCAAGAAGTAATTATTTAGCGCAAGGGGGTGTGACATGACTGCTGTCATATTTTAAGGCCCATTTAATGGGCTTGATACTTTAAAAGGGCTTGCGTTCTTCAGACAGAAAGTTTATCTTCTTTCTCAGCAACAAAGTATTGGAAACTGAGGGAAGTTATCACACCCTTGTTATAACGTGGCCAAGAACCGGATGAGCTGTGTCTGTGCCCCAGGACTTGGTGGAGGTGGAACTTTGCAAGCAATGAGCTAGGATGTTTGTCAGGAATCTCTAAGCAGCAAGGGGTCCAGGATGCTTCTTTTGACCTCTTATAGTAAAATGTGAAAAGAGGGAAACAAATAAAGGATGGAATTTACAATCAAAAGAGAAACAGAGCTTAAAGTTGGAACATCCTCTGCCTGGCCAGGTACAGAATGAGAAGAGGGGTTGGGGAGAGAGCACCAAGGGTAGCCAAGGTACCCTTTGATCAAAGGGTGAGTACAGATAGCCTGTGGCCAGCTGCTGTTCACCAGACAACGAGAGCAGGAGTCTGAGGCATTTCAGAGAGCCTGGGGCTGCCAAGTCCTTCACAGGCCCAGAGTGCCAGGCCCTTGAGGGTGGAAGTGCTTCAGGGAGGGGCCCAGGTTGCCCATGAGATCTTGGGGCTCACTGCCCAGGGCTGCCTCAAGTTTCTATTCCCTTCATTCTGACCCAGCACTCATCAGCCACCCCAGCTGTGGCTCAAGTGGGCCAGGTGAGAGGCTGGACATGCTGCCCCAGAAGGTACAAGCAGTGACCTTGGTGGTGTCCACGTGGCGCTGTCCACTCTCTGCAGGTGCACACGGTGCGTGAGCTGAGCAGGCGCAAGCTTCTTCCACCCAGATTGCAAAAGATGCCTCAGAGAGGCTTAGGCCCAGGCAGAGCCCCAGTGCAGGGGTGGTATCCCTGCAGAGAGCCCTCGCTAGAGGAATGCCTAGTGGATACATGGAGCAGGGCTCCCACAAAGAGCCCAGACCCTTCGAGCCACCAGCATGTAATGTCAGCCTGGGAGGGCCACAGGCCTGAGACTGCCACCTAGGAGGGCAGCTGTGGGGCCATTCCAGCAGCGCTGCAGGGGTGGGGGCAGCCAGGAGCCTGCCTCAGATGGTGGAACCGGAGGAGCCTTGTCCCAGCTTTCCAGCCTCCGGATGGTGAGGAGCACACTTCTGCTCTTTATAAATGACTCAGCCGTTGGTGTTTTCCTACAGCAGTGCCTCATAGGCAGAGACGCCTCTTTTCACAAAGGGAAGGCGTGGGCCGGAGGCTGTGTCTTGAGGGACACATCCCGTGAGGCCTGGCCCCCAGGAGCAGGTGGGCAGTGGGTCACCAGGGGACCTGGTTTGAAGGGTGCAGAGCCAGAAACCAGTCTGGGAAACTCTTCCCAAGTTGGATGCGTAATTTCTCAACAACTAGTCACTTTTGAGTTCTTTTCTATCAGAATATACTTGATGATGCCACGTACATAGTGATAAACACACCACACCTGTCTGTCATTTCCTGTGATAATCCCACAAAATAAAACATACCAGGATGCCCGGACCCCTGGGCAGAGACACAGCAGCGCTGCACCCATGGACATGTTGGCACAGGTGAGAACATCCTCAGGTGCAGCAATTATGAAGAATTTTTGTAAAAACACAGCGATTCTGAGCATTGATGCTACAGGAAAATTTGAATTAAATATCTATTCTATCATACAAAACGATGTTACGAAATTGTTTTGTATGCAGAGATGTTTGACAAGGTCACAGCCCCAAAATGTAAGAGCAAAAATAATTTAAAACATAACAGGAATTTGGTCTAAATATTATACCAATTTCCTCGATTGTGTGATGTTTGCAATTGCTTAAACTTTTTTGAATTGTTGTGATTTTTTGCTCATTCGAGGTAACGATACACATTTGTATCTAATTTTGCTTTTGTATTTTATGCTATTTTTCTAAAAGAGGGCTCCTCACCTCAGGTCGGCTCTGGCTGGTGTGCCCTGCTATCTGCGTGCACGTGTTCAATTTTGAGCCATCTCCCTGGGTAGACCTGCTGATTGGTAAAGACTGGGATGTGATGAAAAATTCCCCAGGGTTTATTGCAGTTGCCTTCTGATACTCGATCATGACTAATTTCTTTCATTTTGTGTTTTGTACCTTTATACACTTTGTGAAGTTTGAGTCAGAAAAAAAAAATGGAGGAAAGAAGGAAATTATGTGGCCCTATTTAAGAAGAGAAAACTAAGCAGGGTCCCAGATGAAAGCTGCTACAGAACTTCTGGTCCCTGGCACTGACAGACCACACAGGGAGTGTCTTGTAGGGTAAGGGCAGAGTGAAGGGAGTGGAGGGGGTGGAGGGCGTGGTCTCCCCAGCCTCTTCCTGTCCTTCTGATTTCCTGGAGCCCACCCTTCCCTTGCAAAGGACCTGATCCCCAGGTCCCTTGTTCTGCCTCTCATTTTAGGGGGCAGGTCAGGGGCTCTCCCTAAGTACCCCATTCTCTGATTCTCCTTCTTCTCTTAGTAGAGCTGAGATCAACAATCCAAACACAGTATCAACTAGTACTAACAGGTGAATGGCAGCCCATGATGACAGCAGAGGCGAATGCTACTTTTTTGGTAGAATGTTTATTCATTGTAGGGAATTGCTTGGTGATGGTGTTCCAGTCAGTCAGGCTGAGTCACGGGAGGCTGTTAAGGCAGCAGGAAAGTGGAGACTGGGCTGCGGCGCCAGGTGTGCCAAGGTGGCCTCCGGGCTGCAGGGCTCCTCCTGCCCTCACCTCTGCGTCTTTCCTCATGAAAGTCCAGGCCCTGATCACAGAGTTTTCAGGACAGTGGAGACTGAACATGCAGTGGTAGAGGCGGGAAGAGGAGAGGAGCACCTGCACGCCGAGGCTGTCCTCGGAACATGCTCAGGCCTTGGCTGTGAGTGTCGGCATGGCTGTCGCAGCCCCGAGCCAGCATCCTTTGGCCTGGGGTGTCCAGGCCTCCTGCCTCCTCTTTCTCTTGGAAGGAACTGGCACGCCCACCTTCCCTGCAAATGTGCAGGGTCACTGAGCGATGCAGCTGTGGGTGCGCCTGTGTCTCCAGTTCAAGCAGGGACGATGATCATTGAACTCTTTGATATGAGGCGGCCAGAGGATATTTCACAGAGGGTACCACCCCGATAAGGTAAATCTCATCTCCAGTGGCAGAAGTCAGATCTCATCTGTGTGTAACAGGTGTCTGAACATTTTATCAAAGCCAAGATCCATTAATTTTTATTTATTTTATTTTGTCCCCTGCAATGGGAGTACCATGAATACTGAACCCTAAAGGAACTGATATTCAGTGGGGCTGATGACAATGGGGACACTCACTGCTGTTCAGGTGGCTGACCGACCAGTGTGTCACTCACAGAATCTGTACGTGTCCACTCAGGGCCAGCCCTGCCACAAGGCTCTGGGGACCAGCTTCCTGCGTCCTGTGTTCTCCAAGGAGCTCCATGCCAGTGGGGACATGGTACAGGGGCTGTGTTTGCCTCACCTTGTGTGGATGGAGCCAGGAGAGCTGTGCCCTGCAGGCCAAGCATGGTCTCCACCCAGCCATGCCTGGAAGGCCTTGCAGAAGACAAGATGCTTGAGCATGGCTGACCATGGCAGGGTCATCTGCCGGAAGATAAAAGGGTGTGGGAAGGGTGGTGGGACACAGAAGGCCGAGGGAATGACCACTTCAAGCAGCACATGCGCCAGGACCACAGCCCTGAGCATGCAGGGAGCCTTGGCCTGGCAGAGAGATCCTGTGCGATTGGGCTGGAGAAAGAGGCCCCCCATCCTACCTTGGTCCGTGGACCCCTCTCATAGAAAGCTCTTGGGGTACGGGGGAGAGGGATTGGGAAGAGCCTCAAGGGGAACATCTTCCCTGGAGATAAGCTGGCCTGCCATGGCCAGCCATCAGCCTGGAAAAGCAGAGATTTCCTCCTTTTTGGTTTCCATCCGGTGCCACAGTTGTGTTCTGGTTTTGCAGGGCCCTGAGCCTCTCAGATGGGGAAACCAAATAAGCGAGGCCTTTCTGTCCATGTGTGTTGTCTCTGGGCTGAGATGTGCACAGGTGCCAAAGGAAGACAGCCACACCCACCGGCCAGGTACCGGCAGATAAAAGCTGTGATTAGGCTTCACATACACGGTTTCAGATTCCTGGATGTGCCTGGTAAGATGAACTTATGTCATGCTCCATTTCTCATCAAAATATGAGAAATAAAAATATTCACCTGTTTCCCATTTCACATCTGTTCCTCGTGCTTGCAAGAACCAAGCATGTTCGGACCTGGAACAGCCTGGGCCTAGGGGAAAGGAAGGAGCCCATGGGCACTAAAAGGGTCTGGCCACAGTCAGTGACCTCAGCAAATGTTAGAGTGAAAGCTTCGACGGGCTGGATTTAGTGGCACATGTGTATCAGCAGCCAAATCTTACCAGCAGCATTTATTGCTCCTTGATCTTAAAATAGCATGTGTGTGTACACATGCAAAAACATATGATCAATGTGTAAATATGTGCATATGTGTCCAGGAATGGTCTCAGATATCCATAGGCATGGAGTTTGTGATGAAGAAGACATTTCAAATCAACAGGCAAAATGGATTATTCGGGTGATGCTGTTGAGCAAACAGGGCAGCCGCCTGGTGGAGTACACACCTGGTGGTGTATCCACACCTCACCCCTTCTCCTGGATAAATTCCATGTGCAAACAAGACCACTATGTAAAAAATGAAACCATAAAACTTGCAGAGGAAATCATGAGAGAATTAGTATGTAATTTTGGAGTGAGGAAATTTCTCAATACAACAGAAAAACTAGAAGCTCCAATAGAAAATAATGGAAAATTTGACCACCTACTAATAAAAATTTGAGGCATGGAAACTGTGATCACAAGCAAGGCAAAAGGAGAACAGCATGTCACAAACCTTATCTTAGACAAAAGGGCCCTCTAATTCTATAACCCAAACAAACCCACAGTCCAACAGGACCAGGCTCTGGGCATAAATAGGCAACTTCCAGAAGAGGAATTCAGATGCCTTTCTTAATCCCTGGAAAGGTGCTGAAGGCAACAGCGGGGACAGCGTCTGTCTTCCTTCATCAGCGTGTGAGTTCAATGGGGCAGCAAACTACATCTGTTTGTTCCCTCACTCACTCCCCACCGCCAAGAACAGTGCCTGGCACATGGTAGCTTCTCAATGTTTGTTGAATGGAGGAACCAAAAGCAAAGCGAGCCTTTATGAAGACACACATCCCCACTGCTTTGGCATGGGTCATGGGTCATGCCGTGTGGTGTGGTCAGAGTGCCAGAAGCCAGGCACGCTGCTGGGGGTTGGAGGTGTGGCTATTAATCAGCACAGTGCATGAGATGGCCAATGCGGCAACATTATCAGAATCTCAAAGGTGTGTATCCTAGATCCAGCCACTCCCCTTCTGGGGGTTTATCTTCATAATCCCCCTGTGGGGGCTCAGTGAGGGGTACACAGGGCTGTGCTTTGCAGCAAGACCCATATGCACAGTTTTCATAAAATTAGAAAAAAATTTCTAAAATTCATGTGAAATCAAAGAAGAGCCCGAATAGACAAAGCAATCTGAAACAAAAGGAAAAAGCTAAAGGCATCATATTATCTGACTTCAAATTACATGACAAAGATATAGTAACCAAAACAGCATGGTACTGGTACAAAAATAGACCCACAGATGGATGGAACAGAATACAGAACCCAGAAATAAGGCCAGATATTTACAGCCAACTGATCTCTGACAAGACATTGAAGAAAGGACACCCTTTTCCATAAATGGTGCTGGGAACATCAGCTAGCCATGAAAGACAAATGAAACTGGACCTTTATCTCTTACAATATACAAAGTCAACTCAAGATGGGTAAAATACTTAAATATAACACCTGAAACTATAAAAATACTATAAGAAAACCTGGGGAAAACTCTTCTGGACATTGGTCTGAGCAAATAATTTCTGACTTGCATAGGCAAGAAAAAAGTAGGCAAATTGAACTTAATTAAACTAAAAAGCTTCTGCACAACAAAAGAAATTGTCAGTGTAGTGAACAGACAATCTGGAGAACAGGAGAAAGTATTTGCAAATGATTACTCTGGTAGGGGACTAATATTTAGGCTATACAAAGAACTCAAAAAAACTCAACAACAACAACAACAAATTTTATTAAAAAGTGTGTAAATGCCATGAATAGATATTTTTCAAAAGGAGACATAAAAAACCAACAGGCATATGAAAAATACTTAACATCACTTATCATCAGAGAAATTCAAATGTAGACCACAATGAGATATCATCTTACCCTAGTCAAAATATCTGCTATCTTTTATTTGTGTATTTATTATTTTATTTCAATAGCTTCCGGAGTACAAGTGGCTTTTGTTACATGTATGAATTATATCTTGGTGAATTCGGAGGTTTTAGTACACCCATCACCCAAGTGGTTTATGTTGTACCTAATGTATAGTTTTTTTGGTCACTCAGCTCCTCACACTCTCCCTGTTTCTTAGTCTCCAGTGTCTATTTTACCACTCTGTATGCTTTTGCGTACTCATAGCTTAGCTCCCACTTACAAGTGAGAACATACAGTTTTTGGTTTTCCACTCCTGTGTTACTTCACTTAGAATAATGGACTCCAGCTTCATCCAAATTGCTGCAATAGAAAACATTACGTCATTCCTTTTCATGGCTGGGTAGTATTCCATGATGTAGATATACCACATTTTCTTTATCTACTCATTAGTTGATGGGCATTTAGGTTGCAATTGTTAATTGTGCTGTTATATGTGTGCAGGTGTCATTTTCATATAATGACTTATTTTCCTTTGGGTAGACACCCAGTAGTGGGATTGCTGATCGAATGGTAGATCTACTTTTAACTCTTTAAGGAATCTCCATACTGTTTCCATCAGGGTTGTTCCAATTTCCCTTTGCACCAGCAGTGTACAAGGAGTCCCTTTTCCTCGCATCTATCGTTTTCTGACTTTTTAATAATGGCCGTTCTTGCCGGAGTAAGATGATATCTCATTGTGGTTTTAATTTGCAGTTGTCTGGTGATTAATGATGTTAAGCATTTTTTCCTGTTTGTTGTCCATTTGTATATCTTCTTTTGAGAAATGTCTGTTCATGTTTTTTGCCCACTTTTTAATGGAATTGTTTGTTCGTTTTTCTTGGTGGTTTGAGTTCCTCGTAGATTCTGAATACTAGTCCTTTGTTGGATACATAGTTTGCAAATATTTTCTCCCATTCTGTGGGTTGTCTGTTTATTCTGCTGATTATTTCTTTTGCAATGCAGAAGCTTTTTAGTTTAATAAGGTTGCATTTATTTATTTTTGGTTTTGTTGCATTTGCTTTTAGGGTCTTAGTCAGGAATTGTTTGCCTAGGTCAATGTCTAGAAAAGTTTTTCCAATGTTGTCTTCTAGAAGTTTTATAGTTTCAGGTCTTATATTTAAGTCTGGGATCCATCTTGAGTTGATTTTTGTATGTGGTGAGAAAGGGAATCCAGTTTCATTCTACATGTGGCTTGCCACTCTTCCCAGCACCATTTATTCAACAGGGTGTCCATTCTGCAATTTATGTTTTTGTGTGCTTTGTTGAAGATCACTTGGCTGTATGTATTTGGCTTTATTTCTGAGTTGTCTATTCTGTTCCATTGGTCTACGTGCCTCCTTTTACCAGTACCATGCTGTTTTACTATAGTCTTGTATTACAGTATAATTTGAGGTCCAGTAATGTGATGCCTCCAGATTTGTTTGTTTTGCTTAGGATTTCTTTGGGTATTTGGGCTCTGTTTTGGTTCCATATGAATTTTAGAATTGTTTTTTTCTAATTCTGTGACAAATGATGTTGGTATTTTGATGATAATTTCATTGAATCTATAGTTTGCTTTTGGCAGTGTGGTCATTTTCATAATATTGATCCTTTCAATCCATGACCATGGGATGTGTTTTCATTAGTTTGAGTCATCTATGATTTCTTTCAGCAGTGTTTTGTAGTTCTCCTTGTAGAGATTTTTCACCACCTTGATGAAGTATATTCCTAGGGGGTTTTGTTTGTTTGGTTGGTTTTGTAGCTGTTGCGAAAAAGACTGAGTTTTTATTTTATTCTCAGTATGGTCTTTGTCGGTGTCTAGCAGTGCTACTGATTTGTGTACACTGATGTTGTAACCTGAGACTTTACTGAATTCGTTTATCAAATCTAAGGGTCTTTTGGAGGAGTCTTTAGAATTTTCTAGGTATATGATCATATCATCTGCAAACAGCAATAGTTTAACTTCCTCTTTTCCAATTTGGATGCCTTTATTTCTTTCTCGGGTTTAATTGCTCTGGTTAGTACTTCCAGAACTGTGTTGAATAAGAGTGGCAAAACTAGACATCCTTGTCTTGTTCTTGTTCTTAGGGAGAATGCTTTCAGCCTTTCTCCATTCAGTATGATATTGGCTGTGGGTCTGTCACATATGGCTTTTATTATTTTGAAGTAGGTCCCTTCTATACCTAGTTTGTTGAGAGTTTTTATCATAAAGGTGTGCTGGATTTTGTTGAATGCTTTTTCTGCATCTATTGAAATGACTTGTGTGTGTTAAACCAACCCTGCATCCCTGAGATGAAACCCACTTGATCATGAGGAATTATATTTTTGATGTGCTGTTGGATTGGTTAGCTAGTGTTTTGTTAAGGATTTTTGCATCTATGTTCATCAGAGAAATTGATCTATAGTTTTCTTTTTTGTTGTGTCCTTTTCTTTTTTGGTAAAAGGGTGATACTAGCTTCGTAGAATGATTTAGGGAGGCCTCTTTGTTTCTTAATCTTTTGGAACAGTTTCAGCAGGGTTGATACCAATTCTTCTTTGAATGTCTAGTAGAATGCAGCTGTGAATCCATCTGGTCCTGGGCTTTCTTTGTGTGGCGATTTTAAAATTACTGATTCTATCTCACTGCTTGTTTTTTGGTGTGCTCAAGTTTTCTATTTCCTCCTGATTTATTCTAAGAGGGTTGTATGTTTCCAGAAATTTGTCCATTCTCTGTAGATTTTCTAGTTGGTGCATATAGAGATGTTTATAGGGGTCTCCAATGATCTTTTTTATTTCTGTGGTGTCAGCTGTAATAGCTCCAGTTTCATTTTTAATTAAACTTATTTGGATCTTCTCTCTTCTTTTCTTGGTTAATCAAGCTAATGATCTATCGATTTTATTTATTTTTTCAAATAACCAGCTTTTTGTTTCATTGATCTTTTGTATTTTTTTTTGTTTGAATTTAATGTAGTTCTGCTCTGATCTTTGTTATTCCTTTTCTTTTTCTACCTTTAGATTTAGTTTGTTCTCGTTTCAGAGTGGCTATTATTAAAAAGACAAAAAATGGCAGATGTTGGTGAGGATGCAGAAAAGAAAGGAACCCCTGTACGCTGTTGGTGGGAATGTAAATGAGTACAACTTCTGTGGACATCAGCATGGAGATTTCTCAAAGAACTAAAAAGAGAACTACCGTGCCATCCAGCAATCCCACTACTGGACATTTACTCAAAGGAAATGAAATCAATAGACCAAAAAGATACCTGTACTTCTATGTGTATCACAGCACTACTCACAATAGCAAAGATATGGGATCAACCTAAGTGTCCGTCAGTGGAAGACAGGATAATGGAAATGTGATATATATATATATAAACACTGTTCAGCCATAGAAAATAATAAAGTCATGTCTTTCATAGCAACATTGATGGAACTGGAGGTCATCAACTCAAGTAAAATGAGCCAGACACTGCGAGCCAAATACCACATGTTCTCACTCACAGTGGAAGCTAAATGATGTGTGCACACGGACATAGAGAGGGGATGGTGGACAGTGGGGACTTGGAGGTGAGGCAGTGGGAGGTGGGATGGATAGTGGGAAGTTGTGTAATGGGCCCACTGTGTGTTATTTGGGTGACGGATACACTAACAGCCGTGACTTGACTATTAGCCTATCTATGCATGTCATAAAATTGCACTTGTGCCCTATAAATTTATAAAACTAGAAAAGGAAAAAGAAATAATAAATGGCAAATCTAAGCAGACTTTCTTTTACAAAAATTTGTAACTTCTAGAAAAACCTACAAGTCCGTTCTGATGGGGTGGGTTTAATTAATGCTAATCTATCCACACGGTCAATATTGTGAGCCATTAAAAATTAGGATGCTGCTTTATTTGCCTGTATCTCAAAGATGTATTATTAGATTTTTTTTAAAGGTGCAAAGAAAGTATATACCATGGTTCATTTGTGTACAGAAAAAGGGATAGAAAGGATATATACTCATATTTGTCTGAAAATGCAGAAAATAACTAAGGAAACTCGCATAAGAAAGTGGTGACATTAATTACTTTCCGTGACAGTTGTGTGGCCAGATTTAGGAGCGGAGGCAGACATTTCACATTATATCCATCTGTACCTTTTGAAATTTGAATCATGTGAATATAGTGAATATATGGTCTATTCAAAATTAAGTTGGTTTTAAAAGAAAAGTGCAAAGTCATGTCCCACGTATAGATAACAATTTACACATGCAAAAAAATTCCCAAGTCAATATTACTGAAGAATTTGTGCGAAACATCTTTAACTTTTCCATAATAATTATCCTGAATTAAAGCTAATTGTGTGCCCATTATGGAATATAGGAGTAATGGAAATGTATACATTAGAATTTCTTTCTGCTATACTAATGAAAGACCAGAGGCTGCCAAAAATGAAACTGTTTTTGTAAATATTGGCCTTTTGTTTTAGAAGTTCATTTCTCTCAGACTGCAGTCTATACAGTTCCATGTGAATGGAGTAATTGTGTGGGCAAGATGTATCTTTTATCTCTCTGTAAAAACTCGGAAGCCCATTTCCTAGGTGTTTGCATGGAAACGAGCAGCGCGTGCCCATTTGTACTGTGTTCTCTTGTGTCAGGTGGCACTTCAGTACCTACTATTTCCACTCATAAACCTCGCCATCAATGAGACTAATTGTATCAGAAACAGGCAGGGAACTTCACAAGCATTCAAAACACATAAATAACACAACCAATTAACTGCCGGGACAGCTAAGCCCTCCATCTTCTTGTCAGCAGCAGTGTGTTCCCAGCTCTAATTGCGCCAGAGTCAGGGAGAGGGCCCAGCCCTGCCCGGCTGTCACTTGGGAAGTGTGCTGGGGACCAAGCCAAGGAGAGGCTGCCTTTCTGCAGAGAAAGTGTCACCCAGGATGCGGAGCCTCTGTGCGACTCAGCTCCAAATCCACCCCTTCTATCAGACGCAGGCACAGCAGCATGGGAACAGCGGCCGGCCCAGCCATTGAGTGAGGGCACATGGAGCCCTCCCCTCTGCAGAGGATACTTCTCTTTTCTCTTCCATCTGTTAACACCAAGTCCTCCCAGTGAGGCAGGATGGAGTGCCGAGTAGGTGCCAGCTGCATGGGCCTGTCATGAAAGTTCTTCAGGAGAACCAAGTGTTCCCAGCGTCTTCTCCTGGGGGCAGTTTTGTAGCTGCAGCTCAGTTAGGTGGGGGCAGGAAGTCAGAACTCAAGACCTGAGGGAGAACCAAGGCGGCCCCAGAAGGGGCAGATTACTGATTTTGGCCTTTGGCTTTCCACCGTGCCATTCTTAAGGACGAAAAGCAGGAGGATGGGAGGCCATCTCCTCACAGACCTGCCCCCTTTTCAAGTACGGGCGGGAGTTGGGGTGGCAGATGGGGGCCGCCCCTGGGTGAGGCTATCCTGTTTGGATAGCAGAACAGGATGGCCAGGTGGAATGCTTCCCACTGGGCCACCTGGACACCCACACTCGTGTGTAGTACAACTGGAGAGTCTGGACGGCCGGCTTCTCAGCTCTCTGCAATGCTAGGCCTTGGATTAGCTTGGTCTCTGACTCTGAGGTTGCACAGCCCTATCGAATGCCAGCTTCGTAATTAATTACTCCTTCCTTCAACAGACATCATGCACCAGGAGCTGGGGTGGTGGCTGGGTAGTGGTGATTTGACCAACGGGCCTCTGCTGGCACTGCTGGCACAGCCTGTGTCCTCTGTCTGCTTCTTGGCCTGGACTTCTCTATTTCCCTCGGAGTTCATGCCAGCTGTGGCAGACTTGCCTTGTTGTATAGGGGCAGAGCGAGTGCATTGGAGGGGTGAGAGAGTGGGCTGGAAGGACAAGGAGCCCCTGTGGGATGAAGGGCTGCTGACCTAAGGGCTGGAGGTGTGGGGTCAAGGTCAGATGCGGCTCTGATTCATAGCTTCTGATTTTCAAAGCTCTTTCGTTAATATTACCTTCCATTATTCTAAAAATGTTTCTGTGGTGTAAATCAAAGCATTATCTTCTTCCTTGGTGAGGGGAAAACAAAAACCAGCCGATGAGAAAAAAACAGAAACCAACCAATGACAAAACAGATGTCCAGGGCAGCTTAGTGGTGTGGAGTGCCCAGTGCACGAGTTGCAGGCCCAGAGTCAGAGCCTTTAGCACCTCAGGCACGAGGACAGGGGACTCCTTGGGGACACATTTGGCCCTCAGACACCTGCAGCCTGTCCCCATCCTTTGTAGGAGAATCAGTTTTCTTTTCCTTTCTGTAACCTTCTAGATCGATGTTTATCCCTGGTCTTCCAAAATATGTCTCTGATTTGCACGGGTACAACTCTGCAGCCATCAGATCTGCAGTCTCGTGTCTCTGGAGCTCCCAGAACTTTTCTGTCATCTCTGTTACCTCTCTGGACCTCTTATGAGTTGGGTGTTCAGCTTCCTGGATTGATAATCTGTATGTCTATTTTGGTTACCTTTTCTATTCCTTACTGAGGTGAAATTCACATACCACAAGTTAAGTCTATTCAAGTGAGCAATTCGGCAGCACTGAGCACAGTCACCGTGTTGCTCAACCTCCATCTACTTCCAAAACATGTTCCTCACTCCGAAGAAACCTTCTTACTAACCAGTTTCTCTCCAGTTTCCCCTCCCCTCAGCCCTTGGCAATACCAACCTGCTTTCTGTCTCTATGGGTTTACCTATTCTGCACATTTCATGTTAATGAACCATATAATAGGTGACCTTTTGTGTCTGCCTTTTTAAACTTAACGTCCTTGGTGTTCATCTGCACAGTACCGTATATCAGCAGTTCATTCCTTTTCATTGCAGGATAATGTTCCATTGCTTGGATTGCCTACGGGTCACTTATTCACCCATCCGTTGATGCTCATGTACATTGTGTCCACATTTTGGCAATTATGAGTAGTGTTGCTGTGAACATTTGTTTAAAAATACTGATCTGAATACCCATTTTCAGTTCTTTTGGGTATAGATCTAGGAGTGGAATCACTGAGTCTTACATGAAATCTATGTTTAACTTTTTCTGACTGTTTTCTAGAGTAGTTGAACCATTTTACATTCAGCCATCGTTTTCACCATACTCTCAATACTTGTTATTTTCCTTTATTTTCTGAAATTGTTCCTTTCTAGTGAGTTTAATGTGTTCTCTGTGGTTTGGTTTTGCATTTCCCTAGCAACTAGTGATTTTGAGCACCTTTTCACATGCGTGTTGGCCATTTGTGTATCTTCTTTGGCAAAATGATGATTTGAGTCGTTTGCTCATTTCCAAATTCGGTGGTTTGTCATTTTCTTGTTGAGTTGTAAAGAATTGTTTACATATTCCAGATACCAGACCTTTATCAGATACATAATTTGCAAATATTTTCTCCCATTCTGAAGGCTGTATTTTACTTTCTTGGTGGTGTTCTTTGATGCACAAAAGTTTTAAATTTTGATGAAATGCAGTTTATTAATTTTTTCTTTTGTTACTCATGCATTTGGTGTTATATGTAAGAATCTATTGCCAAATCCAAGATTATGTCTCTTTCTCCTTAAAATCTTTATGACATTCTTCTGTGTTTTGGGTCATTTACTTGATGCTGTCTTTCAAACATCTATTTGTTTCTAATTAAAATATATCTATATCCATTTATATTCTTGATGCATCTTGTTATCTAATTATTTTAAAATTATACCTACACCTATATTATCTATATTTTTATCTATGTATATATCTATATGTCTCTGTTTTTTGAGGCAGGGTCTCACTCTGTCACCGAGGCTAGAGTGCGGTGGCGTCATCCTGGCTCACTGCGGCCTCAACCTCCCCAGGCTTAGGTGATCCTCCCACCTCAGCCTCTGTAATTCCTATAGTAATCCCAGCTAACCTGTAAATATAGTAGGATGTATATTATATGTATGTATATATGACTTTCTAGAGTTTATTTGTGTTTTCTAATAGTGACTTTGGGGCCATTTTGTTCTTGCCTCATGGCTAAAGGACCTTCTCAGTCCCTTTGAGGACACTGTGTCGATCCCGCTACGAGGGCCCACAGCTTCCTCTGTGAGATAAGAGGCTGATGGGCACTTGTGCACCTGCTGCTGCAGTTTCCTTCTTTGATGCTGAGGCTTGCTCTGGTGCCTGGAGCTCCTGGGCTTCCCATTCACAACTTAGAATCAGCGAGTAGCAAGAGAGTTCCCATCATGACCAATGCGTACACGCAGAGCTGCTCTAGACGCAGTTTCTACCTGAGGTTGGATGTGCCAGGAGCGGACCACTTAGTAGTGAGATCCCTCGCTGACTGGTATGGAGGACTTTGTTCCAGAATAGAAAACCTTTGTGCCAGCTGCCTTGACTCTTGCCAAATATCGCATGCAGTTTCATATTTATTTGCTGATTTGTTTCTCTTTTGTTTGATGGCTCTGTGTGTGGGAAGGGCAGATTGACAAGCCCATTTATCTCCTCCAGCAGATAGTTGTTCCCTCATTTATGTATACATTTAGTCAGCCATCCAATATTTATTAAACGTCTATTTTGTGTCAATCACACAGTTGATTTAAAGTAGATTTAAAGATTAAAAGAAAGACATGACTTCTGTTTTCAGGGAGCTCACGGATAAGAAACGGGTCATTTACATGTGATACGCTAGAATAGAAATGTGTCACATTTTTTGAAACACGGAAGGATAATGAAGTCATCGCTTAGTGCACACTCCAAGTGTGGGCTTTGCAAGGCAGGGGGTGTTGGAGTGCTCTACTGAGAAGAGAAGGGCTTCGTTGGGCAAAGAGGAGAGCAGCTTCCAAGAAACAGAGACTTCCGGGTGAAGATACAGAGACAGAGAGTGTGGTGGATTCTAGGGCAACCCCTGGGCTTGGCCCTGCGGAAATAAGGGCTGGTCACTGAGATGGGGAAGTGAGCAGTAGGAGGAGGTGAGTTGAGTCCCACTGCTATCAGTGCCTGTGCATGTGCGTGGCAGACGCAATGCTCAAGATGCAATGCCCACCTCCAAGGAGGCTGTCTCCCGAGAAGGAGGCAGACACGTTCACCGTAATGTTAGCAACACATGTAAGAAGAGCGATGCACAGAGTGGGGGACAGAACAAGAGTCCTCCCTGCCCCAACCATGGGAGTGTGGACAGTGTCCAGGGAGCCTGGGCCCTGAGCTCGGATGAGGGGGGAGTCAGTGGTGGGGCATGGGTGTAGGGTATTCTAGAGAGTGGGTACATAAAACTGTATTCTCAGCTGGTTCTGGGAGCGATCTTAGGTAGTAGATAATTCCTGAAAAATAAGATATTTAGGAGAAGCTACTGGGATTAGGTTATATCCTACAGAGGGTGAGGAGCCACTGAAATACGAGAGAAGCCCAAGGTCAGATCTGCAAATACAGGTTCTGGTGGATGGACCAGAAATTCTGATTCTAGTTGACAAAGGCTGACCCATTTGATGGGTAGCTCAACAGAACTGGGAAAAGGTAAATCTCAGACAAGAACCTTCAGTTGAGTATTTCCCCAACAAAGGGTCTCTTCGTACCAGTTGCTTCGTTGTAAGTATAGGATTGATTATTTTAAACATTTTAATTTCTTTAAAAGAAACAACAAAGAAATAGTCATTAAAAATGCAAGTTCCTTAGAAAATGTCTGCTATGCTCTAAGTCAGAACAGCCCTTATGGTGGGTCTCCCCCTCCCCATCATTTGAAAAATGTGCCTGCCCTCGTCATAAAAATGCATTTTGTGTGTATTCGGGGCTGGCCTTGGCAGAGGAATTATTCTTTCAAGTGATGGGTGGTTTGCTTTGATGCCAACCCAAATTGGATTGTGCAGCCTGACATTACAAATCAATGCCATAAGCACTGCACTGTTTTTATCCTTTAGCGCACAACCAGCAATCCCAAGCTTGGATTCGTTAAAGGTTATGTTTGCCTTAAACTAATTAAAGCCATTTGTATCAAATGACTGGAATAACTTCCCTTTAGAAATAAAGAAAATAACTGAAAGAAGTTAGTTAGAAAAAAAAAGTTAATTTTATCAACTGAGATGAGAACTGCACTATTAATTTTATTACTTCTAAATGTGAAAATAAATCAGTTAGGTGAGGACTGCATTTTCACATAGATTAGTCTGCAAAAAGTCAGAGCTGACTTGATATGAGCTCTTTGAAGACTAACAGGCCTACAAATGCTAAAGCAGGGTGTATATAAATCACAGGCTACCATAACCACACGGCAGAGGGATCCATACAGTTCTTCTGAACTTATCTTTTGTTTTGGTCATGCAGAGTTCCAAGAAGCACGAGCGCACTTTTGTGCAAGGGCAGATACCCTTGTAAGTATCTGCTCATTTAAATCATGCAGATGGGTCAGATTAGGATGGATTTATCACAAATCCTGATTTCTATCTAAGAGGATGTTTTAAATAAATGTTTATTTCTTTTAAATTAGTTGCTTACTGACGCCCTCCCAGCTAGCTACTGTGCTAGCTCTCCAGCTAGGGACAGGGGCACAAAGACCCTGGCCATGCCCTGAGGACGTCCCAGTCTTTGGTGTAACTTTAATGTGCGTTTTCCTCCCTTTCACACAGTGACAATGCAAAATGCATTTTTACAGAGGCAAGAGAACTTTCTTCAGGTCTTTTTCCCATGCCTACTCACACGGCAGACTCAAAGCTTCTAAAGGGACCCGAATATTTGATAGACACATGCACACACGTGCTCATACACACATGTCCTGTGTGCACACACACCCATGCACACACACATGCTATATTCACACATATGCATGCACACACACAGATGCTGTGTACACACAGACACATGCACACAGTGCTATTGCACACACACAGGGTGCTATGTGCACATACAGAGATACCTTGCTGTTCAGATTGATTTTGATTTCTGTGTGGTGATTCAAAGCTGCATCTTAACACGAGCAATGCTGCCTTGGGAGAGATGAGTGGTTGTTCCCAATGTATTTGCAAAGAACGTTTGCAAAGGTTTCCCTTAAAATGTTCAGGATAGAATAGTGGCTACCACAAGTTTTTGGAATGCCCTCCGGATGAACAAGTGCATTTTGCAAAGATATGTGGACCCAGAGGAGCTGAGTTTGCTCAGGAAGCGAGAGGGGGACACAGAGAGCCTCTCCCTGCTCCTGGCCTACCTGGCCCACCGCAGGTCTCCTCCGGGCCAGGGTCTGCCTTGCTTGCTTGGCCACAGGCAGATGCTGGCAGCAGATGAGGCTGGCTCAGCAGGCTCTTGCCCAATCAATTGTTAGAATCTACTTCCATGAGCCCTGCCATGCGCACGCCTGTGCATGGCACTGAATGTTTAGCATCTCTGTCCATAGTCAGGATCTTCCACATGGTATGATTTTTCCCATTCACTGATGGATACATTGAATCTCAGAGAAGGTAAGTGATGCTCCCCTGACTTCATGGCTAGGAAGTAGTTGAGCTGAGTGCCGTGCTCAGGGCCGCCCGATCGCAGACCTCGGCTTCTCTGCCGAGCACAGACACTCCCTGGTCCCCGGTGTTTCTGGTGGCGCTGTCCCTTCCTAGCCTGATTTCCATCCTCCCAGGCCACGTGAAAGGAGAGAGGTGGGCCTTAGCTGAGCCTGAACCCACTCTCCTCTTTCTGGCCCCAGCGGCCCTCAGGCTCCAGGCCTTGGTTCCACTGTGGGGAGGTCCCAGCCCTGGCTGAAGAACTGGAGGTTGTGCTTCAACCACGCAGACCAGGGAGCAGCAGGGAGGCCTGGACTCTGGGGTTATGGTCCATGGCGGGCAGTGGCAGGGGTTGTGCCCTTCCCTGCCTGAGCCCTAAAACTCCCTGGTCATGAGAATGGAGCCAGCAGGGGCGTCTCCTGAATAGCAGCGTCAAACCCAGACACCAGGGACCCGACTTCCCTTCAAGGTAATAGACGTCGCTAATAATAGGATGCAGTCAGTGATGGGAAGCACGGGGTTTCACACGTCTCCCTCTTATATTATAATCACTTTAACACTGAATCCTTTTTTTTTTTTTACAAAAACATTCTTATTTGATAAAATTTAATGATGTAATTTAGAATGTGAATATACTTAATCATGCATTTATCTTCCATATAGAACTGAAGGTTATATTAAAAGGTATTTTGAAGCTTTAAAATCTGAGGTTCTGAATGCATATGCTAAGATAACGAATGTGCTAAATACAATATTTTAACTTTATGGCTCAAACACTTCATTTTAACGTTGTCAAAATACACCTGGGAATAGTACAGGCCCCCTCTTGAAATTCTCTTTCTTCTACAAAATAATATCAGCAGTAGATAGTAGCCTAAAATAAATGTTAATGTGAAACAATATTAGCAGTGAATAGTAGCCGAAAATAAATGTGAATGTAAAAATAAAATGTCCTCATTTTAATTATGTGGATGAGACAGTATGTAATATCCTGTGTATGTTGTATATGACCTTAGCAATCCAATGCATTGATGTCCTCAGAATTTGTAATTTGCAGAGCTCCCTGCGATGCCCAGTGGCGGCTGTCCCTACGGCTGGGCCTGAGCTGGCCTTGCCCCTGCGTTGCCTGTCTTCTGTCACTCACCCCTGCCTGTGAGCCACGCCACCGTGATCTTAGCTCTGGGACTTTGCATCCCTATCTGCCATTCCTGTATCATATAGATTCTTCTTTATCCCATCTCTACCCATCCTTGGGGTCTCACTTCAGTGTCACCATCCCCGAGCCTCTCTCCTCTCTGGGCTGTGTGCTGGAGTCCCTTGTGGAACGGGTTGGTCATGACCTGCCTGCCAGGCCGGGAAGACCATGTCTGTCTGTCTCCCGACCTCCCTCGGGCCTCAGGCCATGCTCAGAGCAGGGCAATGCTTGGCACGTATTTTTAACTAAAACATGAAAAAATCATTGCCAGCTCTTTGTCTTGAAGCCAACTGCTGTCCCCAGGGGCAGAATGGAGAATTCCAGGACTCCAGACCTGTCGGTGGCCACTTCTCTCCACCCAGAAGTGGGTGCGGGGAATCCTGGGCCTTAACCTCGCAGAGTCGCTACCCCTCCCTATTTGCAAGGGGACAAAACCGTCAGTGACGCATGCATGCAGCTGCTTCTGTCATGGTAAAGTGTAGTTTAAGGCTCCACTTCTTGGCTCTGGATAGCAATGTTTTCATTGACCTCAAAACAAAAGCACAAGAGCCAGAAGACATTACTGGAAGCCCCTCCCCCCAGCCCTCCATGGTGGTCAGTCAGTAGGAATGGCTTTGTCTGAACTTTGCAGGGTCATACAGCTGGGCTGGCTCAGTCCCCTTGGCTGCTGTCCAGGTTGGAAAAGGTGGTGGCCAAGGGTGGACCGAGGGCTACTCTGGTGATCACCGAGGGAGGGCAGGGCTGTGTTCTGCAGACCAGTCTCACGTGGGATGTGGTGCCCTGAAGGGCACATTCTTCATATTTCTGTTTAGGGCATTCTTGGATTGAAAGAAAAGTTTAAAAGGCAGCTGAATGGTGCTGATGTTCGGTGTTTCTGTATGTATAACTCAAGCCAAGAAGCCCCATGGTCCTGACTTGGGTGTGGCCTGGCCTCTTACTGTGACCTGGGAAACACACAGGTGCTGCCCACATGGCTGTTGGGGACTGCCCCCGCTGCCCCACCTTGGCTGGTTCCTGTTAATTTGGGGAGGTGGGCAGGGAGTGCTGCTCACCTCCTGATCCAGGCAGCCCGATCTGCAGCCCGTGGAGAGAGCCGGGCAGGTGTGTTCACAGGAGCCCCGGCTTCCACCGGCATGGTGCCGATGCAGGCTCAGCCTCCACTGCTGTCAGAGGGGCTGGAGGCTGGGCTGGTGCCGCCATGAGATGGAACCCTCCGTGATGACATGTAGGAGCGTGTCCCCAAGGGATGGAACAAGCACTGATGAGTATACACGAGTAGTGAGCGGGGCTCTGCTGGAACCGCTTTGCCTTCTCATTAAACCATTCATTTGCAGCTCTGTGGAGCACACAGTGGAGTCCCATCTGTTGATTCTGTTGTTTAACTTGATCAGAGAGAGGCTCATAAAGTGCGGAGAGCCAGATCTTCATCCTGGAGCGCGAAGAACAGGCGGATGCCTGGGAGCAGGTCCCGAGGGATCCCGGAGACACCCAGGGCAGGGCGAGCAAGGCCCTGAACTCAGTGCTTGCTGGGAACCCACAGGCGAGACCAGGTGTCTCCCAGGTGCTGGGGAGACCTCAGTTCTGGGAGGAGCCTGAAGGTCTCCACACCCAGTTTCCAAATTAAGGCCTGTGCCTCTTCCCAGGCCTTGAGGACAGGCAGACAGACAATTGCATGTCCTTGAGGGAGATGTCTCCTGACCTGCGTGGCTAGAGGGCTTCACCTTCTGAGACTTGGAAGCACATTCCATCATCTGGTAGAACTTTCAAGCTCTTTGCAGACCACTCAGGGCATGAGATACTCGTTACCCCATTTATCACAGCTCAGCTGAGAGGAGCAAGAGACATTCAGATACAAACCAACCTTGTCTTGTTTCAAAAGCACTTCCAGGGCCCCACGCTAGTCGGCTTCCTTGTTTCCTGGGAAAATCCCCTCCAAGCACCTGGCAGAGTCACCTGTGTCACTGTCTTGTGCTAAACCTGCAATTCTAGCAAAGGTAAAGCTGGCAGCCTCCCTGGGCAAAGGCTCGGGCCTCACATGGTGCCTCCTGCAGAGCGCTCAGCGGGGAGGCAGGGTCCTCAGGGGGCACAGGTGGGACCTTGGCTGACGCCCCGTGTGCAGGCTCCCCCAACTCCTGAGAAAGCCCTGGGAGTAAAGGGAGGAAGAGCCTGCATGACTGTCCCAGAATGTGGAGGCTGCTTCCATCAAAATGGCAACATGCCAGGGTCTGTTTCTAGAGAAAAAATAAAGTGGAAACAGACTTGAAACTACAGCAGGGACTCGAGGGGCTGACGGTTCCTGTGTGCGGTGCGAACGTCATGCATACTCAAGAGGGAAAGAATCTGGATTGTGGATCTAGAACAGTCAGAGGTCAGAGGAGACATGGGGGGCATTGATCCAGGGTCACGTGCCAAGAGCCTCCCCTTCAGTCTCCCTCTGTGTCCTTAGCTGACGTCTGCCCAGAGCCTGCTGCTCTATGCCAGACTCGGAAGTGAGTGTTGGCTGCCTCTGTGAGGGGCTGTCCCGATGGGGGTCCCAGCACACACGCTGCCCTCTGGCATGTGCTGGGCGTGTTAATGCCCGTAAAAGGGGAGACAGTGTGGTGGCCAAGGGGACTTACCACTGCCGATAGGCGTGCTGTCCTTCAGGACATCCCAATGGCCCTGTGCTGGGAGGAGCAGTGCAGGGCACACACAGTTCTCATTATAGAGGCAACTTGTTTTGATGTCACCTTTAGATTATTGATGTCACAATACCGACATTTTGCTTGTTCACGTTTATGTACATGTGTCAGTTTTCCTTCCATTCTTTTCTGGCACATGGAGTGTACAGAGTGTCGAGCTCAGTAGTGAGCTTGTGAGCAATGCCTTTATCCGCTGTGACAGGTGGCCGAAAAGCCATCATCAGACACAAGCTTTGCTTTGCGTCTGTGTGGGCATGCGTGTGCCTGTGTGTGTGGTGTACATGTGTGTCTCTTCATATATGTGTGCTTGTGTGTGCATGTGTCTCTGTGTGTACACCTGTCTGTGTGTGCATGTGTCTCTGTGTATACATATGTCTGTGCATGTGTCTGTGTGTGCCCATGTCTGTGTGTGTCCATGTGTCTTGGTATGTGTTCACACATCTCTATGTGTATACACATGTCTTGGTGTGTGTGCAAGTGTCTCTGTGTGTGTGCATGTGTTTGGGTGTGTGTGCACGTGTTTTGGTATGTGTGCACGTGTCTCTTTGTGAGTGCCTATCTCTGTGTGTGTACACATGTCTGTGTGTGCATGTGTCTCTGTGTGTATGCACACGTCTCTGTGTGTGCATGTGTCTTGGTGTGTGGCCCTATCTCCGTGTGTGTACACATGTCTGTGTGTGCATGCTTCTCTGTGTGTGTGCATAGGTATCTGTGTGTGCAGCGTTGCCCTCTCAGATGGGCACCAGAGCCCCTGATTCAGCTCAAGCACCCAGAGTAACAGCAGTCTTCAGCCCAGCTGTGACTTTTGTGACAACCCATTTGGAGGAACACCCACTGCTGGGTGCTTGCTCTAGCACCCGGAGGGCTTGGCAGAGCGGCAGACTGAAGCTCTCCGTCTGTCGGCAGCAGTAATTCCCGCACTGCCTTGAAAGGTGGGCGTTGCTTAAATAACTCAGCCTGGTACTGTGAAATGGATTTATGCTTTGAAAAAAGGTTTCAGGAAAATGTTTTAAATGATGGTTACAAGTTCACATGAATCTCTACTGCCTTCCTCCCTGCTTCCTATCTGTACCTCTGTCTCAATCCCTGTCTTCGTTTCTGTCTCTGTCCCAGCCTCCGCCTTCTCCTCCTCCATCTAGCCATCTCTTCTTTTCTTGGTCCAAGGTTGGGGTAAAGTCCTACTTGGCTCACTATGTACCTGACACAAGAGTGCTTGGAATTTTATTTCATTTCTTATACAAATTGTCTGGTTTAATATGTCTCTTTTGCTTTTAACATCCCTACTTTTGGATAAAGATGAGAACTTTGAGCATAATTTGTGAATTGCATGGAACTCACCATCAGCTCATTCATTCACTCATTAAACACACCTGTATTGAGGTCAGAGGTGGGCAGGGAGCTGGCTCTGTGGCTCCCTCCCTGGGCACAGCTGGTGCTCAGGCGTCAGTTTCCTCTGGACCCAGTGGGACAAGCCTGCCTCTGGGGTGGGCTGCAGTGCCCTGGTGACTTGGGAGTAGCTCTCGTGGAGGGACAGCGCATTGAGGCTGGTTTTCCCCACAGGCCCTGACATGCCTCCCTACAGGCATGCCTCGGTGCAGGCATGCTGCACCAGGCGAGGCAGGCACTGGGCTCTCCTCGCTGCCTTCCACTGACAATCAGCGTGCTGGTGTCCTCATCTCCACTCCTGTTACGCTCAGATCCCAAAGCTCACTCTACTGGGTGCAGCACTTCCTGCATCTCCAGCCTGGAGTTGGCCTCTTTGTCGGAAGCCTGCCTTCATCAGAGAAGCAGAGTGCCCCAGGCCCTGGATCACGCTGGTGAAAATGTCCCACCACCTCCCTGGGCCATTCTGTCTAGTGGTGACACCAGATTCTCTCTTGCTGGTCGAACAGATCTACTGGTCAGACAGAACCCACAGAGAAAGTCTGGACTCTGGCTGGGTATGGAGGACAGAGACCAATGACAGGGGTGGGGTCCTATTAGAGGAGTGGGTTCAGGTTCCAGGATGGATTCAGGTTGCAGGGGTGGAGTCCCATGATGAGGCAAATTCTCGTGGTAGGGCTGAGTCCTGTTAAAAGGTGGAGTTGCCTCTCAGTACTGAGACCCCTTCTTGTGGAGGAAGCCACGCTCTGGTTCTCTAATCTGAGCATTTTACAACCCTTTGTTCTTGAAAAGGGAAGTTCAGGATGTTAAAAATGGATGGAAAATTAATTCTCTGCAGCTTGTCAACTCTGTGAAATCACTACCTATGAAAAATTTAGGAGGACTCAGAAATGATTTGCTGTTTGTATGAAAATTATCTCCATTTATAGTGGAGTTCAGTGAGGTGCTCTGGGATCTCAGGAGCCAGCCTTTGCTGGGGAACAGGCGGGTGAGAGGGAGAGGCGGGCGGAGCTGCAGCCGCGGGCCCTGCTCATAGCCCCAGCCCCCACCGGGGGACCTCTGGAGCCCTGGCTGACCTGAGTCTCTCCAACTGCACAGCAGCCCAGCCAGCTGGCGTCCTCCTGGCCTACCGAGCAGGACCCGGGAAGACCTGCGCCAGCTTCAAGGAGGCTCCCAGGGAAACGGCCCCACTGTGGGGTTTCAGCCTGTGCGGCTGGGCTTCATGCTGGGCTCGCCCTGTGTGCTGGGCTGTGGTGCTCTGTCAGAGGTGCCCCCGCCCTCCTGCCCCAGTGCCAGCAGCCCCCAGTGCTGTCCTCCTGAGGCGGCAGCAGACATCTGACTGTGGCCTTATATTCCGGGCAGGTGAGCAGGTCTGTGCAGCAGACACCGAGGCCACCACCTGTACATCCCCTGCTGAGATGTGGGACTGGACCAGAGAACCCTGGCTCTTCCAGAAACCTAGGGAGTACCTGCCACTCCGACTGCAGCCCCTCCTGTGGCAGTCAAAAGCCCTGCTGGGGGAGGGGCTTCTTGAGGGGTTTGCTCTCCTACCCCCTCCCTCCTTCCCAGTCCTGAGCCACCAGGGGCAGCACCAGGTAGCTGCACAGTCTCCCCCTTCACCAGCTCCTCACCAGTGGGATTTGGCTTTCCTGACATCATCTGGAGGACACTGTGCCAGGTTCTGTCTAGAGGGGCAGGCCCTGGAGAAGGGAATTTAAAAATACACTTCCAGGCCGTGCCTGTGTGCTCCCAGCTGCCACCAACCTTCCCTGCACGACATGGCACCCCTTCCATTCAAGTGCCCCTCCGGCCCCTGGGCTTCTCTTGTTTTTTAACCCCGGAAATCTGTGTCTCTCCTCCTTCTGCCTTCCTCCAGGGCTGGCAGCTCTTGTGAATCTGGCACTCAGCATGAAGACAGCATGCAGGCACCTTCCCAGGGACAGGGTTCCCTTAGATGCTTTGATTCTCATTGAAGAGGCCGACTCGGAAAATCAATGCAGTCACCACGCCTCATTTAGGACCATATACAATGGGCCCTGAGCGTGTCATTTTTATTATCTTAAGCGTAAATTGTATTTTCCCCTTATTTTATTATCAAATTCTTCAAAGGAGCTCAGTACGAGTTAAATTGATAAATAATTTCTGCCCTCCCTACTGGGTTACTTTATAATCTAGAAAATGCTCACCTAATCTGCTTTTCTTAGTTGTAAAAAGAGATTATTGTGCCTACTTTATCTCAGCATCTTGGAAATTATTTTAGAAGGGTGCTTCCAGGGAGGCAGTAGGCAAGATTAAAATATCATTCAGGCCGGGCGCAGTGGCTCACGTCTGTAATCCCAGCACTTTGGGAGGCTGAGGTGGGCAGATCACCTGAGGTCAGGAGTTCGAGACCAGCCTGGCCAACACGGTGAAACCCCATCTCTACTAAAAACACAAAAACTAGCCAGTTGTGGTGGCGCATGCCTGTAATCTCAGCTACTTGGGAGGCTGAGGCAGGAGAATCACTTGAAGGTTGCAGTGAACCCACTCCAGCCTGGATGACAGAGTGAGACCCCTTCTCTAAATAAATAAATAAATAAATAAATAAATTCCTGATTCTTCATTCAATGTAAGAAGCATTTGCTGGTCTTTGGGTGTGTGATGACTACATGACATGCCATCGACTGGACCTGCGTCCTGGTGCCACCTTTGAGCTGAGCCTGACCGCAGGTGATGATGGTACCTTTGCGTCTTCACCTTCCGGGCAGTTGAGGAGAACAGGTGCCTCGGGCTTGGATTAATGACTTAAAAGTGCAATATGGAAAACCTTCCAGGACCCTGACCCCGGGTGATGATGATACCTTTGCGTCTTCACCTTCCGGGCAGTTGAGGACAACAGGTGCCTCGGGCCTGGATTAATGACTTAAAAGCGCAATGCAGAAAAGCTTCCAGGACCCTGACCCCGGGTCAGGCACAAGCAAACCCACCTCCCCCTTCTTTCAGGGAAACATGGCGAACTGATTGCTGAGCTCTAAGAGTTTCTGAAGCTAAGTCTTGCCCAGGAGATAGGACACAGTTTTTCTTTCCACAGTTTTCTTTCTTTTTTTTTTTTTTTTTTGTTTTTGTTTTTGTTTTTGTTTGAGATGAAGTCTTGCTCTGTCGCCCAGGCTGGAATGCAGTGGTGATCTCAGCTCACTGTCACCTTCGCCTCCCAGGTTCAATTTATTCTCTGCTTCAGCCTCCTGAGTAGTTGGGATTACAGGTGCTTGCCACCACGCCCAGCTAATTTTTGTATTTTTATTAGAGACAGGGTTTCACCATCTTGGCCAGGCTGGTCTTAAACTCTTGACCTTGTGATCCATCCACCTCGGCCTTCCAAAGTGCTGGGATTACAGGCGTGAGCCACAGTGCCCGGCCTCAACACTTTTCTTAAAGAGATATTTCATTGCCCCATTTGATTTCAAGGGACTGGTGTCGAATACTTTTCTGCTGGACGCCCTCACCAATCCCTGCGGCCCTTAGAGAGAGGAGTGTCTAATTGCTCACAGTGCATCCTCTCACTTCTTCCCTACCAGCAAGGGGCGTTGTGCTGGATTCTGTAAGAGCAGTAAATAAATGCTTGTCAGCTGACTGACGTGGGTGTTTTTAGCACAGCCTTTTTTGCTTCCTTCCAGACTTCCATGCGACCTTCCCATTTCTCTTTGTCTCTCATCACTGCCAGGAGGAAAATGACATCGAAGGCCACTGGGGAGCACTTCACATCTCAGAGTTGGGTTTGATCAATAGAGGCATTGCACAGAAAGGTATTGCCGCCACGCCTCTCTCGGAGGGAGGAAATGTACGGCATGCTCCCCAAAGTACTTTAGCGCCCACAGTCTTATGACTTGTTGATTTTCCTCCATAAACTAGTTCTCCCTGCCGCTCAAGGGGGGATTTTATGACAACATCATCAGAGTTTGTGGAGAGGCCCAAAGCAAAGAGTACTTAAGCATGTCAGAGTGGACCCCGGAAGTGGCCCCCGGAGAGCCGTAGAGTAAGCACTTCCACGGTGGAATGGCTGAGACGCAGACCCAGTTATGTGTGTGAGCCCCTCGTGCCACCCACGCACCTCCAAGGTACCTGCAAAATCGATGACTGTTAAAGAGTGCCGGTTATTAAGAACAGTATTTAGGGAGAGGCACACACATTTGTCACAGGTATTCTGGGGGTATGTGTCTGTGATTAGGGGCTTTAAAATGATCATCAACAATATCTTCTCTAAGAAGCACTCACGAGGAGCAATGTAAATCTGTTTATCTCAAAAGCCAGACTTTAAGATCTGATTTTTACAAAGATCAACTGTTTTCAATACGAAAAATATCTTAATGTTTTCTCAAGGTAATGGGGAATGAACTAGGCAATGCTCTCCCTATTTGAGGACAGTATTATGGGCTTACGCCCTCCTTGGGGGCTGTGTTTTCTTAACACAGTTTTTCACAATGCGTATTTATTTACATGCTCATAGAAGATACAGACACACATTTCAGCTACTGTGATTGCTGTGTGTTTTATAGGCACCCGCCATGTTGAAAACATAGAGGGTATGGCATAAAATTAACACACAAGCTCAGCTTTCCATGCATGACCCCTCCAGACTTCCTCCCTGGGACTTGCTCTTTGCTGTACTTTAGGTAAAATTTAAAACAATTCATGTTTGGCACATTCTCAGGTAGTAAAAAGCCATCCACTCATATCTAGTCAAAAAATAGGTCTCAGAGCAGTAGTGAGATATGTGGGATGCAGTAGTGAGATATGTAGAGTGCAGTAGTGAGATACGTGGGGTGCAGTAGTGAGATATGTGGAGAGCAGTAGTGAGATATGTGGGGTGCAGGAGTGAGATATATGGGGTGCAGTAGTGAGATATGTGGGGTGCAGTAGTGAGATATGTGGGGTGCAGGAGTGAGGTACATGGGGTGCAGTAGTGAGATATGTGGAGAGCAGTAGTGAGATATGTGGGGTGCAGTAGTGAGATATATGGGGTGCAGTAGTGAGATATGTGGGGTGCAGTAGTGACATATGTGGAGTGCTGGGTCATCCAATCATCAGGTTTAACTTCCCTCTTCCCATCACTTGGGCCTGCTTTGTGTTGGGTCTGTGAGGACAGGGGAAGGGTGGGCTCAGCTTCCCTTGTGTGCCCCCTTGTCCCTCAATCAGGGGGCTGCTTCTGGCGGCTGCAGGATAGAGGCAGAAGGACAGAGCCCCGGGTTTTTAACGAGGGTTCCCCAGGGCGCGGCTGTGTCCCCATCTGCTAGCCCCTTTCTGTGGCGGAGAGGTAGTGGCCCGCTAATCCCCTCTTGTAGATGAGGAGGCAGAGATGGGTGGGGACAGGATGGCCCTGCAGGGTCAGGACAGAGATCCAGTGTCCGGGCTGCTTGATGACCACGGCACCTTGACAAGGAATGGGCTCTGGGAGTGATTCTTCCGGAAATCTTAATGCAATTCAGGGACTCTGCTTCTCTTCCTGAGTGACAATAAAATATTTCCACTCCCCTGCAGTCTTTTCTTGACTCGGGCTTGGTTACCCGGTTCAGTGAAAAGCTGATAGTCCCTTTCCCAAGGCCAACCTTGAAATAGACTCACGCACAGAGCTGCCAGGCCGGAGGGCGTCTCTTGGGGTGGTCATGGCTGTATGAGAGTCCTGTGGTCGGCCTTGGCAGGCCTCTTGTGAGGGAGAAGTGTGCAGTGTAGACTCTCTATGGACACCATTGTAGAGTTGCAATGACGGAGGAGGCCGGTGCCCTCAGGGATCCCTGCTCAGCCTGTTTGCCAGCAGCCTGCACTAAGGGCAGAACAGCCGCCCGGCCCTGGGGAGAGCCTGCAGGCCAGGGCCGGTGCAGAGTGACAGTGGTAGACAGGCTGGGCGTTCTTCCACCCGCTCACTGGATGGAGGGGAGCCGGGGGTAGAATGCTGTGCTTCTGCCTCGTCCGGACTCAGCACCTCCGGGGATGGGGCCTCTGGGCCACATCTGGACTGCCTCAGTGTTGCTGCCCCACATCTGAAATAAATCTGCTAACTGACCCAACCCTGACTAATAAGGGGCTTCCTCCCAAGGGCTCTGGGGAGGGATGCCTTGCAGACCACCTGGCCCTGCAGCTGCGAGGCAGGAAGGTGCCAATGCCCACGGACGGCGTGACTGCCGGCCCCACGCGGAGCTACGCAGTTCTCCTTCCAGAAGCTGCAGAGGGGCTCCGGTTTGCAGGGGTCAAGGAAGAAAGGCTAGAAGGTGGGGTGTGCCAGTGGGACCCCCAGTCTTGCCTTTCACTTCCTTCAAGCACAGACGTGTGGTTTGAAGGGGCCACGGGACATCCTTTCCATGTGAGTGTGCGTATACGCGCCTGTATGTTGTGTGCACACACGCATAAAGTGATTTATATTAATTCCCGATCCTCCCTTCTGCCAGGAAGGAACATACCCAGGCCTCCCTGACTGCACTGTCTAGCCTTGAGCTCTGGATCAAGCTAAACAAATCTCTGCTTCCCAAGGGCCCTGCCCTGCACACCCATGAGACCCGGCCAGGGCTTTCCTTTGAGAACTTATCTGTGGTTTTAGGTTGGTGTGTGGTTAGAGGGTTGGGTCCTTCTTTTTATTCTTGGTATTAGACAGTGCTCAACCTTGCTTTCCTGTTTCACCCTGAATCTACTTTGCAAGATTTTGAGACTTAGATAGACACTTTTGGATAAGACAAAAATGGAGCAATTGTTGGGAATTTGCAGAATCCCTTCCTTCCCTGAAACAAGTACTTTTCAAAGTGCTGTGGATCTGGCCCCCTGGAAAAGCCAGGGCCCACCATGGTGGCCAGTAAACCGTGGTCACTGGTGGTGTGGTCTGCACAGAGTCCCTCCTGTCCCCTTGGCAGGGCCAGGACCAAGGGCAGCCCATCATGGCCACCAGCTGGCAGAGCCTCAGCAAGGCTGGTTCTTCTGTCCTACACTGGCCCTTTGTCCTTCTTGGGAAGGGGCTGTGTCCTATTCATCCGTGACCCACGCGGCCCAGTTCACAGGGGGCAGGTTGACATCACTGGAGGAGGCTGCTGACTTCCCCGAGCACTGGGGGCCCCAGAATGTGAGAGAGCAGCCCCAAGACACTCACACGCCTGGGCACAGCACTCCCATCCTGGGCCCACTGGACTGGGAGTGGGGAGTTGTCATGGCCTCACCCTGGTGATCGTCACCAGGTGGACAACAGCCAAGTCTCAGGCCACCCCCTTTTGGACTTGTTTCCTGCTTGTCCTTCTCTAAGAGGCTGAGTCCAGGATGGAGTGAACACTGCCTGCACACACAGGCACAGGAGAGGGATGCCAGGAGGTTGGGCCAGGGAGTCCAGGGGTGCATGTGTGTGCCCAGGCCTCTGGCCCCTGCAAACCCATCGTCCGGTGCATCCTCACTTTGGGATGAGAACTTTGTCACTAGACTTCAACCCAAGGATAGGGCAGTGTCACTTTCCTGTGGAATGCACAGGGTCTACCGATCAATTCGAATCTTCAGGACCACATTTTGTCTTTGATTGCTTAGGTTTTCCAAACGACCGTGACAAATGAAATGTTAACGACAGCTGCTTTGGCCCAACAGATACAAGGACAGAGCGGGGCCGAGTGGCCCGCCCACCTGCCCTGATGCTGCGGGCCCAGAAGAAGAGCCGGGTTGGGGACAAAGAAGACAAGGTCAGTTTCGGGGCTCGTGTGTGTGTTAAAGACACAAAACCCTGGGTGTGGAGATCCAGGGCCAGGACACCCTCATGCTTGTTTGCTGTATGGTGTTTGTGAAATGACTGACATCTGCTGTGTGAAGCAGCAGGACCTGGCACTGAAGGGGCCAGGTGAGGCCTGGAGAGCAGGGATGCAGCCCTTGCTGGTCCTGCCAGATCTGGGTCTGGAGCTCCCTGGGGGACCCTGTTGGGAAAGGCTTTGGCTTGCATTTGAACTTTGTCCATTTTCAGAAGGAAGAGAAGACACACAAGTTAGTCAAACTCAGACAGCACTTAGGCAAGAGGAAAGAAAAGCCAACGTTCTCATTCTAATTTCAGGTCTTTCCCTTAACTGGTTTGCCAAATGGCATTTTAAAGACTGACCAGGACAGTGCATTTGAAGTGTTTTGTGTTTTTAATGGTACAGTCCTTCCTCTCAATAACCCAAGGGAGTCACTTTTATTACTGCATTTCAAAATCACAAATCACACTTAATTTGCTCTCATCTGTCAAATACACTGAAGACGCTGGTGGGACTCAGTTACTTGTCAACGTTCTCTCTTACTTCACCTTTCCAAGGTATTTCTCTGCCTGAGGTCGCACTGCGAGCTTTCTGTTCTCCCTGGTTTTGCTTCCGTGTCTCCTCTGAGTTCTTCCAGGATGCGGTCGCCCTGTTGTTCACGTCTCCTCCTCAATCATCGGTGCGGGTGTTCATTGGTGAAAATTGATCACAAATGTTAGTGCAAATTAAACTTTTGCCCTCTGAGGTATGATTTTTCCGATTTTTCCAGATTAACATCCAGGCCAGAATTACATATTAATTATACAGATAGCCTTTCTAGTGCCTTAAATAACTCCTTTCTCCATCACGCGCTTCTTCAAGTCTAATTCACTTTTATGACTTCAGCGTGGGACAAGAGTTTTATACCATGATTAGCCGTTTTTATCGCCAACAGGAAATCATAACCAGCATGCATCTCATGGAGAAGACCTCGGTAATTAGCAGTAGAGAACCCCAGCCTTGCCAAATTTAAACGTTAGTCCCCATCACAAATTGCATCCTACTCTATTTGCTTGAATAATTAGCTGAGGTAATCTACCACTCAGAGACTTCTTGTTGAGTTTCTATTGTTCAATTAACTTCATAATGAAAGTCCCCCCTAGTTTTTCTAATTGGATTGGTAATATAAGCTCTAGTCTTAATATATATTTTTTGAGACAAGTGTTTCTGAATGCTCCATTATGCCAATTAGTTATCCTGACCTTATTTTCTCACAAGAAACAAAGGTATTTCGTGCTACTAGAAAATCTATAAAAATTTCATTCGTAAACTTACAAACTTAAGGATAATGTTATAATATACATTACAAATCATGTGTAAAATACCAAAATGCCAGGATGAACGTACCTGAAACAGACCACTCCTTTCTTCCTGGTAGTCCCTTGTGTGATGTTCGAGAAGATGCCCTTCCCAGGTTCACCCTCACTCTGGAGACCGTGCAAGATGCTTCTGGCTGAGCGCTTTAATCTCCGTGTTTCTTGTCCTCCCTTCTGGGCTGGCATCTCTCAACATGGGCCACTCACTCTGGATAACTCGGTCACCAAGACACAACTTCACTCTGTTTTCCATGGTTCTACCAAACTGTCACATTAGACAGACTTACTCGTTTGGGCTTTATCTCACCATTGTCTCTTATAGACACTCGAGATTCTTTTCATTTTTGTTCTAATCTTATGTTTCTGTGCCTCCGTAATTTAGCACTTTCCTTCCTAAGCACTCTGTTTGAAAGCAGCTGACATAGTGCAGATGGGCCCTGGCCCAGCGCAGCCCTCGGGGACCCACATGTGCTGGGCTTTGCCACAGCATCCCCAGCCTCCTGCGCATGGCTGATGTCGCACTGGAAGCTCCCCAGGAGGACTTTGGAGCATTGACTTCATTTACTTTTGGTTGGTCGAATGGTTAATCATCTTCCCACCTCCACGGCCTCATAAAGTACCAACATCAACAACGGTAGAAACAGAGATTCTACACTTTTAGGATGATTTTCCATTTTTTTAATGAATTGAGTATTCTAATTGCACCTGACATTCTCGGCTCAAAACCAGATTGCTGCTTCGAATAAGGCGTTGGTATCTTTTAATCCCACCTAATTTTCCCGGAGAGAGAACACAATCTATCAGAGCATTCTAAGTTTGAGATTAAAACCATGGAAATAGCTGGAAGAGGAAAAAAGAAAAAAGTTTCTCACACTAGAATTTATTATACTTCATGGGAATTCATTTCTTTCTTACAGCCTTCAAAGATTGTGGTGATACCTCCTTATTTTTTTTTTTTTATTTCTCTTTGTGATCTATGGTTCTACTGGCAAGAATTTGGTTCTTTCTGCCCAGTAAGATCTGCTGTCTGTCATACATCAGTATGGCTAAAGGAATTCATCTGAATTGTGGGCCTCTGTTTATGTTAGAGTTATGATGGACCATATTTTTAAATCTCAAGCAACTTTTATT
>NW_012115200.1:2331025-2393718 GCF_000951035.1 Colobus angolensis palliatus | reverse complement strand
CTTCCCTTCCCTTCCCTTCCCTTCCCTTCCCTTCTTTTTGAGACAGAGTCTCACTCTGTCATCCAGGCTGGAGTGCAGTGCCACAATCTCGGCTCACTGCAGCCTCCGCCTCCCAGGTTCAAGCGATTCTCCTGCCTCAGTCTTCCGAGTACCTGGGACTACAGGTGCGCACACCATACCCAGCTAATTTTTGTATTTTTAGTAAAGACGGGGTTTCACCATGTTGGTCAGGATGATCTGGATCTCTTGACCTCATGATCCGCCCGCCTTGGCCTCCCAAAGTGCTGGGATTACAGGTGTGAGCCACTGCGCCCGGCATTTCAATTTCAGACATTCTTATTTCTTAATGGAAATGTGGACCAACCGAGCATCAGAATCAGAATCATCCCCAGGATGCAAAACAGCCCCCATGAGCCCTGCCCCCAGCTGGATGGTCAGGAAAGGCGGGAGCCTGGGAAGGAACCGCACGCTGTGTGGCAGTCATTATTGAGGAATATGGGTTTGTCGCTTCCTCCTGCCTTAATGGGACCAGGATGTGGCAGCCCCAGCTTTGAGGCTCTCTACCACTAAATGCTGTTGTTTTCATGGCACAGTGACTCCCACTGCCGGGTCAGCTCATTTCTGGGGATGAAGCCAGTGAGATTTTCTGTCCCAAAAACATCAGACCTCAGATGCCCTCTCTTGGCTGCCTCTGACCATCTTAGACAGCTTGGGACAATGAGGGCTGCCTTTGTCCGGGTGATTCTACCCCGTCTGCTCTGCATTGATTCCGTGTTCCCGGCAGAACCTCCCAGCCCAGGCACTGCTGTGCTGAGGTCATTATCTCGGGGCTACGATAAGCAGCCTGCCTGTAGGAGATTTGTTTATTTCTCCCTTCCTTGCTTGTAATTGAAGATGAGTGTTTAAAATTAAAAGTCACTCTCCTGTCTCTTTCTATTGAAAGGAACCTCCACCGATGCTGGGAGGAGGAGAGGACAGCACAGCCAGAGGCAACAGGCCAGTGGCCTCTACCCCGGTGCCCGGATCCCCCTGGTAAGACACCCCAAAGCTCAAGAGCCACTACAATGGCGTTGTCTGGTCCTGGCATTTGCCCGGTGTCACCAAAGAGACACTCACTGCATGTTTCTCAGGCATCCTGTGCCTTAAAAAAATGAACTTGCAGCTCCTGGCAGGTATAATTCTACACTGTGGTCACATTCTGCAGAAAGAAAAACATAGCATTTAAGTGATGAGCTATCCTGCTCTGATCTATTTGTGCATATGTATTAAAATGATAATGCTGTTGCATGTCTATCAGCGAAAGGCAGTGGCTGAAGAAAGTGTAGAATGCCTTACGCTTCAAAAGATCTGTTTTCCCTCCACTCCAAGAAGAATCGTAACCGAATGGCTGTTAATTAAAGACGTGCCTGTTCTCGCTGTCGCCCTGCGTGGCTATCTGCTCCCGGAGTATGCCACACTCCAGACACCCTCCACGAGGGAGCCACAGTCTTTGGTTTTTTAAAATGCCCTTTTATAATGGAGTCATTTGGAAGCAGAATAAAAGGTTATTACAGTAAAAATTAAGTTTAAAGCCTGAAGATGAGAGTGCAGTATACAGCTGGGAGGAACAGCTAATTTAAAGAACAGAAATAGCAACCACTTGTATCAGCTCAATGTGCCAGCCAGGTACAGAAAGCAGCCGGCTAAGGAGCGCAGGGCCCCCACCAGGATTGCATAGTGAGTGAGCATGTCCCTGATGACCGGGCCTGCTGTGCTGTCCCCTGACCCTCTGATTTTTAGGGTGAGCTTGGCTCCAATCTGGACAAACTGGCACCCCTGCCTTGTATGCCATGGTCAGTGTCGGTGGCAGGCACCCAGCGCCTCCAGCCTTCCATTTGTAGCTAAAGCTCCTCTGCACCCTGGGAGTGCTTCAGGGTAAGGCCTCCTTGTACTAATATTATGCTGTTTTCCAACCACCCGTTCTCCAACCCTTACAGTTTAACCCAATTCTGATGCTAATTAGTGGGAGTTAGTGTCAAACTCCACAGGCTGGGGCTCAGTCCCTCAGGCTGCCCTGCTTTAGGCATTGGCTGCAAATGGGGTCCCCCAGCTGCCCATACATCTGCCCAGCTGACCACAGATTTGGGGTTCCCATGACTTCCTCTCCACTTCAGTGGTGATTTGCTAGGACAACTCGCAGAACTCAGGAAGCACTTTAGTTAGGATTACATTTGTCTTATCAAGGATACCATTCAGGAGCAGCCAGTGGAAGCAGTGCCCAGGGTGAGGTATGGACCTGACTGAGCTTCTGGGCCTCCCCCGAGCCACCCTCCCAGTGCCGCAGTGTTCACCAGCCTGGAAGCACTCGGAACCTCATTGTTTTAGAATTTTAGCAGAGAGATAACTACATAGGCATGACTGATGAAATCATCGGCCAAGTGAGAGGACTCAGAGGGTTGGGCAGGGCTGAAAGTGGCAACCCTCCCGTCACGCAGCTGGTGTCTCTGGAGACCAGCACCCTCCCTGAAGCTACTCAGGGGGTCCTGAAGTCATTTCCTTTGTGCAGCCTCAGGCATGGTCAGGGACTTGTCCTTGCTCAGGAAATTCTAAGAGTTTGGGAGGCTCTGCGTCAGGAATCTGGAATCTGGAACAAAGACCATATACATCCCTGTGCTGCTTAGCGACAGGGGTATATTCTGGAAACGCATTCTCGGGCAGTGGCATCTGACATCCTTCTGTGCACGTCACAGGGTACGCTCACACGGGCCTGGTGGCACGGCCTCCCGCACGCCCAGGCTGCATGGCGTAGTCCGTGGCTCCCGGGCTGCAGACCGCGTGGTGCTGACTGCACGGAGGCAGTTGTGACACGGTGATGGGGATGTGTGTGTCTAAACACATCCAGACGTAGAGAGGGTATGGTAAAATTCGGTATTATAATCGGACGGGACCACCATGGTATGTGCGGTCGGTTTGTGGCTGAGAGAAATGTCACTACGTGGCACATGACTGCATGTCCATTTGACGATGCCACAGACTGTTTGGGAGCTTCTACAAGCGAACTCTCCGATGTCTCCAAGGCAGGCACACTGCCGCGCGTCGCACTGAGGGACTGGGAAACGTTCCCCAAGACCCTGTGGACTCCTCACACAGCTTCCGCCAGGCTCCCCTGGGGGGTTGCAGGGATCCAGAAGACTTGACCTCGAGCGCTAGAGCCTTCTCACCGTGAAAGCTGCGGCTTTCTTCTCCAGCGATGTTGTGTTACCATGAGCAAGGCTTCGTGGGATCCAGCGAATCAAAACAGTTCCCTGGCTGCTGCGCTCCCCTCCCAGTCATGGGTCTTTGCCGATGAATCGTGGATAGGTGAGGGAGTCTGTTGGTTGCTGTGTGATCGCACCTGAAAGCACACCCTGCGGCAGTCGAGGTTCGGCACAGGAGCAGAACCAGGGAGGGCAGACCCCACGCGGGACGAGGACTTAGTAGGTCCTTGTGGGTTTCTGAGCGTGGAGCAGCTAAGCCCGGGGTACTTGCAGATGAGGGAATGAATGGGGGGTGCTGGGGATGGGAGGTAAGGGCGGCTGCGGTCAGAGGGAGTGGCAGGGTGTAGGGCCACGGGCTTGAGGAGAGGTGGGTGAGGACTTGGGCCTGGGATCACAAAGGAAGGACAGCCAAGATCCCACGGGACCTACAGGCCACGTGGTCTGCACAGTGACTGGTGCCGCTACCGCGGAGGTGCAGTGTGGGTTCCTGGCCACGTGGTCTGCACAGTGACTGGTGCCACTATGGCGGAGGTGCAGTGTGGGTTCCTGGCCATGTCATCTTTAACTGGCAAGCATGAGGGCAAGAGGGAAATGTCCAGGGAGCCCCAGGGGCGCCTCCTGTGTTACAAGAGGAGCTAACACCTGCAAGTGGACGGAGAAGCTTCATGCTGGGAGCACACTGCTTGAATCAGATCTAGGCTTTGCCTGCTGGGACCTGTGCAGTATCATAGAGGGATGGAGAGGTGGCTGATGCTTCACTGCATGTCTCGTTTCGTGTTGAGTCTAACCTCAGCCCCACCTGAATGGAGAGAGAGCCTAGGCTTGTTTGAGCAGCTGTTGGAATAAGGATGTATTGGCAGACCGCCACCAGACCTCAGAGGGTGGGTTCACACGTATCCTTAAAAGTGGAGGCACCCTCGACATTGCAGAGTGAGGGGGTCACTCCAGATCTCAACTTCTCCCGTGGCCGTGTGCTCTGTCACAGAGGGCTTTGTGTGCCTCGTGATGTAACATCCTCACTCATGTCAGCATGATGCACACAGGCATGGGAACAGCACTCTCTCCTCACACTGCAACCTGCACCTAGGAAAAGCTCTCTCCGCTGTGGGGTGGGGTTGGGGGGTGGGTCTATGCCTATTTCACTTGATTAGCTGAATTATCTGCTGCTGTCTCGCTTATAGAGATTTGCTAGTAGTCAGCCTTTCCCCTGAGTCAGCCAGGGCCTCACGGAGACACACTAGGAGCTTCAGGGACAGGAGTAGGGCTCTGTCATCTGTCTCATTTTCCCTCACCCATTTGAAACAACCCATGCTTAGAAAGGGTGTCTTCACCCAGACAGAGAATGTCTCAGACACTGTGGCCGCCTTGAACTTTCTAAGAAGACCACAGGGGGTCTCAGCAGGAGCTTGGCAGAGCCCCCAGGACTAAGGAGGCATTGGGGAGGGGCCTCAGTGACAGCTTCTGCCAGAAGCACGACAGCCCATCCCTGCCCAAATAGATGAGCTCCTTGGTCTTCATCTCAGCTATGGAATGCTTAGACTGAGAGGTCAAGCCCACAGTGCTCTGTAAGGCTCTGGCACATGGCTGGCAGGGCACAGTGTGGTTTGCCTGTTTGCCCTGAGCTGACAGAAAGGAGCCCTCTCCCCAGGACGCACTGCCCCTTTTCTTGCTGAGGCCCCCAACCGCGAGTGAGAACCTGCCTGCCCCACAGAAGGTCATCTTGGCCGAGTGTAAAGCAGGAAAAGGTCTTGTGCCTGGGGTTCGGGGCTGCAGTGGAAGTAGGTGGGAAGGATGGTGGGCAGGGGTCAGGTCTTAGAAGGCCAGTTCAGGGTCACCTGGGGGACCCCACCAGCACTGTCAGTTGAACTGGTGGGAGGGTTAGCAGACACGGCAGCAGAGGAAGTTCTGATGGCTCCGGATGACTCTCCTCTCTCTCATGGCCAAGCCCAGAGCTTGCTGCCCGTGTCTCAGGGAATCTCCTTCTGTCTGTCCCATGACCGCGCATCCTCTTTGCAATGGTCCGCTTGGCAGTCAGAGACCAGGCCACCTTCAGCCAGGCAGGGGTGGTGGTCCAGGCTGCCAGCTCAGGCCAGATCCCAGAATTAGCTCCGCTGTCTATGTAAGTATAGACCTCAACCTTCCTCTAAGGAAACCTGGCTACTAGAAGGTTCCACATAGGTGGACCAGCCAAGCAGGCTGGGCTAAAGTGTTCTCAGAAAGAGTTCCTCTTGCATATCACAGAGCCATCTGGGGGCAGCTGGAATTGGGATGATAAGGAGGTAAGGAGTTTTGGAATCCACTCAACACATCTGCAACAAAAATCAAATTAGTCTTACTCTTGGTTAACTTTTTCATGTAGTTATTCAATCCATTTTGAATAAAACTGGGGCTGAGAAATGGAGTGTTTGAGAAGACAGCAGAGTGAATAAGACCCTCCATCTCCTGGGAGCAGTTACAGGGAAGAAACTCACTTTCGAAGGTGAAACTCCTCCAGCATTTTTCTGATTTGCATCTGCTCTTGGGAAAGCATCTTAGAAAGCAATGAGGTGGTAGAAACTGATTTAAAAGTGGTAAGAGCAGAGGGTGATGTTTCTCCAGTTCGCTGCAGGAGCTGGTGCTCCCTGCTAGAGCTCAGTGAATCCATACGAAATGCCAGCAGCAGAAGGGCGGCATCCTTAGCTATTCTTAACCATGTGGGAGTCTCTCTGCTGTTCTCGCTGCCTAGAGGTGGCCAGATGCAGGGCCTCCTTGAAAGCATTAATGTAATGCTAAGCACTTGAGAAATGGAAAATTAGCACCCTGACGGGAATGAAAATGAAGGGCCATCTACCCACTCTTGTCTAATGGCCTGGGCCAGTTTAACCATTAAAACTGGTGTGGAATTTCATAGTAACTTCTGTAGCCAACTCTGCTATGTGAAAACCTATTCCGCATTCTCCTGCTGGGTAGTTTTAAGGATACCATGTCCCTGGCATGGTATTTTAAGGAGGATGAAGGAGATGAAGACAGTGCGTTTACTTTCATACAAGGTGAAATCCCATCCTCCTCTAGAGAAGGTGTCATGGTAATAGTTGCAATGGAACTTGAACTACTTTTTTTTCAAATCTTCTTCTTTAAACGTTCAGGCATGTTAACAGTAGAATAGCATTATTTTTAGTCTCCTTAGGAATTTCTGTATCTTCTTTTTTTGCAATTTGGCTTTAGACACAAATAGTAATTTTGAGGGAATTAAACCACTCCCACTTACTGGCAATATAAAGGTTTTTGGAGAGTTGATGATATGGGAAAATTTCAACAGTAATTGCTCGACAAAGTGTAAAATCCATAGCTTTTGGGTTAAATGACAATAAATGTCAAAAACTATGATTAATCAGCATCTTAAAATTATTTAAAAGACTATAGATTTACAAGTAGTTAGCTATTTTTTGTGAAATTAAAAACTATATATTAAATATTGGTTTTAACATTATATTATTTCCTAAAAAATTCAGATTGCTACATTGCAGGTCTTACGTCATGGTCTGTTAATAGCACAGATCAAAGTTCTTTCTAAGATGGCTTGGAAAGATATGAAAGTGCACTTTAGGAAGCTGACAGTGTCAGAAGGTGCCACTTTCTAGCAAAGCTGATTCACGTTTTATCCTAAGAGGCAAAAGTCATTGAAAGGTAAGAAGTATGGGGCACATTATCAAAGTGAGTATGGTGCATTCCTCTGATGTTAGTAAATGTGTCTAGTCCAAAAGCCAGCGGCTGATTCTGCATTTCTGCCTTGAAGAGGTAAGAGCTGCGGGCAGACACCATCCTAGAAATGTGATTTGTGAGCTGTTGTAGGTGTGAGCATCTTTCAAAGGGCTGTTTTGTATTTTCAAATCCCAGGGGTAGGCTTTGGTTCTCCTGATTTTACGTTAATGACTTGTCCTTAATTCTGACTTCATTTTGTATTTCAGTACCTGTGGGTAACATCTTTTTGTATTAGTTCATAATTATTTATTGGGCATGACATTTAAAAATTGTTTCTCTGGATTTTCTAAATACAGGTATTGAGCATGTTTGACTTTTGAAAAACTAGTGTCAAAATCATGTTCTGAGATGAAGTTGGTAGAACTTTTCTAAAAAGAAAGGAAAAGTTTCCCAAGACATCATACATTTGGATGATGTTCAAGAAGAAAAAGGTGATTAGAAATTGTGGTGATTAAGAGAGATGCGGGGCTCGGTCACATCAGACTGAGTCAGTTTCTCCCGTGCACCGTCCCCTGACTTGCAGTTGCACTCGCTAGGCTGAGGGACATCGCATCGGTCTTCCTTGACTAAGTAGTACTTAAGAGAAACTAAATGTCACTTCCGTCCTTTTGCATAATTGAGCCTTTTATTATGTCAGAGAAGGGACAGGAGGTGTCACTTGTCGAGGAGGGGACTCTAATGTTGAAGTAAATGTCAGTGTGGTTTAGTGAGGGAGGAGGAGTTGGTGGGGAAGCTGCCATTTAGCTCACATTTGAGAGGTCTGGAGGGAGCAGCTCGTGGAGTGGGGGGTGGGCCATGGGCAGTGCTACCTCCAGTTCCCTCTGGGCTGATTTTCACTGGTCCTCAGGCTACCTTGCTTTCATCCCCAGGCAGCCACCAACTCCTGGACGTGCTGTCAGCCCCCTGCCTCTATGGGGCAGGTAGCAGTTCTGTCCGTCTTTGACTGGCGACTGGTGGGGAGATCAGAAATCGGATGAGTCCCTGGGTTTAAAGAAAGCTGGGACTCTGCTGGGTGCAAGAGCAGGGTGACACCCCCTTTCCAACTCCATAAAGACAGGCTCTCTTGGCAGCCCCCAGCCCGGGTGGAGCCCAGCTCTTGGCAGAAACCTGTGCCCTCAGAGGCGGTCTGGGCCAGAGGCTGCCCTCCCGGCAAGACTCCGGGGGCTTGCGTCTGCGCTGCAAGGCCGGACAGAGCTGGCAGGGCCCCGAGTGGCCTCGGCTCAACATGACTATGGAATGGTCTTTCCCTGCGGCTCATTATTTAACAATGACAAAATCCGTTTTTGTGAAATAACTAAAGATGGATTGGTAAAATCTTTTAAGCGTTATGCCAAGAAGTTAACAGTGATGCCTTTAGGAGCACAGACACCTAAGCCCAGGGCAAGGGGAATTTTGTTTTCAGCCAAGAAGCCTCGGTTGTTGGTGCAGTACAGGGACGTCCTCACCCAGCTTATCCGCCGTCTCACTTCCAGTCTCTCCCTGGCGCTATTTCCTGGTGTCTTTTTACCTCAAAGGAGGAAGTAGGGAAGCCTGTGCTCTTGGGAGGCTGAGGTCATGTCCCCAGGCTCCTGGACTCACCGTGCAGCAGGCACCAGTGCCTGGAGCACCTTCTGTCTAGAACGTCACTAGCCGGATCAACTTGAGAAAGGATAGCAAGACGTCCCACGGCTTGAAGCGGAGAGGCCACACAGTCACTTGGCAGGTGCCTGGCCCAGGCTGCCCCTGCAGCCCCAGAACAGCACATCTGTGCATGCTCGTGTCCTTGTCTTGCATATCTGTACCTTCTTCTCGAATTAAGGGTTGATGGTGGTGGGAACCATGACCAGACACAGCTGGGCTGGAGAACCTACTCAGGAGGGAAGAAAGGCGGGAGGGAGGTCTCCACACGCTCCTCCTGAAGTCCTTATAAGCCCTAGTTCCTCACACAGCTGCCAGGTGGATGGGCCTGGGCCACTCAGTCCTGCCCAGGTCGGGCCCTTCCCAGATACAAAACCCCAGAAAACGTGGGGAGGGACTAGAAGAGGAAGAGAAGATGGCAAAGGGCACTGGGCGCAGCCCTTTCATTCTGAGAGCTCAGCCCCGGGGGCCCGGCCGTAGGGAGTGTGTGGCTCTGTCCATGCCCCAGGATGCTCCTGGAACAGGGCACTCAGGGGTGAAAGATGGATGGAGACAGGGATCCAGGGAGAGACTTTGTGCAGTGCGGGACTGGGAGGGATGCATTCCCTCCCCACCAGCCAGCTGATTTTGAAGCTTGGGGTCCTGCTATTTGCAGGATGAGTGTGGGAATCCTTTCATATAACAAAGCAACAGCCTCAGTGTTCGTTCAGTGAAACCCGGGTCTTCAGATATTGCGGCTGCTTGGTGTGGATGTACTGAACCAGACTTAAATAACTCTGATGCACTAACTGTATCCTCTGGGATATGAAGACAGTTAGAGAGAAGAGGGAATATGGCAGGTATCCAGAAATTATAAAGTGTGATTAAAGGCGGGGAACACATGCATATTACTTAGAATGGGCATAAAATGGTACATAAAATCAATTCCGCGTGTTACAGCTGGCTCTGTCTAGTGGAAGCCAACCGTAACGAGTGGATGGGTGGATTTCTCCGGGGGGACTGTGTTTATTTACCAGCTAGCTGCTCTGGTTCAGCTCATGCATTTCCCCAGGGCTCAGGAGCTGGGCTCTTTGTGGCCTGGATGTAAATGGGTGGCGTGTTAGTTGCCATCGCTCGGCCTCTTCCTGGGTGTAATCTCTTACCAAGTCCTAATTAGCTCCACTCCTCGCTGGGAATTGGGAGCTGTTTCCTCACACTTTGGGGCATTCCAGGGTGCTGTGCTGGCTGCTCCCAGCATGGGGATGCACCTTGGGCGTCTCAGCGTCTGAGAACCAGGGACCTAGAGTCAGTGCATCCCTAGGCACTGCACTTACAACAAACACTGGCCTAGGATCTGGGGAAAATTTGGCTGAGTAAATAGAAGTCCCCAAATGTAAAGCTCTTTCTTAAGTTACCAGCAAAGCTGGAGGCCGGCTGGGAAAATCCCTCAGAAAGTCGATGAGAAAATGATGAAGCCCAGTGGATAGGGCCACCTGGAGCATTCCACCAGGACTCTGGAACACAGGTTTCTAGAGTCTCAGTGCATTTGATTCTCTAGGGAATGAGCACCTGGGGCTTAGGGTGAGCGGCCCAGCAGAGGAGCAAGGGAATCCAGCCTCCTCACACTGCCCTGGCCTTTGGTGAATGTGCTTTGGTTTTCTGTGGAAAGTAGGACATCCGGGGAAATTCAGGTGGGTCCTGCTGCCCTGACTGGAGATGAGTCTAAGCCAGGCAGCCCTGCCCTTTCCTCCGTCTGCTAGAAGAGGATGTATACACCTAGCATCCTCATACACCACTCAGCCTAGTGTCTGGGAGGCTTCAGTGGGACTCTCAACTCTGCTGCACCTCTTCCCAGGCCCACTAACACTGACGCCTGCCCAGGACCCCTTAATGAATTCACCCGCCCAGACCCACTGATGTGGTTTGGCTCCGTGTCCCCTCCCAAATCTCACCTCGAATTGTAATCCCTGTAATCCCCATGTACCAAGGGCAGGAGCAGGTGGAGGTAATTGAATCGGGGGGCAGTTTCCCCCGTGCTGTTCTCATGATAGCGAGTGAGTTCTCATGAGTTCTGATGGTTTTATAAGCATCTGACATTTCCTTTGCTGGCATTCATTCTCTCTCCTGCCACCCTGTGAAGGGGTGCCTTCTGCCATGATTGTGACTTTCCTGAGGCCTCCCCAGCCATGTGGAACTATGAGTCAATTAAACCTTTTTTCGTTATAAATTACCCAGTCTCAGGTATTTCCTTATAGCATTGTGAGAATGGACTAATACAGGAAATTCTTACCAGGAATGGGGTGCTGCTATAAGGATACCTGAAAATGTGGAAGCAACTTTGGAAATGGGTAACAGAAGAGGTTGGAACAGTTTGGAGGGCCCAGAAGAAGATAGCAAAATGTGGAAAAGTTTGAAACTTCCTAGCGACTTGGAGGACTCAGAAGACTGGAAGATGTGGGAAAGTTTGGAACTTCCTAGAGACTTATTGAAGGGCTTTGACCAAAACATTGATAGTGATAAAGACAATGAAGTCCAGGCAGAGGTGGTCTCAGATGGAGATGAGGAACTTGTTGGGAACTGGAGTAGAGGTCACTCTTTCTATGCTTTAGCAGAGACTGGCAGCTTTTTGCCCCTGCCCTAGAGATCTGTGGAACTTTGAACTTGAGAGAGATGATTTAGGGTATCTGGTGGAAGAAATTTCTAAGTGGCAAAGCATTCAAGAGGAGGAAGAGCATAACAGTTTGGAAAATTTGCAGCCTGACCATGAGATAGAAAAGAAAAATCCATTTTCTGGGGAGAAATTCAAGCCAGCTGCAGAAATTTGCATAAATAACAAGGAACCAAATGTTAATCACCAAGACAATGGGAAGACCGTCTCCAGGGTATGTCAGAGACCTTCATGGCAACTCCTGCCATTACAGGCCTGGAGGGCGCTAGGAGGGTCCCCCTGCTCTGTGCAGCCTTGGAACAAGGTGCCATGCTTCCTAGCTGCTTCAGCATCAGCCATGGCTAAAAGGGGCAAAGGTACATCTGAGGCCATTGCTTCTGAAGGTGCAAGCCCCAAGCCTTGGTGGCTTTCACGTGTTGAGCCTGTGGGTACACAGAAGTTGAGAATTGAGGTTTGAGAACCTCCACCTAGATTTCAAAAGTATGTAAATGCCTGGATGTCCAGGCAGAAATTTGCTGCAGATGCAGAGCCCTCATGGAGAACCTCTATTAGGGCAGTGAAGAAGGGAAATGTGGGGTCATAGCCCCCACACAGAGTCCCTACTGGGGCACTGCCTAGTGGAACTGTGAGAAGAGGACCACTGTCCTCCAGAACCAAGAATGGTGGATTCACCTACAGCTTGCACCATGCACCTGGAAAAGCCACAATCACTCAACACCAGACCATGAAAACAACCAGGAAGGGGGCTGTACCCTGCAATGCCAGAGGGGAAGACTTATCCAAGGCTGTGGGAGCATGTCTCTTGCATCAGCATGACTTGGATGTGAGATGTGGAGTCAAATTATATCATTTTGGAACTTTAAGGCTTGATGACTGCCCTATTGGATTTTGGACTTGTGTGGGGCCTATAGCCTCTTTGTTTTAGCCAATGTCTCCCATTTAGTATGGGAGAATTTATCCAATGCCTGTACCCCCATTTGTATCTTGGAAGTAACTAACTTGCTTTTGATTTTACAGTCTTATAGGTGGAAGGGACATGCTTTGTCTCAGAGGAGACTCTGGAGTTGGACTTTTGGGTTAATGCTGGAATTAATTAAGACTTTGGGGGACTGTTGGAAAGGCATGACTGGTTTTGAAATGTGAAAAGGACGTGAGATTTGGGAGAGGCCGGGGGTAGAACGATACGGTTTGGCTCTGCGTCCCCACCCACATCTCACCTCATCGTAATCCCCAGAATGCCCACGTGTCAAGTGTGGGACCAGGTGGAGGTGATTGAATCACGGAAGTGGTTTCCCCCATGATGTTCTTGTGATAGTGAGTGAGTTCTCATGAGATCTGCTGGTTTTATGTGTCTGGAGCTTCCCCTGCTGGCACTCATTCTCTCTCCTGCCGCCCTGTGAAGAGGTGCCTTCCGCCATGATTGTAAGTTTCCTGAGGCCTCCCCAGCCATGAGGAGCTGTGAATCCATTAAACCTCTTTTCTTTGTAAATTACCCAGTCTCAGGTATATCCTTATAGCAATGTTAGAATGGACTCATACAGCCACTGACCCGCCCTCAGCCTAGTGCAGGGTAACAGGAGATCCACATGTGCTATCAGAGCCCAAAGTTGAAGTCCTGTTTCTCTTAAACTCTGCAGTGGGCAGAAGAGAGCTCTTGCTGGTCCCTGCCATGCCATGGGTCATCCTCTCACCTCTTTCAGCTTCTTCTTCCCCCTGTCCTCTGGCCCTCACCTGGCTCAGGGCTCACCCCGGGTGTTCAGGAAAGCTGGTGAGTTCCCAGGTTAGGAAAGCTCCCCAAGCCAGTGGGAGGGTTGGGATTGGATGAGACCACTCAGCCAGTCTGAGCCTGTGTCCCAACACCTCTGGCTTCCAGATAATTTTCCCATGGCCCTGTTGCTTGTGGAATGCAGTATGAATGCCTGATACTGCACCTAGCAGCTCTTAGTGAACTGGAGATGCCTCAGTGAGCATCTGGCCCTTGGCTGAGCATCCCCACACTTCAGTGACTCTAGAGGAGCACACAGATCCCCCCAGCTCTGGGTGAGGCTGTTGGAGCCTGGGGTGCTATGCCCAGATCACTGGTGTGCGTAGAACCGTGGGGGCAGGATGGCCTCCTGCCAGAAACATGGTGGTCAACAGGTCCATCTGCTGTACCCAGGTCACAGTAAGTTGTTCTGTGTTCTCCAGGTGAGGTCAGGCTCCTGAGGAGACCTTCATGGGTCTACACAACAGGTTTTAAGTCTTAAGTGGCTAGAGAGGAACACAGAGAGCCAAGGATGCTTCTAGGATTTGCCACTGAGGCCAGTTGCAGCAAAACATCATGAGAAAACATTCCAAGCAATACTGTTAGAAATGGGCCCTCTTGCTGCCGGGAGCTTCAGGCTTGGAGCTGCCTTTCCAGCCACTGTCTAGTCATGGAAGCTTCAGAAGCCCATGCGGGGCCAGAGCTGGGCTTGCTCTGGTCCTGACACACTGGGCATGAGACATACAGCATGAGGAGGTGGGCTCAGGGTTTCCTCACTCCCTACATTCCTGCTGGCAATCGGGTCTCATCAATGACTCTAACTGCATTCCTTGCAAGAGGGGTGCTGGGAGACAGAGCCCAGTGTCACAGTAGTAAAACCATCCACATCCTCACCGTTCCCGAAGAGCCCAGGCCTCGTGGGGAGCTAATAATAGGCTCTGCATGTGGCCCACTCACTCACAGCTCCACCTGGGGAGGAGGCCATCACCAGGTCTGCGTCTGGAGGAAAGGAGTCAGTCCCTGCCCTGGGCTTATGTTCCCTTTTGGCCCACGCTGTCTGCAGAGTTCATGCAGTAGCTGAATTGTGCATAATTTATAGCACAGTGTAATTACCTTCAGCTTTAGACTCAATAAAAACTGCCTATGCTAGCTGGGTTCTGCACCATAAATGCATACCCACAGCCTCCCTGCAGGCCCCAGAGGTCAGGTATCCCTGACCTGGGCTTGCTGGAACAAGGGTCTGCCTGATCTGAGAGCAGGAAGGGATCTAGCTACCTGGGCATGGAGTCTGCTGCAGTTGGCCAGCCTCATCTTCCAGCCTCCGGCATGGACCTGGGCAGTGCCTGCCTTCCCTGAGGGCAGGGCCTGGCATGGGAGTGTGATACTCTCTATCTTGGTCCACTTCCCTAGTGGGGTGGACTGTCCAGGTAAAGCAAATTCCCATTCCACTCCCCACCTGAAGGGCTGAGGGCATAAGGCCACCAGCAAGGGGAGGCGACCTTCTCAGGGTCACTTGGTAGGTCAAGGGCAGGGTTGGAGCTGCAGAGTTTGCCAGGCAGAAGGGCAGGTCATATTCTCCCACATGAATGACCAGGCTGACTGTGGCCAAGGCCTCCAGGCACAACACTTGGGGTTTGGGTCAGGGCTCCCAGATGCTGGCACTCAGGACAGAGTGGCCCCGAGGGGGAAGCCCATTGATTTGTCTCCTGCAGACTCAGGGCTCCAGTGACACACATTGATTCTCTTACAGTTGGGAGGGTCAGAAGTCTGACACGGGTATCACTGAGCTAAAGTCGAGGTGTGGGCAGGGCTGAATCCTTCTGGAGCCTCTGGAGAGGTCTGTTTCCTGCCTTTTCCATCTTCCAGAGGCCCCTGCAACCCTGAGCTCGTGATTCCTTTCTTGAGCCTCAAGGCGAGTCATCTCCTGATCTTTCTCTCCGTGTGTGTGTGCACGTGTGTCTCTGTGTGTCCACGTGTACATGTGTGTGTGTATGTGTCTATGTGTGTGTTTGTGTCTGCATGTGTGTGTCTCTGTGCATGTGTATATGTGTGCATGTGCGTCCCTGTGTGTGTGTATGTGTGCATGTGTCTCTGTGTGTATGTGAGTCCCTGTGTGTGTGTATGTGTGCATGTGTCTCTGTGTGTATGTGAGTCCCTGTGTGTGTGTATGTGTGCATGTGTCTCTGTGTGTATGTGAGTCCCTGTGTGTGTGTATATGTGTGCATGTGTCTCTGTGTGTCTGTGTTTATGTGAGTATATCTGCACGTGTGTATGTGTATGTGTGCGTGTGTGTCTCTGTATGTCTGTGTGTTGATGTGTGTGTCTCCATATGTATGTCTCTGTGTATATGTATATGTGTGCATGTGTGTCTCTGTGTGTCTGTGTGTATGTGTGTGTGTGTCTCTATGAGTGTGTTTGTGTGAAACACCTCTGCCTCCATCTTCCTATCTCTTCCTCACTGATCTTCCCGCCTTCCTCTTAGAAGGACCCTTGTGATTACACTTGGGGCCACCTGAATGACCCAGGCTATTCCCCCACCTCAGGATCCTAATCCCATCTGCACAGACCTTTTGCCATGTAAGGTGATGCACACCTGTTCTGGGGATCAGGACATGGACATCTTTGGGGCCATCATTTTGGCTCCCACACTCATGAACGTGGCTGGGCTGAGTAGTGGACCCAGCACATCTTCTCAGGGCCATTTCTGGGGAGGGTCCTGGTCTGCCCAGGGTTGCCGACATGCAGGGCCCCAGGCCCTGCGCCCTATGCCTGGCCCATGGAACGTGCCTGGCTGAGTGAAGTGTGGAGTAATTTTCTCCACGCAAAACAGAGTGGCTTCTATTGACACAAATCCATAGCTCCTCCAGAACCTGTGCAAGGCTGGCCGGAGTGAGGCGTGAGTGGGCTATTGGGGACCCAGGCAGTGCCCAACAGTACCCCAACAGGTCCGGGGCCTCCCTCAGAGGGAAGTCAATAGCTAGAGGTGGGTACGTGGGTGTTCTCACCCATTCATTCCCGCACATTTGAAAAGTCCCAGGAGGCTTGTGGAGCCAGAGGGACCTTCTGAGGTCACTGCAGGAAGCTGAGGCCGAGAGGGGAAGGAGCTTGCCCCAGGGGAACCTCCCAGGGGGTCCACACCTAGACCGGACCTTGGTGCCAGCACAGGCCTCAATCTCTACAGCACCCTGATACCACTTACGGGATAAACCCAGAGCCCAAGCTGGCCTTGCTGGCCTTTATCTCATGGGGACAGTGCGGGGTCAGAGTGTCAGAGTGCAGAATCTTCCATGCACCTCCATATGCCGCAGGCTCCGGGACCCACATTCCTTAGGGAGGGACTTTTCTCCTTTCCTTCCCTCTCATTATTTTTCTTCCTTTCATTTTTTTTCTTTTTAATCTTTTCTGATAACCTTTCACAGATAAGGGGTTTAAAAATGGCACATGATCCCTTTTAGATATCTTCAGTTTCCATATATGAAAATACAAATCTTCATTATTTGCTCATCCACAAATGAGCAGGACACCGGGGCTGTGGTTGCTGATGAAAGCAGCCCTTTTAATTCTGCTGCTGTGGGAGGGTAATGAGCTGTGGCCATGCGCATTGCTTGACGGCCATGCAGAGCTCGACTGGGGAAGTGTAGGGAGCCACTCTCCAAATTACTCCATTGCCGGAACCGGGGCCAGAGGTGCCCCAGAGTGCTCTGCATCTGAAATGGAATTTCACTGAGGCAGAGACAGCTGGTGGGCTGGAGAGAGCTCTGCCTGCATGTGACCTTCAGGAGCTGCTTGGTTTTTCTGAATGTTGGTGTTCTTCCTGGTCTAAGGCTGGTGATAAGAATGTCTACCTGTTAACCAAAGGAGTCAGATCCATAAGGCCCCCTAAAAAGTCAGGCTTTGTCTTTAACATTTATATTGTCCGTAAACAAGCTTTGCAAATGCGTGGATTTCAGTCCTGAGGGGCTTTTTCAGTGAGAGTTCATGCTAATGACTTTCTAATTAAGTGTCTCCGAGAGCCACTGAGATGAGTTTTTCCACTCAAACAGGTGTGTGGTCTGGACGGGCGATGACCGAGTTTTCTTCTTCAACCCAACGATGCACCTGTCTGTCTGGGAGAAGCCCATGGACCTGAAGGACCGTGGAGACCTCAACAGGATCATTGAGGACCCGCCCCACAAACGCAAGCTGGAGGCACCAGCAAGTAACTAAGCACTGGGTTATTTACATCTCCTTTGAAGTGTTTAAGCTGCTTATTTCTAATGAATGTAAAGTGAAAGCATGTTTCTTCTTGGTTATGTTGAAAATTGACTGTTAAGGAATCCTGTGCACAATTGCAGAATGTAGTAATCAAGTTTTTATGGCACTTCCTGCAGAAACCTTGATCCTTCCAAGCGGTCGGCTCTGACTGTCTTTTTGCATCATGTAAGGTGATTAATGCAGAGACGGTCATTCATTCCATCAGCCCCTCGAAGCTTCCATCCAGCATCACTGTTACCCAACATTTTACTCTTGTTCCAAATGTCTTATGAACGCCCCTTGAGAGACCAGATGTACACAGATGGGAGTGTATTTTCTTCCACCTTACATTCTCTTTAGACCTTTGCACCACATTGATCTGCTGTTGTGTTTGGATGGATGCCTCAATTCGATAAAACCCTGGTCACGGACGGGGCAAGAGATTCTCTTCAGCCGTAGAGGAATGGGGTGCTTGGCAGAGGCAGTTGTTTCTGACGATGCCTGTAAATCTTGTTTTGCCAAGAAACAGAGAGGAACTTTTAGCATTTTCACAAAGGATCTTTTCCGATTAGATCTAATACATATTTTATTAGCTGCTGCTTAGGGAAAGCCCTCCTCCCAGAGCATGTGGAGTCAAACAGTCTTGACTCCATTGGAGACGTTTGAGAGCAGGAGCTCTCCGCCAACGTGAGAGGCAGAGACGCCTGGCTGCAAGGCTAGGCTGGTAAAATGGGAGCTTGGCTCTTTGTTTTAGTTCTGTGTGGAATTCTATTGGGTTCCTAGTGGCATTTTTAATTTCACATCACTGAGGGCTAATACTAGATGACGGCATTCACACTTCATGTCAAATCCAGAGGTATTTGACTGAAGCTTTAGAAGACAGTATTATAAAAGTTTTATCAGAATTTTTAACCATAGTAAGAGACATGATGGTAGTCTTTTAAGATTGAGACATCTCACGTTTAAAATGTTTACTCCACTGAAAATAGTAACAGCATTCTCCAGAGACTGAATCAGCATGTTGGGAAAAGAAAAATCTCCAAGGTGCGTATGGAATTGAATCTGTAAACCGTCGCTGTATTTAGGGACAGTGAAGATTGAATTTGGCGGTGTGTTTCCTCCTTTGATCAGGCCACATTCATTATTAAAAGGGGGCCTTGTACGTCCTGAAAGGGTGCTTTAAAATCATTACAGAAAGCACCCTCTCAAGGTTCCTACTCATGGACAAGAGGATGGTGCACGATTTGGGAAATCAGGACGCACTCAGACCCCACAAGAAACACTGAGGCACAGTCTGTCCTAACGATGATTTTGTTTGCTTGGCAAAGGCAGATCACGCTGGCAGATCACCCTGGCAGTCCTTTCTTTAGCTTGCATTCTTGTAGATAATTGGGTGCTGTTTCTTTCTTCCCCAAAAGAATTGGTAGTAAGGAGAAAGAAATGAACTTATTAAAGGCACTGCATAGCTTCTGTCTCATTTCTTTTGTTTGGACCAAATCAGGTCAGGTCTGAAAAGAGGTAGGGAGGCGTCTGCAAACACCCCCACTGGGCCACCTGCTGTCTCAGGGCTCGCCAGGACTGTGGGTGGACGACAGGGACCTGGATTACCTGGCTCAGAGCTCGATGCTCTGTTTCCTTCTTTTAACAAGAATCTCATGTTACACTCTGAAAAGTAGAGAGTTAAGGTTTTACAACCAGAAATACCTGATTAATTTAGATTTAGCATGTTATGGTGTTTTGTCTGATACCCATTTTATTATGGTGGACCTAAGTACTCTACTTAGACAGACATGTGATTACAAAATTACATGTAGTTATGAAACGATTTTTAATCTTACTTCCCTCCTTATATAAAGAGAGGAAGAGATTTGTCTTCAACCAGTCTTTTTTTTTTTAACCTGAATCTTAAGGATATGCAAATGACTTCGATTCTCGACTTCCGGTTGCCAGAGTAGAATTGATGTGTAAGAGCACAACTTCTAATTCCCTAAAATGCACTCGGAGAGCTTTGCAGCGAAACAATTAGGACAGGAGATATTTCTGGAGGGTTAATTAATGATCAGGGAGCAGAGTTGATGGCCTGCAGCCATCAGGAGTGACTGGCATTCTCCCTGGCCGACGTTCATCGCGGCTGCTCCGATATTTAACCCTAATGATGAAAACAAGCTCTAGGGGAGATGGCTCTGGGTGGAGAGTTTTGCTTTTCACATTTTGTTCAACTATCAGTCGTTGTCGATGTGAATATATCCATACCTATTCGTAGTCTGAAATGGGACAATTACGCTTTCAGTCGACACCCATTACTTTTCAAGAGGCAGATGAAATAGAAGAATTTTGTAAAATGACTGCCACACTTAACTGCTCTTAGGTCTCAGGGGCGTGCATGTGTGTGTGAGCGTGTGTGTCTGTGTGTGCATGTGTGTTCAGTGGGGGTGTGAGACGTGGAAGTTGTGGCTCACTGTGCCGGGCAGCTGTGGGATGCAGGATGCAGCACCGCCAGAAGTGCTGAGACATTCGTCGTTCCGCAGATAAGGGAAGAGACCGCTTTTTCATTCTGTGAGCACTGCTGAAGGATTCGAGCGAAGTCTTGAATTATTTTCTAATTACCTTGCAGTGCAACCAGATTTTTTATAGCTGTAGTAACTGTGCTGTTAGTTGAGAATAAATGCCAGTAGAACTGGAGGAAAATGAGAAGTGCCAGGCTTCACCCTTACCCCCATCCGTTCCATGCCATGACGTTCTCGGGGATCTTACCGACACTTCAGTTTGGAGGGTGCTGGCTGTGGCATTCCCACCTGTGCCCACATTTCACAGGCCTATCAGAGGCACGGTTCTCTCACTGTCTTCCCCTGCAGCAGCTGAACCCTCTCTTGCTAGAGACGGCAGAAACTCCCCTGCCATCTGGCTGTGCACCTGCAGCCCGGCCACCTTGGCCTGCTCTGCCTGCCCTGGCCGCGGAGGGGGCGGCCACCTGTTACTTTACTGGGACATTTGGTGCAGTCTGGTGGGAAGTGTTGGAGCTGGGGCCCTTGGCTTCTTTGTCTGGGGTGGAGGGAGGAGAGGTGGGGGAGAGAGAGGGAATACAAACGCCGGCCTCTTTCCTCCTGCCTGGCTGTCTCCTGTTAGTGCCTCCCAGGGGTGGAGGAGGACCAGGAGCCCTGGGGTAAGAAGTGAAGAGGGGCCGCTCACTGCCTTGGGGAGGGGAGGGACCACTGGGTGGAACCCTGGGTGTGTGCAAACCCCACACTTGGTTCCACTGACTCCCCTCCTCAGTCCCATGCAGCAGATGCCATCAGCATTGGAGACCCTTTGCTGCTGTAACAAATAATCACCATGGGGCTAAAAGTCACACAAGGTGATGATCTTACAGTTCTGGAGGGCAGACATCAAGCAGAGGCCTCACTGGCATCGGCAGGGCTGTGTTCTTTCCAGGGGATTCAGGGGAGATTTCCTTGACTCCTGGCCCCCTCATCCATCTTCATGCCTCTCTCTTCCCTCTCTGGCTCTGGCCCTCCTGCCTCCTGCTTCCACTCTGAAGGGTGCCCGTGGTCTGTGGGGTCACCTGGATGATACAGGATGGTCTCCCACCTCAACGGGAGCTGTTTAGCAACCTCCGTCCCCTTTTCCAGGTAGCCCAGGGTATGCACACCTTCCAGGATTCAGATGTGGGCATTGGTGGGAGGCATTAATCTGTGACCCATGCCTGCTTCACAGAAGAGGGAATTTCAAGAAGAAGCTTTGCCCAGGGTCACACCTCTACTGAGTGGGGAATGGGGATTTGCACCCTGGCGGGTCTGATGCCAGGCCTGAGGGCAGCCTGGCCAGGCCCCCATGAGCCTGTGATGGACACAGGTGGCTTTTTGTGCCAGCTCACCAGGCAGCAGCTGCAGCAGCTGTGCACTCAACAGTGTCCCTCCCTAGCCTGCGGGGAGACGACATGAATGTCACTGGACTTAATTGCTCTATAAACACTTTAGACATTTGTATTCAAGACCAATGTAAATTGATAATGACATTCATTTCACCAAGTAGGATGTAAAATTGTCCGGTGAGTAAACACAGCTGTGACTGGTGAAGGGGTCACTTTCCCCAGCGTTGAGAAGACAGCGCACACTGGATCTATGACCTCCAGGGCCCCAGGTGGCTGGGGCACTTGGGGGGACCCAGGGCTGCTGAAAGCACAAATGCCAGAGCCCTGGAGGGTGGTGAGCTAGTGTGGTTCTGTCCATGAGGATTCCAGGCAATGTGGGAGGCTCTGCCCACCTGGAACCCACCTGCCCCAGGCTCTCTGGGAGGAATCCTGGCCTTCATATCACGGCACCCTCTGCTGGCCTCCAGGCCCTGAGCCTCCTCTTTGCACAATGAGTGAACCAGGTGGCTTGTTTGCTAAGCTCCATTTTAGTGCCCACTTTGTTTAGTCTCTGTAACATGATGCCAAGATGAAGTAGATGAGCTGTGACAGGTGTCTCTTCCTTGCAGAATCCCGAGTTGACCGTGCAGGAAGTTGAGTGTGAGGGTGGAGCTTGCAGGGCTACTGGTGCAAGGGAAGGAGTGAGCTGGGGGAGTCTCTAGGATGCTCTGATCACATTCACCCCTCAGCTTGCTGTGTTTGGCCTCAACTGGGAGGCCAGGTGGGCAGGGCAGGGGCTGAGCCAGGCTCCTGGATGCACCAGTGGATTCGGTGGAGAAGGACAGATGCTGGAATAGCATTTTTCAGAGTAGTTTCCCCAGGACCTAAGACATCAAGCCACCACCCACCTCCGGGGCCAGGAGCAAAGGAAGGAAAGGGAAGGGAGGGGAAGTAGGAAAGGAGGAAAGGAAAGGAAAGAGGGAAGGGAGCAAGGGAAGGGAGAGAAGAGAGGAAGTTCATTTTCTTCTGAACCAGTCCTTTACTTAGGGACTGGTGACTGGCCAAGCACTGGACTGGACACAGGACACCAAAGATGAGCAGATGTTGGGCAGGGAGCACCATGTCTTGCATATTGGGGAAGAGAAACAAGCAACAATGGATGGGTGGAGTGGGGTGACCCAGCGCAGCAGCCAGGGGCTTTTCCCTGAGGCACGGTCACTCACACGGGACCCCAGGAGGTGGGGAGGGGAGGTAAAGGGTGTGTTTTGAGCTCTAAGGCGGGAAGAAGAAGGTGTGCTTGTGACTGAGCTGAGAGTGGTGGAGGGTGGGTGACTGGGGCTGTCTGGGGACAGTGAGCCTCAAGGCGTGGAAGGCTCGGGGAAGCCCTGCTGTGGTCACGGCACCTGTGGTATGGCATTTCCAAGTGGCCACGGAGAGGTCCCCATTATTGACCAAATCCAGAATGTCCTCCCTGAGTTTCAGCTGGGAGCCCAGGCCTAGCAAAGCAAAGTGACCATGTCAGGTCCGTCTCCTAATCAGGGTAGTTGCAGCTCTGCTACGGCTCTTTCTATCCCTAAACTTCACACCCATCGCATTTCTCTCATATGCAGGATGTAATCTAGGAATACAGAGAAGTCCAGTTTTGGCATCTGTGGGTACCTGGCTGGACCTGCTGGTGGAGTGGGGCGGATCCAACCTGGCCCCTGCACAGCCAGCCTCTCGCCCCTCAGTGCAGGCGGTACCCCCACCACCTCTCCTGGCAGGAGCCCATCCCCGCAAGACCCTGCTGCCCTGAGCCATGTGCCTTGCCCTCTCCGCCAAGGGCTCCTGCTCCGTATCTCATCCCGGTGCCCGCCCTTGTTTGCCTCCTGGGCACCTCTCGCACAGCTGCCTGCCTGTAGATGAGTTCTGGCTCAGCCCCTGCAAGGTGCTCTCTGGGGTCCTGGACCATGCAGGAGGACCCCCCACTGTGCCCCTCTTTGTGCCCAGGAAAGCCACAGTCCTGGGAGAGCACTGACTTTTCCACGAAGATGCTGAGCCTGAGTGCTGCCTCGATAGGGGGCACCCGAGGTTAACGCGTGACCTGGGGTTTGTATCCAGCTCACAGGGTTGAGCGCAACTGCCTGGAGAGGGAGGATGACACCACCTTCCAACCGACTAAACCCCATCCTCCTCAGGACTCAGGATCCGAGCAAGCAGGGTAGGGCATTGGACAGGATGCAGAGCAGGAGGCCCCATCAGAGAGGGCAGCGCACAAAGCCCAGGGCCACTCAGCAGCAGGGCCCTGTGGGGCTGAGCTTCTGCCAGGAGCAGGGGTGGGGGGTGTCACCTGCACTGGAGGTGAGAGGCCTGGCTATGCAGGGGCTGGGTCCACCAGCAGGTCCAGCCAGGCACCTACAGATACCAAAACTGTAGTTCACTGTATTTGTAGGGTGCAGTCTGTGTATGAAAGAAATGTGATGAGTGGGAAGTTTAGGTGTGCCAAGGATCCCATCTGAATGCAAATTTGCCTTACGCACCAACATTCGGCTCCTATGATTCCATAGTAAGTTCTACCAAAGATTGTGCCTACCCTCTCTAAGAAGACTGACAAAATTAGGTGTATTCCCCACCACTCACAGAAAGGAAAACATTTGGCTCAGAGACTCAGGACTTTTACTACCTGATGCAGGCAGCCACACTCCCTGAACTCAGTGACTTACAAACACACTCAGACACACACACACACAGACATATACACAGAGACACACACAAATGCATACAGATACACACACATATATACACACAGACACACACAAACACATGGACACGCAGACACACACATATACATACAGAAACAGAAACACATGTACACATACACACAGACACATACGCAGACACATATACACACAGACACACACACAGACACAGAGACACACACGCACATATGCATAGCCTTGCTGGCAAATGCATAAAAAACAACACATTTTAAAAATACATAGATATTGGTGTGTGTGCATTAATAAACATTTTAGAGATTGACCCACTGCTGCACGCTGTCTGCACCGCACCTGTAACACGTCTTGGCTATCCTTCAGACTCAGAGCCTCCCTGTCTCCTGCACCCCATTCCCTCTCCCTGCACCGCACCTGTAACACGTCTTGGCTATCCTTCAGACTCAGGGCCTCCCTGTCTTCTGCACCCCGTTCCCTCTCCCTCCAATCCCTTGCATTTCTCTCCTATCCATCTCCTGTCCCCCCACCTTCGCCCTGTCTGGACACATGATGACTTCCTCAGAGCCTCCTCTTGGATGGACGTCTGGGTCATCTGCTTTGTGCTCACACACACAGTGCTGGAAAGAACATCTTCGTACCTAGGTATTTACCTTAGGAGCGTTTCTGCAAACATATCGATTGTGTAATTTCACATTATTAGAACTGTTGTCTCAGAAGGTACATGCATTCTAGATTTTGGGCAGGTATTGCCGAATCTTCTCCCAAAGAGATGGATCAGTTCACACTTGTACTGATAGATTCTGGATAATCTCCTTAGCACTGTAGAGCATCAGACTTAATTCTTAAAGCCATTCTTCATTTCAGTTGGCATTGCTTTAATTTTGAGTGAAATTGAACCGTTTTTCACAGGTTTGTTGGCCATTTGTTTTGTGTTTGTGTTCCTTATCTTTCTTATTGAGTTATTTGGACTTGAAAATCAAGGCTATCAGTGTTTGGCTACAATAGTATCATAATATTTTTCCTGGTCTTTTGATTTTTTTTTTTGTTTGTTTTGCCATAGAACAAGTTGTCCTTGATTTTTTTTTCTCGTTGTGGTAAAATATACATATCATGAAGTTGACCATTTAACCATTTGTAAGTGTACAATTCAGTGGCATTACGTATGTTCACAATGCTGTATAGGTGTCAACACTACCGATTTCTACAACTGTTTCCTCACCCATAGCAGAAACTCTGCAATGATTAAGCATTGTGACAAAGATTTTCCCCTTACGTTTTCTTCAACAACTTTTATAGTTGTAATGTGTACGGTTAACTCCATTTGAGATACTTTTTACACATAGACTTGTTCAGGGATGATTTCTGTCAAGTATTTTTTATCGGGTGAATTGGCCTACTTTCCTGGTTTTGCATGCTTTTGAGTTTTTGGTTGAAAAGTAGATATGCTAGGCATTGTAATGGGGCAACTTTGGTGGAAATCGGATTCTCCCACTTCCCAGAGATCGCTGACGTGGGCTTATGCAGGCTGGAGCCATCCAAGTGTGCCTTTTCCAAAGTGATGGACTTGAAGTGTGTATTCTTCATTGTGTGTGGTGACTGAAGCTTCAGTTCCCTTGTCTTTGCAGTCAACTGAGAATGGCAGCCTCTCTAGTGCTATTCTTTTATTTTTCTTTGTTTTTTTATTTTTTCGAGACGGAGTTTCGCTCTGTTGCCCAGGCTGGAGTACAGTGGCACAATCTTGGCTCACTGCAACTTCTGCCTCCTGGGTTCAAGCAATTCTCCTGCCTCAGCCTCCTGAGTAGCTGAGATTACAGGCATGCGCCACCACACCCGGCTAATTTTTGTGTTTTTAGTAGAGACAGGGTTTCACCATGTTGGCCAGGCTGGTCTCGAACTCCTGACCTCAGGTGATCCGCCCACCTCAGCCTCCCAAAGTGCTAGGATTACAGGAGTGAGCCACCGCGCCCAGCCTCTAGCACTATTGTTACACCAGTCCTAGCTTTTATAAGTGTCTGATCTGCTTCCAGAGAGCCGAAATACTTGCTTCCAATCCCCTTACAGCTTGACGGCAGTCTTGGTGGAGACCCAACCAGAGAGCTTGCTACGCCACCGTTGTGCACGGCAACCCCTCTCGTTTTGTATTCTTTAAGTCTGTTTAATTTATACATACTTTTATTTATGAGTCTCGATCGTAATTAGGAAAGCTATGCCCATGTTGAAACTATTCAAAACAAACCAATGTTTAAAACCCTAAAAAATTACCAATATTATACACATGTACTTTAAATAATATGCATGTAATTGTATGGCCTCGTTTTTTAAGTTTTAAGAAATGTGGGTGTTTCCCCCGTGGCCTCCCTGGGTACGTTCTGGTGTGGGTGGAGGAGAGGTGCCGCTCCCATGCCTTCTTCCAGGCAGAGCTGGAATGTTCCCTCCCCTGGACACAGCAGGCGGGAGGCACACCTTGGAAAAGATTTCGAACACCATGAGGTGCAGAAAGGCAGTCAGGCGGAGGGTCCAGGGGAGCTGAGAGAGCCTCTGTAAGGCCCCGGAGCCTCTGGATGAGACAGCCAGAAGGCCCAGTGACCCAGGTGGGAATGACCAGGAGGGACCAGGGAGAAGCCAGAGCACCAGGGAGGGAAAACCAGGAAGGCACAGTAACAGCCCAGGACCCAGAGTCCCAGGGGGAGAGGACTTAGGGACACAGGAGAGGAGTCCTGCATTTCCTTGGAGGGTGTTGGGGTACAGAGGCTGAGGCAGGGAGCAGGGTGTGTTTTGATCTTTTGCCCAGGCTGGAGTGCAGTGGCACAATCTCGGCGCACTGCAACCTCTGCTTTGTGTTTTCAAGCGATTCTCCTGCCTCAGCCTCCTGAATAGCTGGAATTACAGGCATCTGCCACCATGCCCGGCTAATTTTTGTATTTTTAGTAGAAACGAGGTTTCACCATGTTGGCCAGGCTGGTCTCGAACTCCTGACCTTGTGATCCACCCACCTCGGCCTCCCAAAGTGCTGGGATTACCAGCGTGAGCCACTGTGCCTGGCCAGTGTCCTCAGTTTGAATGGGTAGAGCAGGTTCCCACAGCCAGGAAGTAGAAATGCCTGGAGGTGGCCCGGCATGGTGGCTCATGCCTGTGATCCCAGCATTATGGAAGGTCGAGGGAGGTGAATCACTTGGGGTCAGGAGTTCTAGACCAACCTGATCAATATGGTAAAACCCTGTCTCTACTAAAAAGGTGAAAATTAGCCTGGTGTGGTGGCGGGTGGCTATGATTCCAGCTGCTTGGGAGGCTGAGGCAGGAGAATTGCTTGAGCCCGGGAAGCAGAGGTTGCAGTGAGCCGAGATCGCACCACTACACTCCAGCCTGGGTGACAGACTGAACATGGAGAGCCGCTGAGTGTGGGCCTGGGGGAGGGGCTGCTGGGGGCCACCCCTCCCGGGGGCAGTGGCCACGGAGGTGGTCCCAGTCTCATGGTTTCCTCTCAAGAACATGACATGGAAGTGCTTACCGCAGGCCCTCATCCTGAAGCTGGGCAGAGCGGGACTCCGTCTCAGAAAAAACCAGAAATGCCTGGAAGTGCTGGGCGTGGCACGAGGGAAGCTTGGGAAGCAGGGAGCATAAAGTGTGTCCTTTGGGGTCCTGGCCTGGAGGGCTGTGTTGGGCTGTGGAGCATACGCAGAAGGCAGCCAGCGAGGAGGAAGTGGGTGCCCTCCAGTGTCCTCTCTTCCCTTCCATGGCCCCCCGGTTGTCATCAATGGTCTTGGCTCTAGACCAGTGGCTCTCAACTGGGAAGGGCAAATTTACCCTGTGGACATTTGGGAAGCTCTGGAGGCATTTTCATTAGCATGGTGGGGAGAGGCAGGGATCAGGGAGGCTGAGAGACACTGCAGGGTGCAGCGCGGCCCCCGGGCAGAGGAATCCAGCCCTGGAGTCAGCGCTGCCAGGGTCAGGGCCAGGGCACAGGGCGGCCCCCAGGGCAGAGCAATCCAGCCCTGGAGTCAGCGCTGCCAGGTTCAGAACCAGGGGCTGCTGAAAAGTCAGGAAGCTCCGCCTGGGCTGTGGCTCCTCCACCCTCCCAGGGCCAAGTTCTGCTCGTCCCCTACTCTGCACTGCCCATGGGAATTCCTTCCCCCGAGGCCTGCATCCTTTCAGAAGGTGGAACATCTGTACAGAGTGTGCATGATGGACACTGCGGCCTTGCTGGAAGGTGCAGAGCAGACATGCCATACCCTGGTCCTTCTAAGGCAGCCTCCGTGGTCCCGTGGCCTATGTGGGCAGGGGCGACCATGAGCTGCCTGGGGAGCTCAGGTGGCAGAGGTCCCCAAGGATGATGCAGCAATGACTGCAGCGAGCTGGGGCTTCCAGAGCCTGACCCTCTCCTCTTACCACGGGCCCCACGCTGCACATTGAAAACAAGCCTGTAAATAGATTTGAACAGTGAGCTGGTAACAGAGCTATTATTGGAATTCTAAAAACAGGTGTAGGGAGAATTGTAGGGTTTTATGGAAAGAAAATGTGCAGAGACTCCTGCAGTTGTTGAAACATGTCTTTTCTCATCAACTCTGCGCTTGTCCTAAGCTGAGCGCTGTGTTCATTGCAGACCCTCCCAGGAAGGAAGTGCAGGCTCACAGTCACTGGGAAGGTGGCCCAAGGCTGGCTGGGAAGATGGTGGGACGCTCTGCCCAGCCCAGCCCAGCCCAGCTCAGTTGGCCACCCAAACTGGGAGGGGCGGAATGAGCCAGAGGTAGACACAGAATGAGAAGCAGGTGGGAAGCCGTTGTGATGCTCAGCGCACGTGGAAGTCACTCCGCCTGTCAGGGAAGAAGCGATGACACTCCAGACCATCTGCACGATCATCTTTCCTCTTCCCTCCTGGAGACCCATAGGAAACACCAAAGCACCTTTTTACTTTTTCATTCCAAAAGCTCATCAAACATTTACAGGGCTGACCGCCTCAGAATGGAAATAGGGGACCATGTCTTCAAAATCGATTTGGCTTTGGAAGTAGATGGGCATCCATAGTGAGGCACGGCTGTATGCAGGGTAGGGGAATCTCGTTATCTGTTGTAGTGGATGGAGAGGAGCTGAGCCTGGGCCTGTTGGAGGTGCTGCTGGGGGCCACCCTTCCCTGGGGCAGTGGCCACAGAAGTGGCCCTGGTCTCATGGTTCCCTCTCAAGAACATGACATAGCTTTGCTCATCCTGGGTCCTCGCCCTGAGGCTGAGCAGAGATCCACCTGTAATTCTCCACCCTCCAGCCCCTCTGGAAGGCCCAGCACCTGCTAAACAGACAGTATCTAAAGAGAACCACTCTGCAGATCAGCACAGTCAGATTTCTGTTCCGCTGAAATGTAAAAGCATGTGTGCCAAGAGGAAACTCGTTGTAGGATTTCACATCAATCTTTAAGAGAAGCCTGTTGTCTTAATTTCTAGATAAGTCTGCTGGAAAGTGAGTGTCACCTGGTGGTTGTGCCAAAGCCCTGAGCGCTGACAACTCTAACCCTGTTCATCTTATTTTCTTTCAGCTGACAACAGCGATGGGTCCAGTTCTGAAGACGGCAGGGAAGACTCAGATGTGAAAACCAAGAGGAACCGGTAGGTGGCCGTTCCCTTCCCCAGCGGGTCCTTCCCTACTGGGTACTCAGGTGATGTAGAAAGAAAAGGCATCATTTTGACCACATTGACTATGAGCAAAGAGCTAATTCAGCCGCTGGACAGATAGAGGTCTCAGGTTCTGTCTTAGCAGTGTCCTGGGCACCTGCTGAAGCAGGTATCTCAGAGGCTTGGGGCACTTTAGACACTGTACACAGGGCCTGCCACCCCCAGCCTACTCAGGTGCCCACATGCTCAGCCCTGCTGTGTTTCCAGAGTCCTGTAGAAGTGGTCATGGGGGCCAAGTGCGTAGGTGGTGCCATGTGCTCTGTCAGAGGTTAAGTTTAGGGGTCAGGCAGCCCTGGCTTGGTGCTGCAGCTGTATGTCTTGCCTGCTTGATGACTTTGGGCAAAGTCAGCCAACCCTGATCTCAGATTTCTCATATGTAAGATGAGGCTTTGCAGAGACCCCAGTGGGCCCTGGGACAGCTGGATGAGATGATGCCTGCGTACCTGCAGGGTGCACACGGCCAGTGGGTCTCCCTCCAAGTCGGCTGGTCGCGGTTTGATTTTGGGAGTTGCCATGCACCGAGGTAGGGAATCCATGTTTTCCATCAAGCCAGGGGAAGGCTCCTGCCCTTTAACCCCTCCTGTGTGGCCGCTGGGCTCCCCTGCCCTGCCTGTGAGTTGCACGTAAGGGGATGAGTGTGGACGTGTGTGTCTAAGTTCCCCAGAACATAAGGGGATGAGTGTGGACGTGTGTGTCCTCCTGTGTGGCTGCTGGGCTGCCCTGCTCTGCCTGTGAGTTGCACGTAAGGGGATGAGTGTGGACGTGTGTGTCTAAGTTCCCCGGAACATAAGGGGATGAGTGTGGATGTGTGTGTCTAAGTTCCCCAGAACAAGGAGATGGAAGGAACGCTGTGGTTGCTGGGCCCCATGTTTGGCAGAGAAGGGTGGGGAGGACTCTGAAAGGCAGATCAATGAGGGGCGCTTCCCAGGCTCTTCCTGAGCTGGGCTGTTGTTGGCCCCATGATGCCCAGACATTCCGCTGGACCCTGGGTCCTGCCACAGCCCACGGGTGCGTTCATCCTGCACCAGGCTCCTGTACCAGCCCTGCTCATGGGATACCCTAGGCTTGCAACAGGAACCCAAATGAAGTGGTCAGGAATCTTAGCACTATATGCGTTTTTTCTTTTAAAAAATGTACTTTTGCAGTAAGAATATTTGCCACAATGAAGGTAAAACAAAATCTTGACTCAGAGCCTGTGCCCATTTTCACCTTTTCAGTCCTTTCAACATTTTAGCAAAGGATGAAAGGATGGTAAGGAAGAGAGGGGAAGAGGGAGCAAGAGCTGGGCTTGCGGGTGCCTAGCAGGTCCAGCAGCCGGGGGGTCAGGGCGAACTCTTCTGTCTGCTGGGTGCCCATGGAGCCATGAACAAAACACATAGAACTAGACCTGAGTGGTTCAATAGTAAGCAGACACCACAAAACTTTCAGGAACAATGCGAAGAAGAATAACAGTGTCTTCCCTAAGCCAGGGAGGTGATCAGGTAGGAGGTGGAGCTCTCCTTCCCCAGGGGTCCTGCCGCCTGGCCCCACAGCACGTGGAAGCCTGTGAACCACTATGTGGGGAGGTCTAGGGCCGCACGTGGCAGGCCCGGGGCTCACTGGCTGTGGAGGGAGGACGCCTCCTCCTCAAAATCTCCTGGGCAGCTGTCTCCTTGCTACCCCAAATCTCCTCCATAGAAAGTCACTTTTGGGGGCCAAAGGATGTTGTGTGGGTCACAGGGGATGGACAAGGAGCTCCTCTGATGGGGGCCAAGGGTTCCAGGAAAGAACCCAGTGCAGCCTGTCTGATTTCACCGTCACACGTGGACCTCAGCTAAACTGGTCTCCGTTGGTCTTTGGGTATGTGTGCTTAATTTAAAACACAAGACGAGCTTCCTGAGGCACAGGAAACATGGAATGTGGCCATGAGTTGATGAATTTTGAACTTGTGTGGGTGGAAAAGCATGGCGGGATCCAAAGCAGTCGGGCTGTCCTCCTCCTCACCCGGCTGCACTTCCCGTCCCGTGGGTCTGGCCTCGGTTCCCAACAGTTGGCATTCAACAACATCGAAACGCTAATTTTGGTTTTAATCAGCCAACTTTGAAACACGCACAGAGGTTTTGCATGGAGCTGCCTCCGTTTTGGCAGCTGTTCATTTCCACGTTGGTTCCAGCCTTGAAGATTCTGTGGGAGAGGGAGACTCTCGGGGAGGCTGTGGCCCGCTCTGAGATATGGGAGGAAAACGCTTTGGCATTCATTTTGCAGCCAGCCCGAGGACTGAGCACTCCCATCCCATCCTGGGCATTCGTTCATAGACCGATTTACAAAGCCATGCCCTCTGTTTGGACGCGTCACCATTGGGCAGGTTTTCCCGAAGCTCTTCTGAAGCACCAACCTGCATGCCCCCTGCTCAGAGTGAATCGCCCCAGGCTGGGTGAACCACCAGCATCACGGTGGCATTTGGATCCCTCTTTGGGAAGGTTAGGGTCAATAAGTCCACGTACTCCTCAAGCTCCAAACTGCTTTTATGTATTCCTGTGTCATAGAATCTGGCCCATATAGTTAGAGAACATGCCTCCGGGGGCCTGCTGAAATCTGTCCATTTGGACCTGCCCTTTTTGTGAGGATAGCATAATTTTGCCTCATCAAAGAACACTAAAAATCTCCCACAACGTGTGATTCATCAGCAGTAAGATTATGATGTTTAAGAAACAAGCAAATAAGCTGAGATGATGATTGTTTTGGACACCGGTCTCTACTCCCCACATTTCCTGTGAAGCCTGGCACAATCGATACACATTTTGGGCATTCATGCCCAGATGGAATTAAATCGATTGTGAAAGTGATTCAGGTCCACATGAAACTTTTCCTGAAATTCTCTCGGAGGAGAAGTATGTCACAATGACAAGCATTCAAATTACTGAAATAGTCTAATCTACATGGTGAGTGTCATTTTAAGTAGCTTGTTATTTACTATTTAGAGGGTTGCGTTCGCAAGGACCATGCATATTCCCTGGGACTGGAAAATAGACTCATGACCACTCGGCCCCTTTCTGCTCAGGGTCTGGAGGTGCTGTCAGTTTCTGATGAACGGGTCTTTTCATAGTTCAGACCTGCTTTGATCTTTGATCTTCTGGCTTTATAACTCTCCCTTTCAAATGGGCTCTGGGGAGCATCCTGTCCGCAGTCCCCTTCTATCCCTCTGACCTCACGTGTACAGGGTGGTGGTCTCTGCTGAGTGGTATCGTTGCAATTATCTCCCAACTTCCCCCAAGAATGAGGGCCTGAGCATCAGAAACCTGGACACCATGGCTCGAATCACACCTGTGATTTCTGGAATTGATGCGGTGTTTTGAAGTGGAAATATATTTTCTTAAGTCGACAGATTGTTTTGTGTGGCTGTGGCCGTGGACGTGTGAAATGCACAGTGTAGCTTGCATGAGTGCTCACGGGAATGCCCCACCTATTTGCTTCCCTCCAGAGGGTGGGCGTGTTTTCAGTACTCTTTTCATATAATTCAGTTACCCCGTATTGATGACGTAATCAGGGTTTGCTGGGGGGTTGATGCCCATCCCTGCAGGGATCCAGAGATCACCGAGTGAGTGGGGGGGAGTCAGTTTCCCCCAAAACTCAGTACTTTCTTCACAAGGCTGGTTATCAAATATTTGGCTCACTCTATCACCACTTGGAGGTATAAATTTATCAAAATCTCAGGTAGTTTCCTCTCCCATGAGAGAGAACGTATTTGTTCTGTATTATGAGAAATGACAGGTTAACTCTTCAGTGTGGTCACTTCTGTGGTAAGAAACGCTCAACTTGAACGAGGACGAAGAGAGGGTCAGAGCAGATCACAGGATGACAGGCAGAGGGACACGGGGGCGTGGGCCCTGAGGGGACAGCCAGGGTGGGAGAAGCCAAAGAGAAAATGGTCATGTGAGGGGGACATGGGTGCCATGGTTTGCCTCTGGCTGTCCACCCGACCCTCATCTGGAATTGTAATCCCCACGTGCTGTGGTCTGGCTGTGTCCCCACCCAAACCTCATCTTGAATTGTAGCTCCCGTGATTCCCACGTGTCAGGAGAGGGACCCAGTGGGAGGTCATTGAATCACCAGGGTGGGTCTTTCCCCGGCTGTTCTCGTGATAGTAACTAAGTCTCACGAGATCTGATGGTTTTATAAAGGAGAGTTCCCACACGCACACTCTCTCTCGCCTGCTGCCGTCTAAGATTCGTCTTTCGCCTTCCACCGTGATTGTGAGGCCTCCCCAGACACGTGGAACAGTGAGTCCATCCAACCTCTTTGTCTTTATAAATCACCTAGCCTCGGGTATGTCTTTATCAGCAGCGTGAAAGTGGACTAATACAGCATGTATCAGGGAAGGGGACTTGTGGGAGGCAATGGGATCATGGGGGCAATTTCCTGCATGGTTGTCTCATGATAGTGTGTGAGTTCTCACAAGATTTGGGGGTTTAAAAGTTTGTGGAAGTCTCCCCCGACCGCATTCTCTGTCCTGCCACCATGGAAGACAGGCCTTGCTTCCTCATCAACTTCTGCCAAAATTGAAAGTTTCCTGAGGCCTCCTGAACCGTGCGGAACTGTGAGTCACTTAAATCTCCTTTCTTGGTGAATTACCCAGTCTCGGGTGGTACTTTATAATAGTGTGAGAATGGACTAATAGAACAGGTTAGGTCAGTTCAAAAGATCCCAGGAGATGGAGTGATTTCCATAAAAGCCAAACAGTTCTGTTGTGATAGGAGAGGCAGATGGCGTAAGATGGCCCAGTGTGTGCTTAGCTGCCTGACACTAGATTGAAAAGGCTCAACAAATATATGAAAAAACAAATATGCTCAAGGAGTAATAGTTATTTTACCTACTTTAAACTTTTTATTATGGAAAAGTTTCACATAAAAGCTGGTACAACATAGTTCGCCTCCATGCATTCATTTTCCATCATCAACTCAAGGCCAGCGTTTTTCTGCTTTAGTCCATGCCCCTCTAGATTAGTTTGAAACAAACTCCCAACATCATATAAATCTTATTTGTAAATATTCTATAATACTAAAATACAAGGATATTAAAAATATAAGCATGGTAACATAGTCACATCTTTAAAAACAGAAATGATTCCTTAACATTATCAAATGGGCTCCCTGTCATGGTTTAAATTTTCTTGACTGTTTTATTTTCTCTTAGAGGTTTGCTTTCATATCAGGACTAAGTCAGTTTTGGGTGTTGCCCTCTGCTTCTCTCCTAAGTCTCTTTTAACGTGCTGGTGTGTTCCCTTCTATGCTTCATTTTTATTTTCTTCATTTGTTTTGAAGGAGCGAGAAATTTTTTACAAGTATGCATTTCCCATCATGTGGACATAGGTCATTTCATCCCTGGAGAATGGTTTGGACATAGATCATGCCTGGGGCATGGTTTAGGGGCGTGTTCTTCTGTCCTCTGTATTTTTGGTAAATCTGCAGTCAGATTCGAGCTTTATCGGGGTCAGGTTTGATTAGTGCTCTGGCAGGACTAATGGTGGCTTTGAGCTCCTTCCATCAGGAAGCAGGTGATGTCGACTTGTCTGTCTTTATATGATACCAGCAGATGATTTATCTTCATCTAAGACTTCCTTAGAGATTGCTGAGTGCTCATCTCTTAATTCTGCCATTTTATTCACATTTACTAGCTTGCCTACTTTCATAAAGATGAACTTACCCTCATAAACCATTGACTCCCTCAAGATATTGTTTAAACTGAAAACACACAATGAAGAGTTGATTCTTTCCTTTAAATATCAATTTCCAAAATACTGCATCGGTTCCCTGGTATCCTCGAAAGATGACCAACTTACTGTGAACTGGATGCAAACATGGTTGATGTTTTAGTCAATTTTAGTTACTATCTTTATCCTTTAGAAGACAATGACAGAGCTAACTCTTGGTGATTCTTGGTTCATTTTCCCAGATATGAGGTGTATCTTATGAAAATATAGGTGGATGCCTTTCTTCCATCAGGGCATTTTCTTGAATTGCTTTCATGTCTGTTCTGTTTCGTGGCTTGGAGTCACCTGTGAACTGTTTGGTTCTCCCTCAGCTTCCTCCTGGGTCACCTCCTTTGCACGCTGTTGACGCTTCGTCATTATGCTCTTTCTGAATTTCCTCTTCCCTTCTCACCTTCTATTCCTCCTATGATGTCATTTATGACATTTATTCACTCTTGTGTTCCTTCTAGTTTATTCTTCATTTCCACTTTTTCCCTTTCATTTCTAATTATTTCCCAGATTTTTTCAGACTGTTTTTCAAGTCTTTGACCAATATTCTTTTTTACTCATTTTAAAATAAGACATGCTGATATTTTATAACACCTATTTTTTTCTTTTAATGTTTAGCTCCTTTTTGAATAGTCAGTTGAATTGTCATTCAATATCTGGATGTGCCTCCCTGTGGTTCCTCTGCCACCTGGGGACGTTTCTCCGAGCGTCAGTCCTTCTTGGTGGTGGTCTTGGTAGTGGTATATGGGGTGGGACCATGGTGGTTCTCTGTCATCCCTGTTCAGATGAGACCGTGATAAGAGCAGTGGCCCTGGGCAGTGTCCCAGGTCTGTGGCTCTGGGACTCCATCCTAGAGTCTGCTATTGTGACACGGGCTGTGTTTTGGGGGGACCTGTCTCCAGATCTGTGGTTCTGGGGCTCCCTCCTAGAGTCTGTGATTGTGACGGGGGCTGTATTTTAGGGACCTGTCCCTTGGCTCTGCGCCGCACTCTATCTGGACCTGCCCCTCCACTCCCTGGCATCTCTGTCTGTTGAGGCAGCTGCTGTACTGAGCTCAGCAGTCTGTGTCTAGGGTCCAGCCGTTTGGAACGTCCTGGGCCACCCGGGCTCCTGAGAGGTTTGGACCCTGGAAGGCTTCTGCTCTTGTCTGCCTCTGCTTACCATCAGCCTCTTAGCTGCAGGGGCCTGGGAATGCTGCTCATGACGGGGTCGCGGGCTGGCTGGTGTTCAGGGCCTGGCTGGGACGTGCCTCGGTCTCTGTCTCTGTCAGGGCCCTGGCCTGGACTTGCCCACGCACACTGGTGTTCCTGGGGGTTCTTCACCCAGCAGTATGTGAAGATGTTGTCTATGGGCCTTTTGTTCTGTTACTCTAGCGATCCGGTGTGCTTTTGTTCTGTTGCTCTAACAGTTCGGTGTGAGCTTTTGTGACTCTGGGGAGATAAAAACACTTCCCTTCTGCCTTTGTGGGATTTAGTTTCCTGCCGTTTGTTTTTGTTTTAAATCTCAGAATTCCTTAGAGTCCTGTGTCCTGAGATGCATGTGACTGGGCTGATGTCTCCTTCAATATTACCTAAAATCAACACCTGGAGGCAGCAAGTAGAGACAAGAAAATAGGTTTTTGTTACTGAGGGTTTGCTTTCTCAGTGACTAATCAGCCTCCGTCAGCCATGCCCCACATTCTAGAGCCAAGGTGCCCTGACTGTCTCCCTCAGCTCTTGTCTGGCCCCGTCTAGAGCTCTGAGAGCTCTGAGACCAAGATCTCAGATTGAGAGCTTTGGTAATTTTGCAAATATTACCAGAAAACTACCTGCCAAAGGACAGGACGTGGCCTGGTGTCTGTGCTGCCCTGGTTGGAGGTAGGTGCTGCCTCTCTGGAGCCACCAGAGTGTGTTCTCACATGAGGAGACTGCACAAGTTACAGGTGCAGAAACACGTCCTGGGGAGATGCTCAAGGGCCTCCTAATTAATTGCTGGGGAAGCCTGGCAGCTGGCACTGAGGCTGGTACTGAAACACAGTCCCCAGCAGAGCTCGTCACAAAGCAGGAGCTCAGGCCAGAGCTGCCGCCTTGCAGCACGGAGCTGCCCCGCCTCCCGCAGCTGAGAGCTGGAGCTTGCTGCTCACTGGGATTCTACCCCTAGCCAGAATGAGGCCACCAGCAAATCCTTTTCAGCAGGTGTTTCGCCTTCTGAGTGGCTCATAAGCCGCAGCTGGCAGAGACTTCAGCCCTTCCTAGGCCTTGGTGAGCCTGCCTCTCAGCATGGTGGAGGGTCCAGGAGGCCACAGCTCCCATGGCCTGATCTCTCCTCATTCTGCCCCCTCTCCCCAGCATGGCCCATGTGCCACAGCCACACGGACAGCAAGTGCACACGGGACAGAGGAGTGTGGTCACACTGAAGACTGGGATTGAGCTGTCCAGCCACGGTGGGGCCTGTCTGGCCTTAGGCAGAGCCAGAAATGGGTTTGTGATTCCCGGAAGGGGTGAAGCGGGCAGGGCAGAAGCAGGGGTGCTAGGCAGTCAGGAACTGGCCAAGCCAGACAGGCCAACAGTGAGCCTGTGGCTGGAGCACAGGTCCCTGGAGATTCCAGGCAGCCCAGACCCCAGCTGGGAACTCACGATCGCTCCTCCAGGAAGATTTTGCATCCCTGCCCATCCCAGAGCCCTATCTCTGTGCACTGGGCAGTGTCACCTCTGCGTAAGGGCAGAGGAGCAGCTGCTCCTGCTGAGTTCACCCAGCTGCCTGCAGGGTTCCTCCTCAGGGCCAGCGCCAAGCCCCAAAGCCAGGGTTTTTTGGTGGCCGTGATCCATCCTGGGGAGGCATCCATCTCGATGCCATCATTGGCTGTGAATCCCGACCATCCACGTGAGCAGAGCAGAGCAGGCGGAACTGACGGCCCTGTGCTCCTGTCTCACCTGGGGGCCTGCAGCCCACCCTGATTGATGTGCCAATCTTCCTTACAGCTGCCAGAGGCACGCTTCTGCACTGCACAGTGTCGAGGCTAAAAAACTAGAGAATACAGATCTTTCAAAGTTTGTCTCATCGGAAGACCATTTGTTACAACCACACGTTAGAATGTCTGAGGCCCCATAAGGCAAAAGATTCACAGAAACTTTGATTCCTGCAGAATTTCGCATTGTGTCTAACACCAGATTTACAGTCTGGCAGTATTTTGATGATAAATTCCCAGCCCTCTTTGCTGGAAGAAAGAACAGGTTCTTCCCATCCATAAAATTTTAAAAAAATGAGATGTCATCCAGATGAACAGAGGGCTGGAACCCAGCCTGGAGAGAATGGGTGTGGATGATCAGAAGCTGGCAGAGATGATGAAGGTGAAAAATCATCACCACCACCACCATCATCATCTTCACCACCATCTTCATCACCATTATCATCTTCATCACCATCTCACCACCACCATCTTCACCATCATCTTCATCACCGTCATCATCACCATCACCATCATCACCACCACCATCTTCATCACCATCATCACTGTATCATCATCACCATCATTGTCATCAAAACTATTTCTAGACCAGCCATTGTGTTAAATATTTTAAATACATTATGTCAGTTTTTCCACCTGGACAGTGGGGTTGTGCTGGTGATGAAATGAGGTTATGGAGGGACACTGAAGAGGAGAAGGTTTGACACAGTGAGCCCTCAGTGGATTTAAGGGATTCTTCTTACATCATTTAATTCTTACAAGCAAATCCCAAGGGGTTGCTACTATTATTATTTCCACTTTATAGAGGAAGAAATGGAGGGTTGGTGAAATGAAGAGACTTGCTCGAGAACACAGAGCACACAGTGGGAAAGCCCGGGTTCCGAGCTCAGAGACCACGCATTTCATGAGTGCCCAGCACTCTCTCCCCAGCTCACCCCTGCAATGCAGATCCTGTTGCTCTTGTTGTTGTTGTTGTTGTCATTTGGGGGATAAAGAAGGTGAAGCTTGTAGAGGCCAGGGCAATGCACATCCACAGACAGGCAGCAATGAAGAGCCAAGCCAGCAGGGGTTCCAGCCTTGCTTGGGTCTCAAAGTCTTGCTCTCCGCTCCTGCATGGCGTAGAGCTGAAAATATCAAAACCGTAGTGCACTTGCAAAAAGTCACCTTGTTTTATAAATTTCTCTGGCAATTTTGTTCAGTGAGAGTAGAACTCAGTGGCCACTCATTCGGAAGACTTACAGAAATGTGGCCATAATTCCATGCTGGACAAATTCCGGAAACATCGCTCAGAAGGGCAAGGTCTGCGATGCCAAGACAAAGGCTGGGGTGGGGCCAGCCTGGGGGATGGGGACTCCTGCATGCTAAGAGAGGAAGGTTGGAGACCCTGGAACCCTGTTCCTTTAGAAAGTAGAATCTGGAGCTCAGCTGCATAGGATGCTAGTGGGTCTTAGGTGGGTCTCCCGCAGCTCAGGAGCCTGGGAGTGGGCCCTGGAATTACAGCCTTAGAGACCTGTCAGAGGCCAGAGATTTATGGGATGGTCAAACCCTGACCCAAGGGCCAGGCAGTGTGTGCAGATTTGCATCATCTTGTAGCATCAGCCAGGCAAGGAAAGTTGCACCTTGGTCTACACTGCAGTGATTGACAGAAGAGTCAATCCGGAGCCTCCGCTGCCAGGACAGCCTGATGTCATGGCTTCACCTGGGGAGGCATCTTTTCCTCCAGGTGGGCTCCACCCACTCATGCCCTACCTGGAACAATGCATGATTTTCAAAAATCCACCAAGGAAACCATGGGACAGTCTTGGATGTCCAGGAAAACATTTCTGAAATGTGTTTGAGAAGACAGGGGCAGGGCCTCGTCTCCGTGGGGTCCTGACGGAGATTACCACGTGCTCCAGAGGCAGCTCCGGGCAGGAACCTACTCCCACCCTGGCTCCCCGGGTGCTGCCCAGAGCTGTCTCTGCACTCCATGGCTCAGGGCAGCCCCTGGCCAGGCACACAGAGAAGCGAGCACTAAGTCAGGACTTGGGGCAGTCGGAGGCCAGGATGCGTCACTCTGTTCAGAGTCTCTGGGGTCCCATGTCCCTGGGAGTGAAAGGTCACAGCCCTGCCATGGGTGAGGAGACATCAGGACCTGGACCCTCGAAGACCTCTGAGCACTGCCCCCCATACCCTCCCCTCACTGACCTCCTTACCACTGTCTCTGAAATATTCTTAGATGCTCCTACCTGAGGGCCTTTGCATAGCTGAGCCCTGAGTCTGGAATGAGCCTCCTCACCTCTTCCTAGGATCTGCTTGTGGGTGTCCTGCCTGCCTGGTGATGGTCTCAGACCCTCCCCTCAGCTGCATTCATTCGTTTGCTTTTTGTGACTTCCTGAGCATCTAGCATCTTTGAATATACCACCCAGTTTACTAACTTGGTGGTATTGGTTATTTGTTACTCTCTGTTCCTCCCTCTAGGATATGAGCCTAGTGAGGGCAGGGGCCTGGGATCCCAGGGTCTGGAGCAGGGTCCGCTGCAGACACCAGCAGCCGCATGCTAACCAAGGGGCCCCATGTAGCCCTCTGCAGGCCCCTGCAGGTGAGGGTTTCTGTTCAGTCTCAAGACAGCCGTGTGGGGCCAGTGGGTTCTGTAATAGATGAATGACCTGGGAGGCTCAGAGAAATGAGGCAGGTTGCCCCAGTTGGGAGGACCACAGGGTAGTCCCCATGGAAATGCCTGCTGTATGTAATTGAAGTGAATTTGGTTGCACCCGAGTTCTGACAGCAATTCTCTGACACCAGCTTGGTGTCCTACAATTAAGTCTAGTTCTGACACCAACCACTCAGAGACACTGCAGACCCCACAGGGGAAGGGCTCAGCCCTAAGAAGACCGTCCCTACCGCAGACACCAGCTGTAAGTGGGGTCGCCAGGCTACCCTCACATCTGTCTGATTTGGTTACAAATTCTGGAGCTCTCACCACCCTCCTTCAGGTTTAATACTTTGCTAGAATGACTCGTAGAACTCACGGAAAGTGCTATGCTTACGATTCCAGTTTTATCTTATGATCAAGGTGACAGCTCAGGAACAGCCAAATGGAAGAGACTCATGGAGTGAGATCGGGAAAGGTCTCAAGGGCAGGGAAATCCACTGGTAATATTCTTTTCTCTGTCCCCCTGCATTTGTCTTGCTGCCAGTATACTGATTTGTTCACCAACCAGGGCACTCCTGAAACTCATTGTGCAAGGGTTTTATTGGGGTTTTATTACAGAGAAATGATTGATTAGTTTATTGATCACTGTTGAGAAGATTTAATTCAATCTCCAGCCCCTCTCCTCACCCTGGATGGCAGGTGGTGGGTGGGGCTGGACATTCCAACCTTCTAGTCTTCAGGGCTGGTGTTTCCTGGCATTGCTAGCCCCCTCGTTGAAACTAAGAACCCAGTGAGTGGCCTCATTAGTGCGGCTAAGATGTGGTATGGTGGAGAGGTCTCCTTATGAATAGCAAAGGTCATTTCTAGTGCTTAGGATGTTCCAAGAATTTTTTGGAGCTCTCTGCCAGGAACTGGGAATAAAGACCGGATTAATTATTTGTTATATCATAGGCCTAACAGTTTAGGTTCCCAACCCACTCTTCCCCAGCAAACAATACTGCCAAAGGGCCCTTGGGGAGGCTGGCAGTGTGTGGCATGGTGCGGTCACTTGTTAGAAGTGAGGCTGCAAGAGACATCATTTATGATAAAACAAAACTGAAGTGAGGGCTGGCACAGCCTCTGGAAACCTCCACAGACTGGCTGTCAGCAGGGACCTCTGATGGTAGCATGGCACCTGCAGGCTGAGACAAGACTATGCCAGAGGCAAGCCAGGGCCGGGGGAGCTTCTCTGTCACTGTGCCCACGCCTGGGCCTCAGAGCTCATCACCAGCATGGGTGTGTGGTGCTGTCCGTCTGCAGGGCTGCAGCTGGGGACCTGGCACCTGCAGGCTGAGACAAGACTATACGGGAGACAGGCCAGGGCAGAGGGGGCATCTCTGTCTTTGTGGCCACGCCCAGGCCTCACAGCCCATTATGAGCACGGGTGTGTGGAGCCGTCCGTCTGCAGGGCTGCAGCTGGGAGACCTGCTAGAGGCGTCTGTCTGGTGCTTCCTGTGGAACATTTTTATGAACAAGCTGGATGAAGACGCAGGAGGCCTGTTTATCAAATTTATAGGAACCGCAAAGTTGGTAGGCAGAGCTAGCAAGTTGATGGCAGAGTCAAGATGTTTAAATATTTCATCAGGATGAAATTAACAGGATCACATTTGCATCATAGAATTGCAGTATTGCGAGGCATTTTCAGATCGTCTGGTCAGAAGCATATATCTTACCATGAGTAAGATCCAGAGAGTTTCCATATTTTGGCCAAGGTTGTACAGCAAGTCATCCTCACCTGTAAGGCTCAAAAACACCTTGACCTCGTCACATCTGCAGACAGGCTTCTCCAGAACCAGGTCCTCCCTCCCATGTCTGCATTTTCCCCACATCCCATGGCAGCACCCTCGCAGAGTGACGCCATCTCAACCTGTATCAGCGTCTGTGTCTCTTCCCTGCTCTTGTTCTGTCTTGGAGCCGTGGTCCACTAGAATGTCTGCTGTTTCTGCAGAGTCTCTCAAATAATTGTGTTCATGGGAACACCAACTGGAAGCCCACCACAGGGACCCCTCTGGCACTGACCGTCTCTGCACTGTGGATTTCAGCCCTGACACAACTGTGGCAGCTGAGGCTTCACGTGTGTGTAACCTTAATTCATGTCCCACTAGACTGTAAGCTCCTTGGGCAGTGAGGGGCTCCTTGTTCCAGCTACAGCCTCGCAGGGCCTAGTATGGGTGGACACACCGCACCTGCAAGCTGGAGAGGGAGGGAAGGAGCAGGAGGGGTTGCTCTGAGGGGTCGATGTGGACCATCTCACTGAATCCACACGACAGCCCTAGGTGAGTGCTAGGACCACCTCATGGGAGCATGCTGGGGCTGAAGGCGTCAGTAGATTTGCCCACATAGAGCTTTGGATCTTGATCCATCCAGCTGGGCTGTCTGAGCCTCCATCCATCTGGGTAATGCTGTGATGAGGCACCTGGGTGTCAGCCTGCGAGGGAATGGGTGGGTGCCTCAGCCTGGCTGGAGAAGCTGAATATCACACATCCCATTCCTCTAGCCTGGAGCCAGCAACTGCTTGGTGTTTGTCATTCCTCTGCCAGGGCAATGGTTCCAACCTCAGAGATGGTTCTGCAGAAAGGATCTGGGTGGAGAGAAGTGCCTCTGAGGGTTTAGGGGTGAGCTCTGCACCCACAGCAGGTGTGCACAGCCTCAGATGGATCATTAAAGTGTCTTGTTTACAAAGGAAAAATCGTGGCTTTGGTTGCAGTGCCTGGAACCCAGCTCCGCTGGGTCTCAGATTTGTGCATTTTACTGGATAATATGCTGCCCTCTGCACATGGGCAAAATCAGAAAACCTCAGTTTTACAGACTTACCAGCTTGGGACAGATGCATGCATGTGCACACACACAGGCTCACACACACACACGAATCATTAACAGATCAATTGGCCAGCTCAGAGGCTGGGGGAAGGGACAGAACCAGGAGAAGAGAGCTCAGGGGTGGGATGGTCACCACACTGAGGGGCAGAAGGCAGGGAGGGGCTGACCCTGGGCGTGAGGGCCCCCCGCCCAGGGTTATAGTGCCCAGATTTCAGGAGCACCTACCCTGGTTAAAGGTTGGCCAAGACCAGGCCCCTTTCAACCTATACACTGGACCTGGAAAACTTCCCAAATCCATGGGTTACCTTAACGAGGCTTCTGTGATGCAGTAAGGCTGCCTCCCTGGCTGGCAACAGGCAGTACTTGTGCACACCAATTAGTGCGTCCTCGGGGACGCTGCCTTTACCAGCAGGAAAACCGTGGCTTGAGCTGTCTTTACTAAAAGGATTAGAATTCACTTTTTGTTAAAGGTACAGAAATCATTCAGCCATAAGAATATCAAAGATATATTTAGCTAGTTTGCATTTGCTTTCAAGCGATTCTAACAGAACTGATAGCCATTTGGAAGGCATGCAGCAGTTCTGAACAGAGTATTGTGTTGAATAAGCTTCAACACACCATCACCGCACAGTCAGGATGTGCCTTTTCTTCTTATTTCAAGTTGCAACAATACAGGCCTTGTTTCACATTTCTATTTTTAACTAATGGAAATTTATTACAGGGAAATCCTAATTATACCCTTCGGAGTACGATACAATTGGAAATCCACTGGTAATATTCTTTTCTCAAAATTCCATGTAATTGCATAAGAAGCAGAGAATGTAGATTCTCTTGGAATAGTTGGTCTATAAATACAATTCTCGAATGGGCTGAGCAATCTTTTTGTTTCTTTGCACATTTTGTATTCGTTGGGATTGATCCATATTACAGCCTCTGTGAGTGAAAACCCCTTGTTAGACATCAGGCATTGTATATTCTCAGCACATCCCCAACATGGTACTAATGAATTTCCCAGGACCTTGGACAGACCATGAGGAAACACTTCTCACTTGGCAGGTATTGGGAGGCCTGGACGGCCGGGTCTGCCCCCTAGATGACCACCTGTACCTTTTCCCGTCTGACCCCTTACTTCCTCTTCAAATGAGGAAGTAGTGTAATCTTCACCTAGCATCCAAACCTCCTGGGGGAGGCCCACGTGGGCCACATGAGCCTGCATGGTGGGAGCTGTCCTGTGCATTGGAGGACATTTCACAGCATCTCGGGTCTCCACTCCCAGGTGCTGGTAACATCTCCCGAGTTGTGCAACCACAAATGTCTCCAGACCTTGCCAAATGTCCCCTGGGGCAAAATCATCCCCAGTGGAGAATATGGCACTATTGTCAAAACCAGAGCTGGACAGTAGTTAAAGCCGTAAAAATCAGATTATATTCACGACTGTTGCAAAGGAGGAAAAGAGACCAGGCTCAATTCCAAATTTGGCATGGAAAAGCAGGAATTGATAGCCACGGTCAGGGTTGAGGGTCAGTGGATGGAAAATTAGCAAGAGCAGACTTCAGGGATCAGGGAGTTTTGGCTGAACCAACCTCAGCAGATTCTTGCTGAGTCGGATCTGGGGGATGGTGGAGGATGAGAAATCTGATAAGGTTTCCAGGTGAGCAGATTAAGGGAAGGGCGGGGAAGGCTATGGCTAATCAGTTTAGCAGTACTTTTGCTTACATTGGGCAATGCAAAGGTGAGCATGGAAGTTCAAAATCCTAGGCCTACTGAAAAGTTCAGGGGAGCCTGGGGAGACCGTGGCCCAGAAGAGACTCTTGCCTCTAGGCCCAATCAGAAAGCTCAGACAAAGGTTCAAAAAAATCACCATTCAGATCCCAGGGTGAGCTGGTTTTGAAAGGAGCAGGTAAGGCCCATGCCTTTAGACGCATGTTCCTGCCATTCCTACATCTCCAAGCACGTAGAGAGCTCCCAGCATATAGGAGGGCCCTAAGCCACTGCTTGTGAGAAGACTGCTCTTCGTGATTGCTGGCTGAGCTTGACCTAAGTGCAGCAGAAAATGAGGGAGCTTGGCCGGGCTCGGTGGCTTGCGCCTGTAATTCCAGCACTTTGGGAGGCCAAGGTGGGCGGATCATGATGTTAGGAGATCGAGACCATCGTGGCTAACCTGGTGAAACCCCGTCTCTACTAGAAATGCAAAAAATTAGCCGGGCGTGGTGGCGGGCGCCTGTAGTCCCAGCTACTTGGGAGGCTGAGGCAGGAGAATGATGTGAACCCGGGAGGTGGTGCTTGCAGTGAGCTGAGATTGCGCCACTGCACTCCATCCAGCCTGGGCGACTAAGTGAAACTCCATCTCAAAAAAAAAAAAAAAAAAAGAAAGAAAGAAAATGAGGGAGCTCTCAAATGGGTGGTCTGATGATGCCATGGGTAGGTGTGGGAGCAGGGCCAGGCTAGGGAGCAGGCCCATGAGGGCTCAGCATGGTCGGACCGAGGGTGTGCCAAGCCTGCGTGGGTTGAGTCTGCCCATTCTGGAGAACAGGCTGCATCCTGAGGTGCGGGTGGGGGAGCTGATGGACCTGCTCCCAGGCAGGGCCAGGGCGGGAAAGAGGGGGAGCCAGACACAAGAAGAACGGTGTCTGCATTTGGCCAAACGTGTTCTTCCAGCAGCAAACGTTTAATTTTTTCAAAAGGATATTTCTAGATGCTTCTTAGAATCCAGTATAGAACCATAAAGAGATCTATCCACGTGCAGTTAAAATAATGCAAGGGGGAGAGTAGGTACTTGAAAAAGGTGGGCCTCTCACATTTCTTCCATAGGAGTAGGGTCCCGCCTCCCTGCCCTTGTGGTTTGAAAGGGAGTGCTGGTCAGCTGCCCAGCCTAGCACAGTCAGCTTGTGGGGTCCCTCCCTCCCTGCCCACCCTGGGTTCCACCTTGTGCAGCTCCTGCTGCTGCCCACAGTGTCTGGGGCCTTGGCAGGGGCCACCCCTCTGCTGCAGGAGGGAATTTCTCCAGGGCCCCTGGGTAATCCCATTCTCCACTGTCCTCTGTGCCTGGGGAGGGGTCCCAGCCTCCTTCTTTGTCACTGAAGTTTCCCTTTGGGGTTAGATCTCAGGACACAGGTGGTTCTGTGCATAACTGTCTTCCAGGCATTTGTCCAGAACAAAGGGGCCATGAGTGAGTGAAACGATTGTTTGGATGAAAAGCCTGCTACTTACCCCTCCATGACCCCGTCTCTGCAGCGGCACCTGAGTCCTGGCTTCCCTGCCGTGGGCCGTGGGCAGCACGGGGACCTGGAGTGAGGGCCTGCCCAGGAGACATGCCGGTTGGCCGCCAGGGTGTGGTTCTGCCTGCACCTGAGCTGCAGCTTCTCGCAGCTGGGCCCAGGGCTGGGACTTCAATTCCAGCCTCCCGTCCTGGACACAGCCAAGCCCCATGCCTGCCAGGAGCAAATGTGCCACCTTTGCTGGGGAGACCACGTCAGGCTTTGTAAAGAGTTGTCAGACTGTGTTTCTGAAAGAGTTACCTTAAGGAGGGTTTGTAAAGGTTGCAATAAGAACCAGCTGGGTCCCCATGAGTGTGTCTAACTCTCTGCATCTTGTGTCCCTGAAGGACCGAAGGCTGCGGGAGTCCCAGGCCAGAGGAGGCAAAGAGAGAGGACAAAGGCACGAGGACGCCACCCCCACAGATCCTCCTGCCCCTGGAGGAGCGTGTGACCCACTTCCGAGACATGCTGCTGGAGAGAGGGGTAAGACGCAGCCGCTGAGGGGCTGTACTCCTGCGGCAGACCCTGGGGAACAGCCGCTGAGTGGCTGTCCCTGCCTGAGGGACGTCTCCTCCTCACTGAGTTCCTGATCAGGCTGAGTGACTGTCCTGGCCTGAGAGATGAGGTGTCATCCTTACTGAGTTCCTGATCAGGCTAATAAGTGACCATCCCAGGGCCTGAGGGATGCCTCCCCCTTACTAAGTTCCCGATTGTGCCGAGTGAGGGGCAGGTGCTAAGTGAGTGGAGGCCGAGGGGCAGCCAATGTGGAGAGGAGGTCCTGCTTCACCTCTGAAAGGAGAAAGGTGCCTTTGTGGCTTCACTTGTGGACATGAGGCCTGAGAGGCCGGCAGGTGGGGTCCACAGGGAGGCCAGGTCCTGGGTGGCCTGAGGAAGCACGCACGGCGCAGATGGGGTTCCTGCGGGAGCTGGGCCAGGTCGCAGTGCCCGACCTCCCTGTGCAGCTTCCCCGTGGGGTTATCCATCCTGCCTAGTGGGACGGACTCCCCTACGGATGAACATGACTGTTTTTAAAATAAAATTAGGATATCTTCCGTGTAGCTGATTTCCAAATCTCACTTTGAATTGGGGGCCAGAGGGGATTTTATATTCAGATCCCCTTTCAATGACTATCATTTCCTGCTTTGGCTCTGGGTATAAAATGAGCCAGAGGGCAGTATTTCAGCCCGGTTGGATTTCCTCAGAAAATAAGGCTGGATGCAGACGGCAGTGATGGGCCCCACGTGTGAGGATATTTATCATGAACACACAAACGGCCTTTCAGACTGAAGAGCAAGTTTCCTCTGCAGCCAGCACCCACCCCCAGGCTGCTTCCTGGCCCTGCCACAGCTGGTAACTCCCAGGGTCCTGGAGAGGGGGGCAGGGATGGAGCTGCCTGGAGATGCAGCTCCCTGCAGAACAGAGAGGTCTGAGCAGAGCCCTCATAAGGGTTAGGGCTGGGACACTGTCCTGGGTCTGGGTTAAACCCTGGGGGAACAGGAAACCTTGAGCAGATACTACCCCTTAGGCATTTTATGGAGGAAGGAGCTGGTCCCACCCACCCCCAGGGACACGTCTCCTCCAAAGCCCCTTGAATTTGAATGTGTGCACCTGTTTATGTATTTCATCATTCACTCAAAGGTAAAACACAGCCCTGGGCCTCAAGGAACCAGAAGGAAAAGTAGGCGTGTAAGCTGGTGACTGCAAGGCCGTGTGTCAGGCTGAATTAACACACGTGCCGGGAGGCACGGAGCATGATGTGGACTCACACGTGTGTGGAGCTGGCCCTGGCATGATGCGCTGCCTGGGTGTTGGTTTTTTTCCGAAAAATGTTATTTTAAAAGCTATTTTTACTAGGCTCAAATTTTGTTTTAAAACAAGACTTTAGTCCCTCCCTCTTCCTGCCCCTGGGGCTTCCTGCCCTCCTGCTGCTCTTGGCACGGGGGTCTTTGTGGTAGTTTCTCCTAACTTGGTCTCTGCAGAGTGGCGAAAAGCTCTAGCCCTGCCCCAGGGGCTCCGGGGGAGGTGCCGCCAGGTGTTCCCCGCGTGCCTTCACGGACCCTTCATCCTGGTGGACGGCCTGATGCCCAAGTGTCCAGCGGGTGACTGGGCAGCCCTCTCACAGGGAACTTGCTTATATCGGCACATGCCCTTGTGACTGCGTCTTTACCGAGATAGTCACCTTCCAGGAGAACCCTGCCTGGGAGCAGGGTCAGGTTCGGGGGTGTCACTGGGCGAGAGGCAGGAGAGGCTGTGTTGTGACCCAGAGGTCCAAGTGCAGGCAGTTTCCCAGTCCTTACTGTTGTGCCCCTGCGACTGCATGGCCCTTGTGGAAATGGCTGGAATTCTGAGTTTCTGAACAGGCCTGGCCAGGCTGGCCTGGTTGGATTATCAGGCAGGAGACATGACTTGCCTTCCCTCAAACATGATGGCATCGTGAACGTTTGGGAAATAGGAATAGAACATTCCCCTTATCTTACCAACGTCCAAGTTTTCCATCTCTTTGTTTTGGAAATGAGGCAGGCCCAATTTACCAACACAGTTTTAAACTAACCTACCTCCTCCAGAGGCCGGCCTTCTCTTCCCGGGCATCGATGCTGGCGGACTCCGTTTATGGGCCTCTTGAATTTCTCCAAACGGCCTTGGTGGAGAGATTTTACTAATGAGAGTTTCAGGGGCCTTTTTACTCCAGTTAGGGTGGGTGATTCGTTTCCACTTTTTCTGCTCAGATTATTATACAGGAATCAGCAAAATCATCTGAATGTGAAGCAGTAACCACAGGGTTGTGAGTTCACCCCGAGAGAAAGGGACCGGGGTGAAGCCCTAGTCCCGTGTCTCATGAGGATTTTCAGGAGAGGCCCACACACAGCTCATGAGTAGAAAAGATCAACCCAAATGTACTGTGAATATCATAAAGCAATGCCACCATTTATGACTTTTCAGCTTTGTAAAAGATGCTGGCAGATTTGCTCATGCTCAGGAGAATTTGATAGCTAAACCCATAAGGTTTCTTTTCTTTTTTTTTTTTTTTTTTTTATTATACTTTAAGTTCTAGGGTACATGTGCATAACATGCAGGTTTGTTACATATGTATACTTGTGCAATCTTGGTGTGCTGCACCCATCAACTCGTCAGCAGGTTTCTAGCTGCTTAACAATGAGGCACAGAAAGGTCACTTTTCATGGACTGAGTGATTAATAAGATTTTTTATTGCATTTGTTCAATACTTCAGTTCAGAAATTCATGTACTTGTGCAGTGATGAAAGGTGGACCCTGGGGTTTTTAGTAGTTTAAAAAGGGCAGGCTTTGGGCCCTGCCATGGGGATTGTGCCCTGGGGCAGGGGGATGAAGGTTTTGTGGTTTTGTGGCATGTAAATGATGGTTCAGCAGAAGGTTCGTTTTTTGTTTGGTTTTATTTTTGTTTTTTTTCTTGCTAGTACAAATCCCAAAGAAACTTTCTTTTAAAACTTTAGTCCATCAGGAGCAAGTTTAATTGAACAGCAGGTTATTAATTTAATCCTGCTATTTAGGTAAATACATTAGAGACATTTTATTGAGAACACTTTCCTTCTGCAAAGTATCTCTCACAAGTAGGTGATGCTCACCCAGGGGCCAGGAGAGAAAGTCCTTTTGAGAATACTCGATTTTGATTTAGGGACTTAGGGGCTGTCCTTGGTCCCTTTCAGAGATCCCTCTGCGGGTGACCCTGGGCCAGCTTCCCAGCCGTGACCAGCTTCGGGGACCCTGGCTGGCACTGTGGTGGGCTACACAGGAGAGCCCTGGGACCACGTCTGCACTGGAGTGAGGAATTCACAGAGCAGGGTTCCTCCAGGCTTCGCTCTGATGCTTTCTCCCTCCGCTAAGATGGGTGTTGACAGCGAGGCTGTGGGGTGAGTGGGCACAAACCAGACAGAGGCCCCTACAATCCCAGGCAGCAGGAAGGGCAGCGTTGGCCTGTCCGTCTCCCCGGATGAGTAACATCTGGGTGCTCTTCCGTCCAGTCAGACACAGGCAGCTCTGCCTCCCAGGAGCCTCACCAGGCCCTCGGCTGGGGCGCGCATGCGCAGAAAGGCCTAGGCTGCTGCCAGGGAAGGGGAGGTGCCTGTGGGGACAGCACCCTTGAAGGTGCCTTTGGGAGTTGGGATTGCCCGCTCTAATTTCTGGAATGGGATTATAATTACGCTTGTGTGAAAGTAACCCTCAAAAGTAAGTGAAATCAGCTGGCTATATTGTGGAATAACCATGTAAAATTGCGTTTATTCAGCAAAAGAAAAAACAAAAAGTTAGTAAACTACGCCGAGCCCTGAAGGTGGGGGTAGGCGTTGATGTGCCCCAGGCAGGATAACACAGGGATGCAGACGGAGGCCTCGCCTGCGGGCCCAGGTTCCCTTCCACGCTCACTCACAGTTGCCCGGGTCCACCTGGGGCCACCTGGGCTCACAGGAACGCTGTCTGTGCTGGCCACTTCCACTGGTAAACGTTAGGGATTTAACACCCCGAGGGCAACCCTCAACGGAGGAAGGACGGGGGTCAGTAGGTGAACACCTGCTTCCCAGTCCTCAGTAAGGATGCCTCTCAGGCAGGTTTGGGCACCTTCCTCGCCCCATGGCCCACCCTCCGTTGCTGGCTCCTCTCCTTCCGCCTGTCCGTTCCCAGGACCGCCTGGAATCACCTTCCAAACAAACGCCTGCACCCTGGCCCTGGCCATGCGGCTTCTTTAGGAATCTGAGCTTAAGGCAATGGCCTCATCTTCAAGGATGAGGTGGGAGCCCGGTCATTCTGCCCTGGGCTGCCACGCTTTTGATGGTCGGGGACTCTGGAGCAGCTGCAGCTACAGGCTCCAGGAATGTTCCCCATCCCTGAGAGCAGGCAAAGTCCAGGGGCCAGGAGAAGAGGTCCGCAGAGGGGGACGGGTTGAAAGGGAAGGAGAATGGCCAGGCAGTTTCTCAAAAATGAAGTCTGTCCACATGCAGCTGGCATCATTGGGGCTTGTGGGGTCATTAGGGCTTGTGGGAGGCACAGTGTGGGCCTGGGGGATGGGGGGAGAAAGTCCTGGGAAGGAGTCTGCTGGGGGTGGGTTGGGGCATCTGGGCTCAGGAGGGGCCGGGTGGGCTGCAGATCCAGGCAGACATCTCCAGGACAGTGCGGGAGCTGGAGCTGGAGAAATAGAGCAGGCAAATCTGGACAGAGCTCAGGGATGGATGTGGCCCAAGTCTTCAGCCCCCGCCCTAAAAGCGGAGGTCCTGGGCTCAGGCACCAGGGAGGTTTTTGAACCCTCCTCATGTGGCCACTGGGAGTGCTGTGTGGCCGGGGCCCATTCCCCCACTCTCAGTGGTCTTGAACTTCTGCTGCCCCAGCAGAGGCCTTGGGTCAATTTTCCTGAGACCAGGGGAGGCAGGAAGAAACAGGAGAGATGAAGATGGCAGGAAGGGAGGGAGGGTGCTGGCACTGGCCACGCAGCCTGCAGCCTGAGCTGAGAAGAGAGGGTGGGGGGCAGGGCCCATGACTAGGGACCAAGGGACCTGGAGATGCATTTCGGCTGCTGGGGTCTTATTTAGCAGCTGCAAGGGCAGGCCGCCCTCAACACCTTGGAGCAGTCTGGCTTGTCTGTCTGTCTTCTTGGGTTTCCAACACAACATGAAATAATATAACATAATGTTACCTGGGAGCTTTATTCATTTATTTACATGAGTGAATTCCACACAGGCCCCAAGATAACCAGTTGCAGCCTGTCTTCTGCCCATGGGGCATGGGTGAAGGGAAGGGCAGGCTGTGCAAGGAAATGGTGATCGTATTTCAAAAGTCCAGCTTCAGGGTCATCAAGAGATAAGGGTAATTGTGACAGATTGCTTCCTTCCTTAGGACGTTTGCACTCATAAAAGCCAGAAGGAAAAATCACCTCTAATTAGATTAACACTTCATGCTCCCGGTCTATTAGGCCATTTGAAGATACAAAGAAGTAAAAGTAGATACATTTTGTTTGACAATCCAATTTCATCAAAACATTAGCTTCCAGGACTTTCATAAAAGTAACCAGGTTTGTCTTTGAGATGGAAGTTTGCCACGTTTGGGAGATGCTGTATGACCCAGCTTTCCTTGAGGGACAGAGACTGCAGCTCTTGTCCCTGGAACACACTGAGGACCACAGCAGGGAGCCATGAGGGTGGGTGGGGGCAGACGGTGCAGACAGACAGACACACGTTTCTGCAGACGCACACGAGTCTGCCTGGCTAAGCCCAGCCCCAGGGGCAGGGTCGGAGAGGGCATGGCTCCAGCTTTCCTTGGAGAGGCCATGGACTGTGCCCCTGACCTGAGGCCCTCTCAAGGCTGGGGCTTTATCCTCCAGTTCAGGACTTGGCAGGCGCCATCCTTTTGCCAGCTTTCGCCCTTTACTCTAGTCATCAGGATCCCTGGCCTTTTCCATGATCCACAGATTGAAAAATACTTGAAAGAGCCTTTTTGGTTTTAGAGATGGAAGGTAGCGTTCTGCTTGTCGGGCTCCCTGCCGGTCCAGACCTGTCCCGTCCGTGATGACCTCCGAGAGCCGTCACACGCATGGGGCACCTCCAGGACGCTGGCGTCCCACATGTGGCTGAGCCGTCCTCGAGCTCTCAGCCACTTTAGTTGAACTGAACCCCCTTTTCTCAGAGCTGACGCATCCGCCGGAACAATGCACGGTGAGTTTCTCAGTCTCCAGAGAGGCTTTTGGTGAAGCTGGGACTGAAGTTAGATCTAGTTTTCCCTGGCGTTGTTTTATAAATGGTGACCTTTTTCTTTATGCCCAAAGTCTTGGCCGCCTTCCCAGGGCTGAGGTGCCCGGTTTCAGACAGGGGCTCACCCAGACCCATCCACAGCAGGAGGCATGGACAGTGCTGGGCTTGGGCCGTGCTTCGGGGTCTCTTCCCTGCTGAGAGTCTGCTCAAGCCGGTGTGGGTGCTCAGGGAAACCTGGGGCTCCTGGCAGCCACTCATCGCTCAGCAGGGCAGAGAGGCAGCCCCCTGAATGCTGGGAGGGAGCCGGGGCGAGACCACCAGGGCCTCGAGCACCCAGCTGAATTGTGGACTCACCTGAGGGCTCAAGGAGGAGAAGTTTTAGAGGGTGTGAGTTGAGGGAGGTGACGTGGCAGGGAGGGGGGTGGTTAAGAGACAGCTGTGTCTGTCCCAGAACCAGATGACCGTGGCCAAATGCTTTGCCCACGTGGTCTTCATCTAGCCACTTGATCTGGAAAACACTTTTGGGTTCTCCAGACCAGGTCCTTGTCACTGAGAGGATGTTGAAAACAGCTGTGAAAGGGACAGCCCAGTTACTGTGGCTGTGAAGAAGGTGCAGTTTCCCTTCCTGAACCTCAGACTCCAGGTGCCTGTGCACTCTCCAGCAGAGATGCCTGCGGGCTGAGACGGTGCCACACAGCGACCTGCAGTCAGGGACGCCTGCTGCCAGCCGGCCACTATCTGCAGGGTGATGCTTGGGCAATGTCCATTTTATGGAGCTATCTGCCGAGTTTGGAAACTGCCTCTCTGGCCTGCAACCACACTGCCTCCTCTACAGCTAACTTCTGGCGCCTGCATTTCTAACAACCAGCTCTGGCCTCTTCCACTGTGGAAATGGGAGGGAATCAATTGCAACCCAGACACTAATGAGGGAATAGAGGAGCTCCAGCCGGCGTTCCCAGGGAGACAGGAGAGAGTCCCACTGCAGGAGGCTGAGAGTGGAAGAAAGGGCATAACTCCAGCCCAGCCCACATGACCTCCAGTCCCCACTCTTGTGATTCAGGCAGGGTGGAGGGACAGTCCTGAAACAGCGATCAGATGACAATGTGCAGTGAGGGACCAGCAACGCAGTCCTCGGACAGAGTCAAACACTCACTCCAGCCTGGGAGCCAGAACAAGACCCTGTTGTTCTCCCACCGAGGCAGCTCCAGTATTCACAGACACAGCCACGGTCACAGACACAGTCACAGACACGGCCACGGTCACAGACACAGTCACAGACACGGCCACGGTCACAGACACAGTCACAGACATGGCCACGGTCACAGCCACGGCCACGGTCACAGACACAGCCACAGTCACAGACACGGCCATGGTCGCAGACACAGCCACGGTCACAGACACAGCCATGGTCACAGACAAGGTCAGGGTCACAAACATGGCCACGGTCGCAGACAGGGTCATGGTCACAGACACAGCCACTGTCACAGACATGGCCATGGTCACAGACAGGGTCACGGTCACAGACACGGTCATTGTCACAGACACGGCCACGGTCACAGACACGGTCACGGTCACAGCCACGGCCGTGGTCACAGACATGGCCATGGTCGCAGACAGGGTCATGGTCACAGACAGGGTCATGGTCACAGACATGGCCACGGTCACAGCCATGGTCACGTCATCCACAGGGGAACAGACAACAGGCGTGCTGAGACGGGCACCAGGATTGCCGTTGCTGTTTGTCCAGGGGGTGATGTGACGACGTACAACGGTGAGGAAGAGGGTAGAATCACAAACTTCTACGGGAAAGGGTCTGAAGTTTACAGAAGAATTCAGGTCTTTAAGGATCAAGTCACATATAAAATGCCAAAGAATCAAAGAAGTGTTAGGCAAGAGGAAAGAGAGAGATCTCTGCTGAGACGTGGAGACCCCTGAGAGAGGAACAGCATGTCCTGGTGTCAGGGGCGTGCTGGGCAGACAGGATTCTAAACACCACCCCCTACCCCGCCCCACCGCGCTGTGCTCATCCTGTGCGGTCCTCTCCTTGAGCATGGATGGGGCCCATGTCACACCCGTGGCAATGTTGCACTGTGTTGTGTAAGACTCTGCTTTAGCCAGGGAGAGATTCTCTCTCTGGCTTGAAGAAGCTGCCCCACTGTGGGGGCCCTGGGGCAAGGACCTGCAGGCAGCCGCTCGGAGCCAAGATTGGCTCCCAGCTGGCTAAAGACATGGAAAGCTTCAGCCCTGCAACCACGAGACCTGAATTCTCCCAATGTCCAGTGAGCTTGGAAGAGGACCCCAAGCACCAGACGAGAACAAAGCTCCTGCTGGCACTTCGTCTCAGCCCAGTGGGATCTGGGCCAAGGAGCCCAATGCCCCCATGCTGGACTTAGGACCCACGCAGCCCATGGAGTGACCCGAGGTAGTGCTTGTGACCCACTGAGTTTGAAGTCATTGCTTATGCAGCAATAGAAACTGAGATGTGAAGGAGATTCCCTGGGCACCGGTCAGCCACCTGTGTGAGGCTGCTGAGACAGAACGTCCACGCACACAGCAAATCATCTGAAGTGGGTTTATTCCCTGCAGACAGGAAACAAGGGTGGTAGAAGATGAGGGTGCCTTGTGAACCAGTCCTGCAGGCCCAGGAAAGCGGCAAGGAGGGGACAGAGCCTCATCTACCCTTCGCTGTAACCAAGGGACTCCAAAAAGCAGCCCTCAGTGGGTTTTGTACCCTGAGGTCATGTGAAGCGCTGGGCTAAAGGTGGAAGGATGTCTTATTTCTGGGGTGTGGCCCAAACAAAGCCTGGCTGTTCTCAGCCTGTTGCATTCCCAGCGCATTCCGGTCATTCTGGAGAGGTACCAGCCAGAAACAGGGACAACCAGGTTTTGTCCACGGCCACCCAGAGAACAGTCCCACAACATAGCTGGACTTAAAGAGATATGCAGCTTGGGCCGGGCATGGTGGCTCATGCCTAGTCCCAACACTTCGTGAGGCTGAGGCGGGCAGATCATGAGTCAGGAGATCAAGACCATCCTGGTTAACACAGTGAAATCCCGTCAAGACTAAAAATACAAAAATTAGCTGGGCGTGGTGGCGGGCGCCTGTAGTCCCAGCTACTCGGGAGGCTGAGGCAGGAGAATGGCGTGAACCTGGGAGGCAGAGCTTGCAGTGAGCAGAGATCGCGCCACTGCACTCCAGCCTGGGTGACAGAGCAAGACTCCATCTCAAAAAAAAAAAAAAAAGGAGATACGCAGCTTGCTGTCTACTCAGTTGACGGGGGGCTTTCTTTGCCTGGTTGTTCTACAACGTTGGACTTCCTTGGTGGTGGTGGCGGTACCGTGTGTGTGTGTGTGTGTGTGTGTGTGTGTAGGCACACATGTGCATGTGTGTATCAATGTGTGCATCTTTGTGCATATGTGCATTTGTGCAACTATGTACATGTGCGTGTGTATACACATGCCTGTGTATGCTTATCTTAGCATGTCCTGTGTGTGTTCATGTGTTTGCATGTGTGTGCACCTGCATGTATACATGCTGTGGATGTTTGTGTGATGTGTGTGCTTATGTGTGTGTGTGTATAGTCACACACACACGTGTGCAATCTTGGCCCCATGGAATGTACTCTCTGGGCAACGTAGATGTTTCATGCAGGCTCGGGAATGTCAGGCTTCTCTCAGGAGCAGTTCACAGGACTCCTCGTCCCCATGGCTGTCAGGACCCCTTCTTTGGGAGAAGTCCTGCGTCCACCTGGAGGGCAGGGAAGGGCCCTGTTTCACACATGGCTGTGCAGCCTTCACTTCAGCCCCCACCTCCGTCCCGGGTCCCAGCCACTGTGCTCTCACCCTTCCTTGAACTGTCCCTGACACGATACTGTTGGGTTTATCATTGTAAGCTGTAATCACTATAGAGATGACTTATCTGACCTTCTATAGAGATTATAAATCCCTTCGGTGGCAAAAACTATACATCATTAATTGAAAAATTATTTTATTATACTTTTAGAACAACATTTTCCAGAAACTGGTGTCGTTACGCCACATAGGGTCTAATCCTCTCTCCCTGCAGAGCTGGGACCGTCAGGCTGTGCACAGGTCCCCGTGAGATGGGTGTCTGCCATCTGATTGGGCTGAATGGAGGCTGCCCACAGCTTCTCTAACAGCCCCAGATGCTCCCGGGGCCACGTGCACTCAGTCAGAGCTAAAGGGACCCATTCTGCCTGGAGACCCTCCCAGAGACACCACCTCACTCTGAGTCCCAGCAGTGCTTCACCATGTTCTGTGGAGGAGAATCCCTGGCCGGACCCTGGGTCATCCCACCCAATAAAAGAGCTTGTGGGTATTACAGAAAAGGCTTAAATTTGATAGTTAAAGATAGAAATGGCCACTGAAGAAAATTCATCTGTTATAATATACAAATAAATCACGTGTTTATTGAAATAGTACCTCTATGAGGAATATTTTAAGAATGCGAATGGGGTTTTGTTTTTGTAAACTTTCAATTACCTTCCCCTCCCTGACCCTGCCCAGGTATTCATCTCCTGCCCAGATCGCAGGGTAGCTTTCCTCAAATGCACGCCCCATCCGAATTTTCTTCTCCCCTGTCTCTGGAGAGAATGCCCAGGCTCCTGACTGTGTCTCAGACTGCCCTGCGCCTCAGCCTCTGGCTCTGCTGCCTCTTCCTTGCTCCCTCCTGGGCTCTGGCACCCCCAGGCATGTTCAACCTTTTGTGATTCCTGCATTCCCTGTAGTTCATGACCCAGCCTTTGCCCTGACTGCCAGCCGGTCCTGGAATAGCCCCTAGACTCCTACGTGAACTGTGAGGAGTATTCATGTTCCAAAGTCACAGCACTCTGGAAGCCACCTCCCCAGGCTGCTGTGGGTCTTTGCTGGGTCCCACTAGCATCCAGGTCTGTCTCTGCCGTGGCCCTAGTGCCATCTTAAGAGTCTGTTAGCTCCTTACCAGCGCTACCCTAGACCATGGGCTTCCTTGATTTATTTCCGCAGGATCCTCAATACCCAGCTGGGCTCAAGGCACAGTGAATGCATAGTCCATGTTTTTAAATGAATGCTTTTATGTTCTAAATGACTTAAACATTCCCTTGCTCTATTAGCTGAGAGAGTCTAGAAGCAATGACACCTCACTAGCAATGAACACACCAGTGCCCAGATCTTGGTTTCTAACACCGTTCTAGGAAAGGAGAATTGACTGATTCAAGGGCAAAGGTGGGACATGCAGAAGATGACCCCAGCGTATCTTTAGTGGTGGAGATTAAGGAGATGCCCAAAAAGCCAAGCGATGAGCTCCTGTCAGAGGCGCACAGGAGCCAGGAACCCCCCACGGAGCTCGCCAAGGCCAACCTGGAAGAAGCTGAACAGGAAAAGAAGCAAAGTCACACTGGAGTCCAGCCCAAGCATGGGCTGAATATCCATGAGTCCATAGCAATGTAAATAAAAGATTGCGTACATAAGCAATGTGGAGGCATAAACGAGTATTCACCAACCCCCGCCCCAGAACATTTCCCAGTCACTCGTGTAGCTACTTCTCCTCCTTGGAAGTGGACACAGCCCGTACCCCTAAGTGTGAGCTGTGCGTAGCGATGTCCCTCCAGAGAGGACAGCATGGAGAGGGGCACTTCACAGTGGGGAGACCTCAGCCAGCCAACCACGGCCACCACTGTCAGTGAGGAGTCATGTCAGCAGTGTGTATACCCTTGTTATGACCTGATGAGAATGGCATTTACCTGTGTGGTCTTCGTCCCAAAACCCATAACCCTGGGCTATTTATGAGGAAAACCTCGGACAAATTCCAACTGAGGAGCATCCTGCAATGCATCTGTCCAGGGCTCCCCAAACCATCGTGACTTTGCTCCTCAAAGTCATCAATAGCAACGGCCGTCTGAGACCCTGTCACAGCCAAGAGGAGTCCAAGGAGATATGGCAGCCAAATGTGATAGGGTCCTGGATAGAAACAGAAAATTGGGTAAAACCTAAAGAAATCTGAATAAACACAGACTATTGTTAGTAATAATGTATCAGTGTTAGTGGTGATGAATCTAGCCTACTAATATGTTAACAACGTGAGAAACTAGGTAAGAGTATATTTTGACTTTCTGTAATATTCTTGCAAATTTTTAGTACGTGTAAAACTATTGCAAACAAAATAATTTATTTTTAAAATGACCTGCCTAAAAGAGGTTAAACTTTGATTGCAAATCAACTAAACTCAGACTGTTTTCAAGACATTACTCTTTGTCATGGTCTGTAGGGGTTCTGAAAATTTTTACAAATATAATTTCTCCTTCTGAAATGAGGTGTTCCAGAATGCCACGCCTCCAAAGATATAATTGGGGTTTTGCATCAGGGGACACAACCCTGAAAGTTACCCAAGAAAGAAATGGTCATGAGTCATGAGTCTAGAAATTAAATTTTCTAATGTTCTAGGTATTGATTTTCTTGGGACGTCTGACATGTCTAACACTTATACTCCACCACATCACTGAATCTGTTGTACTTTAATGCTGATTTTTGTTTGTTTGCTTTCAACCATGGATCATTTCAGCGCGGCTTCAGGCTTAGCATTAGATGCTAACAGCAACTCTATTGAATATCTTTCTTTAGGTATCAGCATTTTCTACCTGGGAGAAAGAATTACACAAAATCGTGTTTGACCCACGCTATCTCCTGCTCAACTCTGAGGAACGAAAGCAGGTAATGGAGTGGGAGGACACTTTGACCGCAGAGACGCAGCATGAAAGCGACTGCTGCATCCTGGATCTGGGGAGCTTTTCGTTTCTGAATGACAGACGCTGTGTTGTAAATGTGGCCGGTGGGGAGGAATTACAACTCCAGCACTGGAGCTTGCAAACTTGTAAACAGAAGAGTTAGAGGGACTGAGGAAGGCTATTCTGGTCATTATTCTTACCTCACCATTTGGTTATGACCCTGGAAGACAAATACTTTTAGAGATGAAAATGTAGATTTTAGGAGCATTAACCCTCATTCCAAATGACCATAAATCATATGTCAAAAATACGAAATACTGAAGGTATTATATAAAGATGGTGAAATAGGTGGTCTTACATAAGACCTTAAGGTTTTATATGCTTAAAGTCTTATATAATATGAAAGTTGTCAGAATCAAAATGAAGCCAGTAATGTTAAGAGAACCCTGACAAATAGAATGGGGGAAGGCCATGAAGAAAGGGTTCTCACACTTGTGTACCTGATAACTAAAAAGGCTCTATGAGAACCACAGTCTTGCACACAAGGTCATCAGAACCTATTCTATCCTATCCTATCCTATCCTATCCTATCCTATCCTATCCTATCCTATCCTATCCTATCCTATCCTATCCTATCCTATCCTATCCTATCCTCCTATCCTATCCTATCCTATCCTAGACAGGGTCTGGCTCTGTTGCCAAGCCTGGAGTGCAGTGTTCCAATTTCAGCTCACTGCAGCCTCCACTTCCTGAGCTCAAGCCATCCTCCCACCTCAGCCTCCTGAGTAGCTGGGACTACAGGCACCAGCCACCAGGCCTGGCTAATTTTTGTACTTTTTGTAGAGATATGGTTGTTCTATATTCCCCAGGCTCATCCTGAACTCCTGGGCTCAAGCAATCCTTCCACCTTGGGCTCCCAAAGTGTTGGGATTACAGGTGTGAGCCATTGCACCTGGCTCATCACAAACTTATACACACAAAAAGCACTTCTCCAGGGACGCCTGCCCAACAACTGCCTGTCCAACCTCAGACTGGCTTCGTCCTGTTATGAATCTCTGTAGCCAAAGATAATTATTTCAAAACAATGATTTAATCCTCTCATTTATTTTTCCTTAAAAATTACTGTCTTTTTTTTACCTCCCTGAGTATTCTTGTCATTTATGATGGCATGTGTATTCCCATCGCACTGCTCTCTTCCCAAATAAGCATTCATTTCATTTTAGAGAGCCTCTTTCTGCTTGTTCTTCAGGTTGACAATAATAGTAATGAAATAGGAGTGGTCCAGATAACAATAGCAGCACAATAAAGGGTGGAAGTTCTACAGAACGTTGCCCAGAAAATAAGGAATTGATTAGAGGGGGTTCTCTGGGGGCTATTTTAAGGAGAGGCTTGCCAGGGGTCTGCCCTAGCTTTTCACAAAGTTGGTGCCTGAGCCAACACTGCTTTCCATATCAAACAGACAGAGGGACAGATGGTGTTGACTCACAGGAGGGGCCTGTGGTTGCTGGGGGAGTGGGCAGCACAGCCTGGGTCTATGTGGCCCGCAGAGCGCGTCTGAAAAGGGCTCTGAGATAGATGCTGGGAGGTCCGGACTTTCCTGCCCAGACTCCATGTGTGCGGTCACGTCTTGCCCTCCCTTTGCCCTTTGAGTTCAGAAATGATGCACATGGAAGGTGAGCTATTAAGAAGAGCGGCTGAAAATGGAAGAGCCATTTGTTAATTTGGGGAGGAGGGATTCTGTGACCAGGGGCCCCCAGGTTGGTGTCCACTGGATTTCTCACACCAGCAGAGTCTGATAAAGCCCCAGACGGAGGGTATGGGAATTGCCATTTTATTTTCAGTTCTGTCCTCTGCTCACCAAGTCCCTTTAAGCACATGCCTGAGATGATGTCAGTGGAGCACTGACTCACAGGGTCTCAGTCACATGGACCCACGTTGCTCGTTGTAACCAGCTCCCACTCTGTCCCCACTCCCACTCCCAGCCCTCGCCCCACCACTCCGCTCACTGGAACTGGACCGTCTCCCTGGAGCAGTCTCAGGGGCAGGCTAAGCAGTGTGACGTGTTCCCAGGATTGACTGCCTTGGAATACAGAACTTGAACCTTTCAAGAACTTGGAATTAATAATCTTTTACTGTCTTCTAGCTGAGTTTCATTTTCTATAATGAAGTATTTTAAAATATGTGAAATGTGTTATCACAGTCTCAAAATAATACTACAATAGAGTTAGCTGAGTTTGGGTGTTATATATTTTTTTCCTATAGTGAAGGAAAACCATAGACTTTGATAACTGGTAATATTTCACCATTTTGTTGCAATTTTAAAAATCAAAAATTTCAGCTATGGCTGGGCACAATGGCTCATGCCTGTAATCCCAGCATTTTGG
>NW_012115200.1:2321935-2326155 GCF_000951035.1 Colobus angolensis palliatus | reverse complement strand
GCACATCTCTTAGAACAACTGGGAACACAGGGGCCCAGTCTGCTTGCTGGATGGAAGTGGTTCATGGGTAGGGCAGCGCCAGCCCCATTATGTCCCCCCGATATCCCCCCTGATGTCTGGGGGACATGGGCATCCCACCCAGGGCTCATCCAAGAGAGCACTGTGAGGCTGGACCTTCCTCAGGCCATCGTCAGAGACAGCAGATGCCAACCCTGATGGGGCTGGGCCTACCTGGGCTGGGATGCCCTGCCCTTGCCTGGGTGGGTCCTCTGCAAATAGATGAGATGAGAATATAGCTCATGCTAATTACCCGTTGCCTGGGGAAAGCCTTTAAGCATCCCTATGAAATCACCCAGAGGAAACTGTGGGCCTGTCCTAATGTCCTGCAATTTGGTCCCAGAAGGTTCAGTGGGAAGGAGGAGGAAGCAGGCCACACTATAGCCAGCACACTGGAGTGGCCAGAGGGCGTTCAGAAGTGCCTGCAACCTCATCAAAGGGGAGCATGGCAGCTCGTATGAGGAGGAGGATGGAGAGAAATCATAGCAGGACCCCATCCAAAGACCACAGTCCTATTTAGGAAGAAATTGGGTTAGACGTATCAGACGTAGAATCGGTACAGGACCTCATGTCACTCAGTACAGGACCTCATGTCACTCGGTACAGGACCTCGTGTCACACGGTGTGTTCATGGGGAAAGCTGAGGCCCCTGGTGTGAAAATCACAGCCTTTCCTCTGCCGGGGGAGCTGCACAGGAGAAGAGGGTGATCCTACACAGAACCAGGGTCGAGGGAGTGTGAAGCAGGCCTGTTTCTATGGCAACAAATAGCGTTTTGTTTTATTGCGCTAGAACATACAGCAGTGATATAATGGCCAACGGAATCTCTTTTAAAAAGTCATGCTCCACTTTGGATAAAGCTGGTATAATTTGTTAAGGATGAAAAACAAAACCTGCGCTGTTAAATTTTAGCAGCATAAAATAAAGTAACAGCAAAGCGAGAGGAAAGAGAGGAGCATTTGATGAGATGGAGAAATGGTTCTAGGCAGAGAGAGAAGCAGGCATTTCTAAAGAGCTCTGACCCCACAGCCAGTGAGGCCTTCTCTCCAGATCTAAAATTAATAGAGCAAAACTCTAGCTAATGATGGAGCCATATGCTTTTATTTGGATAATAACCCTACATTCATTTTTTTTATTAGTTAAATATAAGACAATTGAGAACTTACATTGCTATAAGAGGCCAATTATGGCCGGGCACGGTGACTCACACCTGTAACCCCAGCACTTTGGAAGGCCGAGGCGGGTGGATCACCTGAGGCCAGGAGTTTGAGACCAGGCTAGCTAACATGGTGAAACCCGTCTCTACTAAAAATACAAAAAAATTAGCCAGGCGTGGTGGTGGGTGCCTGTAGTCCCAGCTACTTGGGAGGCTGAGGCAGGAGAATTGCTTGAACCCAGGAGGCAGAGGTTGCAGTGAGCCAAGATCATGCCATTGCACTCCAGCCTGGGCAACAGAGCGAGACTCTGTCTCAAAAAAAGAAAAGAAAAAAAGCCAATCATATTCTTACATATACATGCACGTATTCTCAATTTGAGCCGTATTTGTGGATGTTTCATTTTGCTACTGTATCTTCAGGAGACCAGTAGCATTGTGTATTCATAACCCTGTAAAGGTTTGCCACTACTGACATGGAATATGAAACAATGAGACAAAGTGGGAAGGGAGCCGCTCCAGAGAAGGGGCTGAGCGGTGCTGGGGTGGAGGCTTTCACCTGCCCACCCTTACTTTCTCATCGCCCCCTCACTTGGCATGAGTGTCGAAGAAGCTGCCTGCTTGGTCCTCGCTCACGTTCTAAGCTCTGCCTGGCGGTTGGTTGGATTGGTGCAGAGTTGCCACTGATCGACCTTATAGGATCCTATGTGGACTTTCTCTTGATATTTTTGTTTATGTTTATCACATTTGCATAAACACTCATCTCCAGTTTATTTTTAATGTTCTTGAGTTCGGGGTAGCATTAGGAATGAAAGAACTTTGTCCCTCGTTGACTCTGTAGTCTATAAATGACCATTTTTCGGTTGTTAGAACAATGATCCATCTTCCTCTGGCAGAGAAGAGGTTTTGTGGCCTGTCATAAAGAGATTGCATCTCGTTACGCGGGCTGCCGGGTTCCAGGAGAAGTGCCCTGGAGCCTGGCCCAAAATTGCCTGCCAGCTGATGTGCCTGTCCTTCCCACTGAGGAGCAAGGTTTTCCTGTGTGGGGCAGCATTTGAGATGCACTTCTGGTCAGACTGGGGCATGCCCAGTGCCCGAGGGTCAGGCCTCCTGGTCAGTTGTTTCCACACGGATGACCCAGGCAGCCTGGCATCCCAAGACCTCCTCAGAAGAGGCCGTTTGTGCGCCCTAAGTCCTCCCCAACACGCCAGACGCCCAGGTTCACAAGTGGGGACCAGAGATGCAGAATTTACTTTCTTTTCACAAGTTAAGGTCATTTTTGGGAGACTCGAATGTCAATTACGTCACCCTAGGAAGTGACTAGCACGAACTGAGTGCTCTGCTGTGTTCTAGTGCCACTGGCCATGATGAGAAAGTGAGGAGGCCGTGCAGTACGGATGCTGCTCGGAGACCACAGCAAGGACCATTGCAGCCTACAGCATGAGTTCCAAATTGCTACTTGGTTCCAGATGCCTGCAGAGAGGGCGGCGAAGTCATTCTCCGGGTTTCTCCAGCAGGGCTGTTTCACGTTTGACCCAGAAATGGCGCCTGCATGTAGAGAAACGCCAGGCCATGTGGGGACCCAGGTTTAATTATTGAGACCGCTTGGATCCTGGAGAGCTATGCTGAAAGGCTGTTGCTCATAACTCCAGCAGCTGCAAACAAGGACAGCTTTTGCCATAGATTCTTGCTGCTTTCTCATGTTGTGCTTGGAATACAAGATTTCATTTCTGATACGCAATTTCATGATGTTTTTCTTCTGTGTCTGTGTTTTAAGATATTTGAACAGTTTGTCAAGACAAGAATAAAAGAAGAATACAAGGAAAAGAAAAGTAAATTGCTGCTAGCCAAAGAAGAATTCAAGAAACTTCTAGAGGAATCTAAAGTGTCTCCCAGGTATGGAGAGAGAAATATACCAGATGATTTCTGGGGCTGGGAACCTACCAATTACAAGCGGACTCTTCAGGTTTGTTTTTGTTAAATTGTGTAACCCAGGCTTCCACAGACACAAAAGTGTGAGCTTTGAAGACCTGCGGGTGAGACCGGGCTGACTCCCCTCTACCTTGCTGCCTGTCATGAGCCTCCAAATGTCCCTCTCGTCAGTCCTGGGAAAGTGGGCTATTTGGTATCCAAATGCCTCACAACAATTTTATTCCCACCCCGCATGCCTTTCAGACGTCAGCAGCCCTGACTGACCCAGTTAACCAATCAGTACGTCAGCACCCATGAGATGAGGTCGAGTTTCTGAGCTAATGATCAAGAAGCAAAAATGCAAAGCTAACTACAAACAGCAGCACCATAACCCCTACCACACCCCTTGGTTCCAGATGTCTTAACAGTTGGTCCCAGAATAAGATGAAGATTTGATACACTGGAGACGTGAACTGAGTTAACTGGGTTGCCAAGACTTACTAAAATAATAAATGAGGCATTATTTCCATGAAATAAGACACACTTATAAGAAAAGAGATGTTAGAAATCGGAAGAATACATAAGCTTAACTCTTAAAAATTAGCTTTAGTTGACTAATCTTTATAAATTAATGAACATGTACTACTCTTAGAACTATAAAACTGTAAGTTTTGTAAGCATAAAAATGGTTGACAATGTATTTTTATTTTAGACTGGAAGATCCAGCATCAGGTTTTTGTTTGTTTGTTTTTTGTTTTTTGTTTTTTTGTTTTTTGTTTATTTTTGAGACAGCCTCACTTTTCACCCAGGCTGTAGTGCAGTGGCACGATCTTGGTTCACTGTAACCTTCGCCTCCGGGATTCAAGCAATTCTCCCTGCTTCAGCCTCCCAAGTAGCTGGGATAACAGGCACCCACTACCATGCCCGGCTAATTTTTGTATTTTTTAGTAGAGACAGGGTTTGGCCACGTTGACCAGGCTGGTCTTGAACTCCTGACCTCAGGTGATCCACCTGCCTCAGCCTCCCAAAGTGCTGGGATTACAGGCGTGAGCCACCACGCCCGGCCCGGTGGCATATTTTTTGAATCGCCTCCCTCAAGGG
>NW_012115200.1:2298131-2321873 GCF_000951035.1 Colobus angolensis palliatus | reverse complement strand
GCGCCCGGCCAGCATGTTTTTAAGCGGACATTAATTGATGCTTTCTATGAAGGCATAGGCCTCCTTTGTTTGACCTGTGGTTTGGTTGATCAAGAATTGGGTGGCCTAAGTTAGTGCTAGTTACACAATCCTCATAAAACTTCTCTAAACTATTCTAGAGAACAGGTGCTTTCTGAATGGGGAAAAATAGCATGAGTTATCTTCATCACAAGTGCTAACGTGGGCAAGTAAATGTGTGTCCCATTGCTTACAACTTGTGATTTTCTATGGTTAAAGTAGACATGAGAATGCTGGGTTCTAGCCATGGCTTAGCTGTGTCCACCCACCAGGTGGCCATGGGACAGAGGCCGCGGAGGCAAGGGCTTGGGAAAGGTGCGGGAGCCCCTTCTCTGCCTTAGTTCACAGCCTGGCCCTGGCCCATCTTATCCCAGCCATGGGGTAAGTATTGGACCTTCCTGTGCGTCAGAGCCCTCCTCCAAATGGAAGGATGACCACACACACCTCAGAAAGTGAATAGGAGGATGGAGTGAGGGGCTGCAGGGAGGGACCCCAGTGGCGCCTGGCAGGCAGGAGGAGCTCCAAAAGTGATAGCTGTCATTACTATCGAGACCGTCATTACTGTTGAGACTGTCATTGCTATTAAGGACATTTGGCCAGCATTCTCTGTCTCTCTGTTGATAAAATAGTAGCAATAAGCCACATACTCCCCTTCCCATGAATATATCACGAAGACAACGGAAAAAGATATTCAGAATGCAATGAGTCATTTAAAAAAGATGACACACACACACACACAAGGAAAATGAGTGGAAGAAATTAGAAGGGAGTTAAACTGACTATTTTTAAAATTAGATTTAATTGCCTGCTATTTTTTAAAAGAAATTTGATTGTATATATTTAAACTATACAACATAATGGTATAGGGTGCATAGATATCATGAAATGCTTACTATAATGCAGTAAATTTTAGCATTTACACTTGAGATATATTGCTTTTATAATTATAAAGCATTTTTTTTTATTTTTAAAGTAGCTAAGTTTACAACATTTCAAAAACTTTTTCCAGATCTCCTGTCTACCGTTCTGTAGGCATCCTATTGAAACATGTGCAATTCAAATGACCACATGCTGGACAGCTAGGCTCATCCCCATGCAGGCCACGTGGGCCTCTTAGAAGCAGCCGCCTGGGGCTGTGTAGCCTCCTACAGCCATACAATCCCTTCCTGGTCGCCCGTCTCAGCCTCAGTCTCAAGCAGCCTGTGGGAATGGTGGTGACGGGATAGTCCAGAACACTCCTGGACAGCCCCTAGCCCCAGCCCTGCCCGCCTCTCGGGAGAGCAGCCACTAGGGACTGGGTCCTAGCCAGGTGGGGTTGGCTACCTGGTGGGGTTGACACCTGGTGCTCCTTCTTGAAAGCTGCAGCAGCTGCCTCCTTCATGGCAGGCTATCCGAGTCCTGCTTAGTGGAGGGAGAATAGAGATGCAGGGCCCGTGAACTCAGCTGACCTTCCTGAGCTCACACCACAGCTCGTCAGCATCAGCAGAAAGCCAGTGCTGCCCCTCGGCATGGCTCAGGGGCCACAGAGGTATAAAGCTCCCTTTCTTTTCAGGGACACTTTTTCAGAGAGACCCAGAATAGGACCTGTCTGGCAGCTGCACCTCTCCAGCCCCTAACTGAGAATGTGTAGATGCCTGTCTAGCCAGGGGAGCGTGGAACAAGCCCAGGCGAGTCTGACCATTTGACTCACCCCGAGCAGGTCAGGGGTGGAGTGTGGCTTAGCCACGGCACAGGAAGTTTGTTACATCAGTAAAAGAAGGAAGGGGGAAGGAGGGAGAGAAGGAAGAAAGGAATGGGGAGAAAAGGAGGGAGGGAGAGAAGGAAGGAGGAAGGGAAGGCAGGGGAGAGGGCAAGAAGGAGGGAGGAAGAGGGAAGCCAGAGAGAAGTGCTTTTCTTGCGAGAGCTGTGTAAACAAGTACCCCCACAGATGGAGAGCAGGAAAACGGCAGCGCCTTGAGGAAGGAATGAGACGAATTGTTCAATGACAGAAATGAGCATGAGTCTGATAATTGTTTGTCTTGTCTTCTAACAGCCATGTCGGCATAATCTTGTTGTTTGTATATTTCAGAAGCTATTAAGTTATAATAGTTTAACAGAATAATTCAGTGTCTGCAAGGAAGTGTAAAATTCTCTGTGAAGAGAAATGGGAGGGAATAAGAAGAATCTCCCGGACAAAGAATGACCACATTTTGCCAGGCACCCTGGAGCACATTGCCCAGGCCAGGCCCTGCTGTTGCTGGACAAGCGAGTGCATCTATATGGACCAGTGGCTCCAGGCCTTGGCCCCTCTATCCCCGTCCCTGTTCCTGGCTTCAAGTTCAAGGCTAAGAGAACGGGAAGTTGTGGGGCCCGGTGCCTGTGAAGGTCAGGTTGGTCAGTGCAGAGGCGCGTCCTGCTTTGCCCTCTAAGCTGCCCTAGCCTTGAGAACAGCCTTGCTGGTCTAGACTGGGTCACTCGTGTTTTCTTGTGGGGCACCACCTGGCCTGGCAGCTCTGATTCGCTCCATCAGTGTTTGGGGCTCACTACTTGCCAGACACTGGGCTGGACATTCAGGGTGTTTATCGGAGAATGAAGCAGATAATGCCTCCCCCATTCGAATGTGGGAGTCCGGTTCCACACGTGAGGTTTGACAAGATCACCACGGTGAAGAGGGCTATGATGGAGTCACAGTTCTCTGACCTTCTAGATAGGGCGAGTTTCCCAAAGAAGATGCCTTGGCCTGGTTTCTCATGACGAGCAGCTCTAACTCGGGGAAGAAACAAGGGAAGGGTGTGCCAGGCGGAGGGAACAGTGTAAGAAAGACCGTGGCAGGCAGAGCATGGTGGCAGCAAGGAAGGGGCGGAGGAGACCTGGCAGGCAAAGTTGTGATGGGGACGGCTGGGAGAGTGACAGCTGCATGAGATGGCTGAGGAGGCGGCTGGGAGAGTGACAGCTACATGAGACGGCTGAGGAGGCTAGTGGGGGCCGCTCATTTCTGGAGACCACTCAGAGGAGAGACCAGGGGGTCCTGCAAGTGAGGGCAGGTCAGGGCTCTGCAGGACCCCGGTGAGGAGCAGGCATGGCCGGCCAGAGCTGCTCACCCACCGGGTGCCCTGCCGCCCACGGCCCGGCCTGGTGGAAGGGCTGGCTGCTTGCTCAGGCAGTATTGCTGCAGGATCCCTGGGGAGGCCAGAGTTACTCTCTGGCAGGTGTCTCAGGAAACTCTTTCTTTTTCAGGACCACATTTAAGGAGTTTGCAGAGAAATACGGCCGGGATCAGAGGTTCCGACTTGTTCAAAAAAGAAAGGACCAGGAGCATTTTTTCAACCAGTTCATACTTATTCTTAAGAAACGGGACAAGGAAAACAGACTAAGGCTGCGGAAAATGAGATGAGTTTGTGAAAAATGCAATAAGCCCGGGGGGTTGGCCCTGTGTGTGCCGGGGGCGAGGAGGTCGCGGTGGAGACAGACACGGGCGTGGGGCGGCCGGCACCTGCACGACCCAGCGGGCACCGGCGCTGCGGGGTCTTCGTTCTCAGAGGATTACTGTTTCATATTGAAGCTCTCTCTTTTGTACGTTCAGAGTTTGATGCGTTTCTAATCGTCATGATACGTCGATCTCTTAATTGTTTTAATTATGCAGATTACTTGTAATATACACAAATTATCAATCCACTGCAGGACTGTGGGGAAGGGGGAACAGGGGCCTCCGTAACCATGTCAAGGCATTGGTGTCATCACCTGAGACGATTCGCGAAAACTTTTCTGAAAAACCTTCGTGAATGACTTCGTTCCTCCAGGATTCCCGCGGTGTTGAGGAATTCCTTACTCTGTCCCTAGGTCTCAGTCTCGTTTCTGAGTAGCAGCAATAGGGTTTTCATCGTTCATCATAGTGACAAGTGTGAACATCCCACGCCTGGACTGTGGGTCACTTACAGGTTTCCAAGGGTGGCCACGCGTTCCTCCCAGAGGGGCGTCCCGGTCTGGAGCAGGGAGCCGTGCTGGTTGCCACAGGTCCTACTTCAAAAGAATTATTTTGTACAAAACCATCATATTAATATTTGAGTTATTTTTATTGTATGCCCAGAGTTTGCATGAGATTTTTTCTCATCACCTTTGTATAAAAAATTTTTAATTTTTTTTAATCAATAAATATTTTAAACCAGCGTGTGTGTGTGTGACTAAGACATTCCTCATGATCTTAAGCAGCCAAATTGTGTTTCAACTAAAGATACCCAGTTTTGAAAGATTCAGGGGGAAAAAAATCCCGATGATTGCAATAAGGGCCATGAAAATGCCACTCACACCAAATCTTACTTTTCAACATACTTAGTAGTCCTGGCTGGAACCATGTTTGGCTGAACCTTCGCTAATTAATTGCGTTCCTTAAACTATTGAACATCCATTTATTTATTTCAAGATTTGTGGAGTTATCTGTTCAGATACAATGTCTTTGTCCCCTAGTAAAGAGTGACACAGCCTCCTCACCTACCTTCTTTTTAATTAGTTCCCATGGGAACACTTTTTTCCACACTTATTAGGATGTAATTGGGCAGGGTAGGATCCACTCTTCACTGAGATCAGCCCTGGTCCCGACACTGTCACTGTTGACACCTCACCTTCTGTGTCGGGTGGCCCCTGGGGGTTCCGGGCCCGTTGATCAGGCTCAGGCCTACTGTCCAGTCCACCCAACACAAAACTGCAGGTGCACAACCACGTTTCACTTAGAGTGGACACAGCATGAGCAAAGCGGCCCTGACCAGGGGGACTCAACTCATGGCCCCAGTCCCGCCCCTGTCCACAGTGCTGCCTCCTGCTGAACTCCTGGTCCCCCGCCGACTGAGGAGGGAAGGTGCTTGCCAGGACTCACGGAGGAGCCCCCAGCTCTGCTGGCTCCAAACACCAGTAATGGCCTTGTCCGGAGTGGTGCCGATGGCCGTTGTGAAGGAGAAGCCTCAGTGAGTGGCCTCAGTCTGTGGAAGCCGCCACTTTGTAAACCTTTCCTTCCTCTTGGTGAAAGGGGAGCATTGGCTTATGGGCTGGTGTTACTGAGTGTCCACCTCAAGCAAAAGATGAAGAAGTCTGGGAATTGTTGGGATGGACACAGAATGTGGAGATATTCGGGTCCCATGTGCTTGGGAAATCCCCTTCACAAGGCACGCTCTAGTACCGGGGAGAAGACAGTGGTCCTGCGGCCATCAGCCTTGTCTTTCTGTCACTACCCCGATTCTTACGCATTGGGCCAACTTCAACGTGACCTCGAGGGAGGGATGCGGGGTCTGCATGGGCTTTCGTAGAATTGCTCAGGCAGGGGGTGGAGCTACTGCCACAAAAGGCCAATGTTCAGTCTCATCCATGGCCCCTTTGTTGGGCTGATCATGTGGAATTGTCTCATTAATGAGGAAGCAATTTCTTCTCATTCGATTACCTCCCCAGAGGCAGATGTTCTTTCCCTGCCTGAAGCACTTCTACCGTGATCACCACCGATTCCTCCAGGATGGCCTCCATCTCCGGGGCTGCCCGCAAGATGTCTTGTTGACCAAGGGATTCAATCCAAGTGAAAGTCATTGCAACAATGAGCTCAGAGCCACCCGACTCAGTGGTGTTCCCATGTGCCCACCCCCACAGCAGCTGCCTTGATAAAGTCTGGAATGGCCTATGAGGGCCCGGACGTGGTGCCACCTGGGAGACAAAACCCTGAGGGTCTGGTGCCTGTGGGTTATGGTGCCCTCCTGAGCCCAGCAGCCTGCAAGAGGCGGCATTTCCCCTGGAACCAGGTGCAACAAGGGGAGATGGGAGTGGCCCCTTGGGTCATTCCACTCATTAACCTACTTAGGGAATCTTTATGTCCATCCCCACAGCCCTGGGCTGGTGCGTGTGAAGAGCCTGTTGCCCGAGGGCAGAGTTCGCTCACCATCTTGGTTCTGTTCAACTGGAGGCCATGGCAGCTTCCTGCTATTTGGACCCCTCCTGGCTCTGAAGCAGGAGGTGGAGAAGGTGGCCGCTCTGCTGGCTGGGGAGAATTCTCCCAATTCCACATAATGAGGACTCAGAGAACCATGACTGGACCCTGCGGAATTTGCTGGGCATCTTTAGTACCACTCAGTGCTTGGCACTGGTCGGCAGGAAACTCATCAACTCAGAAAGTCAGGAGTGGTGAAGACTTGGACCCCACAGAAAAGCAAGCTTGGCTCACCCATCACGTGGTTTTGGGTAAAAGGAGCCTGAGATGGAGTTGGAAGCGGTGATTCTCGTCCAAGGGCTCATGGCTGTCTCTGGAAACAGGCCCCGAGCAGCTGAACTCTTCCGTGGATCACGTCTCCGCCTTTGTCTCCCCTGTTATCTCACTCGGCCCACTGCCCCGGGTTTCTGCTGGGGACTTTGTGGTGTTACCTCAGTGGATTCTCCCACGCTGGGGGCGGGGCCCCGTCCTCACCAACGCCTGTGAGTGTGCTACGGGGTGAGGGGCCAGAGCTCCATAGTTTGTATTGGTCCCCAAAAATCCTCCCCCAGGGGGTTCTGCCCCGCCCTGTGGCCCCCGAGTCTCCCACACCACGGCTCTGGGCCCTCTTCCTTCCTGCTCTTGGCTGCTTCTGTCAGTGGGAGGGAGCAGCAGGAAACAGTGGTGGTGGAGGGGGGAGTTTGGGGTGTCTGTTCCCCCTCTTCCCTGCTGCCTGGCCACATTGTTTCCTTTGCCCAAGGCCACAGCTCTGGTCAGGGAGCTGTTCCTACAGCCACAGCTCACGTGGACTTTGGCAACAGCGGCCTTTCCTGCCCCTTCAGGCCCAGGCTACAAGCAGCATCTGTGGTGGCTTTTCCCAGGCACTCTGCCCTCCCTGACTTCCCTCAGCTCGGCTCCAGTGTTCAGGGTCACACTCTGGTAAGCCCTCCTCCGCCACCCCTAGCGAGTGGCCATCTGTGGGCCGTCAGCACCATGACCCTCTAATCCCCGCCATCATTTCCATCGTCGCCCAGATGGTAATTATCGAATGCTCACGACAAGGCACAGTTACACCAGAAATGAGATCAGCATGAGTGCATGGGGAGGGCACCATTCTAGCTGTTCCCACAAACGTGAAAGGATCCATACTCTCTCGGTGCTTAGGAACACGGATGCCGCTGGCCTGGAGGAAAACTCCCGGGTATTTTTGCTTGTCATCCAAATATTCGGGGGTCTTGTATGTTAGTTCATACAGCCATGATTATGCTTCGAAGAGAATTAAATGATTTAAAGTCATGGCTAGCTGAGTGATGGAGTCATCTCCATGCTGATGGTTGTGTCTACCTGCACGCCCATCTGTGGGCCCGTCAGCAATGCCGTGGAGATGAAGGGGGAACGCGGGTGTAATTAGGGGCGTGTTCAGGGAGCAAAACGAGCTCTGAAACCCCACGTGATGTCTGTCTATAGGGAGTGCATTTCCCATGTTCTCCTACTTTGGGGGCTGTAGATATAAATAACTTTCTAGTTTCAGTATGTATTTAAGATATTATAGAAAAACAGTATTAGGTTATAATTTCATTTTTCCATGTTTCACTTACATTTTAAATGCCACTAACATAACTTGGATGAACTTGATAATAGCCTCTTAGACTTTAGCAGGAAACTAAAATATTCTATTAGAGTGTCCATCAGAAATCACTGAGTCCCACCAGGACCAGCAAGAGAGTGGAAGGAGAGGCGGTCGCCGGCCTTGGTCGTGGGACAGAAGCTTCCCTCCAAGCCCCAGAGCCCAAGAGCTTCCTGCGGCTGTCGGCTGGCTGGGCCCACCCACCTCTCACCTTCCTGGGACCCTTGCCTTTCACTAACCCCTCCCACCCTCCCCTGACTCCTCGCTTATCCTCCTCTCGGACTCTGTTCTTCTCTCGGACTTGCCCCTGGGGCCTCAGCTCAGGGGTTCCCTGCCCACCTGGGCCCCACCCCGGCCTTCTCTCTCTGCCTGGGAGTTCTCAGCTCCTCCTTGCTGCTGCCAGATCTGCCAGCCCCTGCACACATCAGAGCATGCCCCTTGCCCGTCTGCCGCTCCCCAGCACCCCCTGCTCTGTGGGGAGGCCCCCACAGGGAGGATGAGGGGGCCCCGGGCCTTCCTGGCCATGAGCAGTCGTGACCAGAGGAGGAGTGTGGCGTGATGGAGATGGATGAGCCTGCGTGGACTCACGGCCCTGCTGTTTCTTCACAGATGGTCAAGATACTTTTTTTTTTTTTTTTTTTTAACCAAGGTTCACTCAGTGTTCCATTCATTTCTTTACTAAACGTTTATCGTTGCTACTGTTTATTTTCTTGTTGCTGCTTCTTTCGAATGATCTGCTTCAAACAATAATAAGAGGAAGTTGTATTGCCCCCAAAATACTTACCTTGTTGTTGTTGTTTTTTTTTTTTTTTTTTGCTTGCCTTTTCTCCATTAAGAATGTGAAGTGTGATGCAGGCAAAAAACTCCTGCTTGTTTGTAAAATGCTGTCAGCATAATGTAGTCGTGCCCTTGCCGGGCCTGCCGACGTGAAGAGACCCATGAAGACTGGCATTGTGAAGTCACTGTGCTCTCGGGCACTGGCAATGAGGAGGGAGGGCCATCCGCATGAGAACGGGGACAGTGGGGGACAGGACAGCAGTGGGGTGAGGGGGCACAGAAAACAGGGATTCGGACAGCTGCTCGGGAGAGCAGAATTCAGAGCAAACAGAACTGTTTCCGTACAGTTTTAGGGATTTTGTCTTGCGATTGAATCCCTTCCTGCCTCCAAGCTCTGTTTTCTAAGACTTGATCTTTAAAAATTGCATTACACTTGGAAATCATTTGGGGATCTTAAAATAATGTGTATTTACTGTATTGGAGGTGAGGGAGTGGAAGCCATGTGGAAATAGCCTCTCCGGGGGCTCTGGTGGCTTCTGCAGGTGTAGGGCCAGCAGTGTCTATCCACACAGTGCAGGCTGTGCTCCCCCAGTCACCGCTGCGTGCTTTACAGAGACACACAGACATACCCCACAGCCCACGTGCTCTCCTTGCCATGGCCATGACAAGGGGTGGAGTCTGGGTTCCCATCCTGTGAATCCAGCAGGGACCAGTGACTGCTTTCAACCAGAGAGCACAAGGAGGATGCATGTGACTTGCCAGGCCAGGCTCTGAAAGGAGGCAGCCTCTGCCTGGCTCCTCCTTGCCCAGGACATTCTCCTGTGGGAGCTACCATATTGTGAGGAAGCCCTGCCTGCATGGAGAGGCTCCAGCTGTGGCCTCAGGAGACGTGAGCTAGTGGGGGAGCCTCCTAGGAGCCCAGCTCCCAGCGCTTGAAAGCACCTTCTGACACTGAGCTGGGCGGACACCAACTCTCCCCACTGAGCCCTGCCCAAAGCACACACCCAGGAGCAAAATCAAAGGGGTCATTATTTTAAGCCACTGTTTGCAGGCGATTGGTGCACACTCATTGTAAGTGGAACATGCTGCTATTTCCAGATGACCATGACCCTTGATCTGTAAACAATCTGAGTACTAATCATAGTGAGCAACTGAGCAAATGCTCATTCTAGACCAGGCGTGGAGCTCAGTCCTTTCTTCCTTGACTCATTTTGTCCTCTCAACAATCCTTTGAGGTAAATCCTATTGCCAGTCTCACTTCGCAGAAGACTCTGAAGTTTAGAAAGAGTGAGCGATTTGTCCAAAGTCTGGGTAATAGGGACACAGCTAGAACTTGCACAGAAGTCTGTTTGACTCCAGATCAGCAAACCACACCCTGTGCTGGACCCTGGGCTTCTCCCAGGGCACTCAGGGCTGTGGCTTTGTCAGAATTAACGTCCCTTCCTGCAGGCGCTCATTTCTTTATTCCTTTGACGTGTGCTCTGCGTCTCCTGAGCGGGGCACTGCTGGAAGGGAGCCTCGGAAGCCTGGTCTTCAAGTGACTCATAGATCATCAGGCCACTGACACACAGGGTGGCACATGCTGCCTGGGAGTGTGCAGGGGACTGTGGGAGGGGGGCAAGCGGGGAGAGTAAGGGGGACAGACAAGTCCTGAAGCTGAGCTGGGAGGACTCAGGAGCAGAGCCTTCCAGGCAGAAGGGGCCGCTCACACTGAGGCTCTGAGCACGGGTAACAAGATCTGCCCACGGAACTGCCAGCAGCAGCCATGCCCTCAGGTGTGTCTGGTCAGCTGCATCTTCGGTGCTCTGCCTCTGAAAGGCACGGGACCCATGCTGAACAGCTGAGACATGACACAGGCCAACCAGGGCTTCTCAAAATCCCTTCAATATACGTCATGGGGAGCGAGACAATACAGTGAGTGATCACATTCCTTCATTTGGTTGACAAATACTGATGAGCTCCTAAGATGTGCCAGGCACTGTTGCCAACACAGAGGCCCCAGCAGGAAACAGGATGGTGTGGGTCCTGCTTTTGGGGAACTTGGACCTGGGGAGGTAGGCGGAAACCGGACGGACAAGTGCACAGTGCCCCAGGCTGCTCTAACCCCTTACCCTACCCCAGGGGGCTTAAAACCACAGGATTTAATTCTCATGGTTCTGGAGTCTAGAAGTCGAAGATCAAGGCACCGGCAGAGTTGGCGTCTGGCGAGGGTCCCCTCCTCATAGACGGGGCCCTCCTGACTGTGTCCTCTCAGGGCAGAGGGTGCAAGGGAGCTCTCTGGGGCCCATCTGATAAGACGCAGATCCCATTCCCGAAGGCTCCACCCTCACGAGGTAACCACCTACTCACACGATTACCTTGGGGTTTTTACACGTGAGTTTTGGGGGATGCACTCAGGCCACTGCACACCACATGATTTGAGATGAGGGTCATGAGGGGAGCAGAGGCCGGGACGCAGGCGCCTGTATGTGGCTGCCGGGCACACAGCGTCTCCAGGCCTTTGCCCGCGAATCTCCTCCTCCCTTGAGTCATCGCCCGAGACAATCGCTCTGGCACATCCCTGGGGGCCACGGCCCATCCTCATGAGGAGCCTGAGTGATGGTACCAGCATCTCAGACAAAACGCCATCTTCACACAGCCCACATCACCCTGCGCTGCTCTGGTCTGCCCAGGGCCTCGCATGGCTCTGGTAAGGGCCTGGTGGTTTCCGGTGTTGGTCCCGGGGCTGGAGAGCCTGACTGTGACGGCTTGTCTGTGCCACCATCTCCCCATCTATGCGTTGGGTGCTCTCACAGCTCTGCCTCCTAGAGGGCGCTGGTGAGCATGATACAGAAGCGTGTCTGGACTAGCCCAGCAGGCCAGGGCTGATGCCATGATAACCTTCACCTTCTCCCAAGGCATAGAGAAGGAAATCAGGTGAAGACTTTGCCCACTGCGCTGCAGAGGTGAGTCCCCTGGAGACCCTGGTCACCTCTGCGAGTGTCTTTCCAAGGGGAGTTGAATTGATGGGGGTCTGGCCCCTAGCTGGACAGGCAGGCAGGGGACCGTAATGCAGCTGCCTCCTGAGAGTGACTCTGGCTCTCCAGGGACGTGTCCCCCAACATGCAGCACTCAGAGCCAATGCACAATCTGACCGCTTCCTTTCCGACAAGGAGGCTGGTGGCCTGGGAAGCAGAGGGTTTGACCTGACCGACGGCTGCACAGGCTTCTAGGGGCAGACCCTCACAAGTAGACAAGGCCCACCCAGAGGCTCTTTGGCAAGCAGAGCTCAGAGCAGAGACAACACCTCCTGTGAGTCTCCAGTCATCACAGAGGAAGCTGAAGTCTGGGACATTCGTCTCTACCGTGGGGTGGCCCTTCCCACGAGCCCATGTCCTCAGGGTCGCTGAGCCAGTTCTGTTCCCCGATCAGCAGTTCAGTCAGCACTGTGGACAATTGCCCCATTTTCTCCCTTATTCTTCCAAAGCTCCCTCTTCCCATTCTCACTGGTGCCTCTCTCCTTAGATACACGAGCACCTCTTGTCTCATTGGAACCGAGTCCTGCAGGTCACTAACCCTTCTCTCAGCAGTGACCTGGGTCATCTCATCTCTGATCCATCCCATCCACGTTCACGTCATGTTGAATTTGGGGAGCAGTCGTATGTTGAGTTTGGGGAGCAGTCGTGGGGGCATTCTCACATTTGGCCCTTGCCCTGCGTCCCATTACACAGGATCTATTCCCCGTGGTTGGGAGGTCAGCAGCCTCTTCGGCAAGAGAGGGCGCATGAGTGACTGAATGGATCAATTGCCTGCGTGGGGATGTGTGGTCAGATGGACACCACACAGCCTAATTCCCGATCTAACAAACCCCTATCTGGAACGGGATGGGAATTGTAAAGCCAGTTAGCTGTGTACCGTCTCTCTGTCGACTGAGCACATAGGCACTGGGATTTTCCAATGCCGTGTGTGTCAGGCAGTATGTGAATGTGCAGCACGGGCCCCGGCCATCCTGAAATGATGAATTACTTCCAGTCCAGTCACCTCGCCCAAATACTTTCAACCCACCGCGACCTTGGTTTGCAAACCACAAATGAAAACAGCTGCTCTCTTGCTCTGCCGGCATATCTCCTCCACACATAAAAGTTGGTAATCAGATGACTTTGCCAGCTCATTCCCTTCAAAGCCCAGTGCAGGCATTTTGCTCTGGGCACTGCTAGAATAACCCGCAAACAGAGACTGTGCTGAAATGAAGCTGTTCCATACGTGAGCAGCTGAAGAGCAACTTTCTCTCCATCCTGCCCAGGTCGGGGGGCAGCCTGCCCAAACGCGGACAGACGCTGAGCCTGCACCACCTGTGCCCACTGAACTCGTGGCAGCCGGTCTCTGAAACCAAAGCAGACACTTTTAGAAAAGGCTGAAATGATGACAGGTATTCTCCAGGCTTCCCGAATTTGGAGGAGGAGCTGAGATGGGGCTTAGGGGTAAGACGAGTGTTCCTACATGGGCAGGCTGAGGCTAAGCTGCAGGGCTACTGTTTTCCATGTGGCCATCCTGGATTTATCCCTGGGCTGGTATGATGGGGGAATCTGAGGTGTCCTGAGAGTGGAAAAAGGGGGTTTCCTTTGTAGAGATCAGCCTGACAGAGGACACGGTCCTCTCCCTGCCACCCCACCTGCCGCCCCACCGGCCTCAGGCCACAATCCTGCCACTACTCATGGAGAAGCTCTCTGGCCACTGGTTTTCACTCCTGACATCCCAGATGCCCTCATTCAGAGCAGCTCAGAGTTCCCATCAGGCAAAGGGAGCAGCATCCATCAGGCAAAGCCTCAGGCCGGGGGCCCTGTGCCCGCAAGTCCAGCCTCCAGCCAGGTGAGTGCTGCCTTCTACACTGGCCAGTCCTCCCCACCTGCCCCACCCTGACCCATGTTGGGCAGCCTGCAGGGACTCCATCTTGGGGCAGCATAGATCTTCCCACAGCTTCTGACTTCAGGCAGAGAGGTGCCCTTTCTATTGGTCGGGAGGTCCTGACTGCAGGATTATGTGCCTTGGAGGGCAGGGCTTGGGATTAAGCACTCTGCCTCCCCAGCCTGATGGGAGAGCTCCTGGAACTGAGCTGGGGCCCAGCAAAGCAGCATGGAGCCACTGGGGCTGAGCCCCTCCCTACTGATGTATATGTGTGTGTGTGTGTGTGTGCACGTGTGCACATGTGTGAACGTGCACCATGTGTGGGTGTGGGTGTGTAGTAAGTGCACACGTGTGTATGTGTGTATGTGCATGTGTGTGTGCATGCACTGTATGTGTGTGTCTCTGAACAGTCCCACTGCTCTAAAATAGCTTGCCTCTCTCTACATACATCCCCTGGTGGCTCCTATTCAGGCAGACCCTCCCCTGGGAGGCTGGCATGAGGGTTCATGTCACTGACAGAAGGCATGAGAGCCTCCACATTTCTAAATCTCCAGCAACCCTACCTGGGTATGTCAATTCCATAAACTCCTGTCCATGACTCATTACCGGGGGATAAGGTCTTGGGCCTGCCTGGCATCATTTGGGGAGATAATCTCTACCCCAAGCAGTCAGAAGTCAGGGAAATGGAAACAAATCAGATGATTGTCCCCGTGAGAGGACAAATTCTTTCTCTAGACTTTCAGAGAGAGTGCAGCATTGGCTTCAGCGGGTGATTTTACTTGATTCATCTCCACGTCCATCTGAGATAGATCTCTCCATTTCAGTCCTCTAATTCTGCCTGAGAAGTGGAGAAATGTGGGCGTCCATATGCTTTTTAAAATAAATCACCTTCTGGCAAAGTGTGCTGAGAAATGAATCATTTTTACTACCATTTCAACTCCCTCCACTTCTCCAAAATGCACATTTAATAACAAAGTCAGAGATCTCCACCCTCAATTTTTTGTAGCTCAGGCTCCCGGAATTGAAATGCTCTCTTGATTCCAATGTATTTGCGAATGCACCGTCATTGCCTACTTCATCTTTTATACAATACACTGCCCTCTGAGATGTGAGGACAGGAGTCCTCATCTACTCGTGGGTTCTAAGCGCAGAAATCAGCATACTGCATTTGGTGGTTTTTTAACGTGTATGTTGTTTCCCTGTCCTGACAGTTTTCTGTTTCTCTTGGGTGGGGCTCCCTCCAGGACCCTGGCAGAAAGACAAGCTCTGTGCATGGCTCTGCTCAGGGTCAGAGAGAGCTCCACTGTAGCTCATGTTCACTGCCACTAAATTTTGGCTAAATCACAAGACCAGGACCATAATGGGAAGACATAAAAGAGGCCCACAAAACACTCACAATTTTGGGGTTTTATTTAGGACATAAAAGAAATATTTATTGCAGTCCTACACATAGTAAATATCTCTTGCCATTTGCATCATCACTTTGCAACTTACACCATATTTTAGAAATGGAAATGGCCCATAAAGGCCCCAACCCTTCCACTATGAATGTGTCGACATAGCTCAGTGGCTTGGAAGTGGAAGGAAGTTTGCTCTGCCCTTGCTCTGCAGCCGTGGGCCCTTGCAGCCTGGCAGTAAATTGCTCCTCATCCTGGCTCATTCCATCCACTCTTCCTCTGCCAACTGGGACTTCAACAGCCAAGACAATTTCCCAGAAAGGCGGGACAGCAGACCCAGGGTACCAACCAAGGGAACTGCTGTCCAGTAGGGTCACTCAGCTGCCTGGGATCCAGGAGAGCTCACCTAGCTGCCTGGACTCCAGTGGGGTCATTTGGCTGCCTGGATTCCCTGCCTCCACCTCATCTCCCTCTGCGACGGTCAAACAACAGGGTCTCACCTGGCGATTTAGCACAACAGATACTGAGCACTGACGCACGCCAGGGCCTGTTATGTTCTGGGGTCAGACACGGAGCTGACTTGGCTTCTGCCCTTGAAGAGTGTAAAGCAGAGCAAAAGCAGGTGTGAGCACTGGGCCATCCTAGCTCAGCCTGTCCAGCCTGTGGCAGTGTGACACCAGCAGCCACGCAGCTCAGCGTGGCTCAGTGCAAAGGCCGGCCCTCTGCCAGGCAGTTCTCCAAGCAATCAGGTGTTAACTTAGGTCATCGTCATGCACACCAGTGGCACAGTCAAGGGGACTGCCCCTTTATATATACAGGCAGAATGAGACACAGAGAGGCAGTGATTGCTCAGACTAAGACACAGACAGGCTGCCTTGAGGACCTGTGTGTCCAGCCACTGCTTTCAGCTCTACAGCAATAATGTGAGAGGCACAATCCCCAGAGAGAGCTTCCTAGGCACAGGCACTGGCTGTGTCCATCCACAGTCGTCAGTCCTCTCCTCCAGCATTTGATGCTCTGGGGGCCATTCATATGCCCCACTGAGGCTTAGACAGGAGAAGTGACTCACCCAGAACCACCCATGTTAAACCTCAGTTTCCCCCCAGTGCCCATGGGTGAGTCAGAGGGGTTTAGAAATGGAGCCTGTGAGGTCAGAGAGCACCGATGGTTCTCAGGGGTGCTGGCGTAAGTTCTTTAAACTTTTGGAAGCTCAGATTCTTTCCCCATTGGAAAGGGTGCCGGTGTTAAGGCGGCTGCAGGAGCAGGTGAGGAGTTTACTGTGGAGCTGGCTGGTGCAGAGCGGGCTCTGCAGTGCTGTGCACCACGTGGAAATCCTGTCCCCCAAGGGGTCATCTTAGAAGGGAACCAGGCTCTGGGCAGCACCGGTCACCACTTGGAAAGCTTGTCCTCCAAGGCATCACCATCCCCTGGGAAGGGACCCAGGCTCTGGACAGTGCTGAGTACTGCGTGGAAAACCCATGGCCCAGGGGATCATCATCTTTACCTGGGAAGGGACCTGAGCTCTGGGCAGTGCTGGGGACTACGTGGAAAGCTTGTCCCCCAGTGCATTGCCATCACTCGGGAAGGGACCGGGACTCTAGTTCCACAGTCTAGGTGCAGCTGGCACCACTGGGGCCAGGAGGCACAAGGCAGGCAGTGATGGGGCAAGACAGAGGGGAGTGGACAAAAGGTCCCCCAGGTGCTGGGATGAGGAGCTGGGACCCTTGGGACACTTCTGTCTCTTTCTGTCTCCAAGACTGCAACTTGGAGGACACAGCTGAGCTGCATGGATGCGGATGCTGTCACCCCAGAGCAGAGCAGGTGCCTGGCCCAGAGGACCGGCATACTGATGCTCCTCATCCTGGCTCATTCCACCCGCTGTCTCCTCCAGAGCCTTTCCAGCCTCCATTTTGCTCTGGGCACTGCTACAATAACCCACCCAGGACCCTGGGCTCTGGGCTTCCCCAGGCATGGCTGGTACCCAGGGCCTGTGGAGGGGATGGGGGATGGGGAGCCAGCCTCAGCCAGCCTGAATGGAGAGGACAGGGGACTGTCTTCACACCATGATTGCTGCATTTAATTGCCCCTGCAGTGGTATTATTATAATCCTATTTTCTTATTTTTCAGGCTGAGATAGGATAGAAAATGCATAACCTGATTATGCACGGTATAATGTATTAAGCCAGGAAGGTTTTATAATTAAAACATTTAGAAAGAACTATCCAGGGAGGTAGTTAAAATCTGTTTAAATCCTTATCAAATAATGAGCATAACTTCAGAAAAAAAATCAGCCTCTTAGCTATGTGTTCACCTCCATGATCATCTGTGGTTTTAGCATGAGGCTAGAGACATATTTACATGAAAATATTCAGGGCCTAAGAGTCCTTTTCAGGCACAGTTGCACAACCAGACTGGGTACAGCGTGGCTCCGAAAGGCTCTCTAACGGTGTAGAGGTGGGTGACTTCAGGGGGCCTGGAATCCCTGTCCACCCTATCCCCACCCAACACCCTCCCAGCAGCAGGCACTGCCTCCTCCCCTTCTGGACTCAGTTTCACTCCAAGGCAAAAATGGGAGAGCCAGCCCAGAGAGCAATGTTAGAGCTGCCTTTTCCTTGGGTCCCCTTTGGGCTTTTGGGTGCCGTTTCAGCTTCTTCCCATGGACTTCCTTGCTCACCCTGTGGGCACCTGTCACAACCAGTCCTGCTTCCTTGCTGCCTTGGTTCCATGCATCAGTGTACCTGTCCTCTGGGCCAGGCACCTGCTCCACTCCGGGATGAGAGCGTCCGCATCTACACGGCTCAGCTGTATCATCCAGGCTGCAGGCCTGGAGTTGAAAAGAGACAGATGTGTCCCGGGGGGCCTTTTGTCCACTCCCGTCTGTCTTCCCTCATCACTGCCTGCCCTGTGCCTCCTGGCTCCAGTGATACCAACTATACCTAGATCGTGGAACCAGCCTCAGCCATGGCACAGGCTCAGCCTCCGGTAATAGATCCCTCCTCACCACTCCCAAAGATGCAGCCTCCATAGGGGAGTCCTGACTCACACAACTGTCCCACACAACAGCTCTCAGACTTCTTCTGTGTCAGAGAAGCAGTGCAAGGACAGAGAGCTTGCACCTGCTGCTTAGAAGGCTCAGCACCTGGCCCACCCACAGATCCGCCCCTGGCTGCTCATTCGCGATGCCTGGTTCTACAGATCAATCCCAGCTCCACGGCCATACAACTTGCTGGTCCCTTCCTGCCCTCCCCAGGCCAGGACAGGGGAGACCCCACCTTTCTGTCCAATCTCCACTGAAGCCTGCTCTCCAGAGATCCCCCCAGAGCCAGGCTGCCCAGCTTCTCCCTGCCTTTTCCTGCAAGGCCTTTGGGAAATACTCCCTCAGCTGACTCATGATGCAGGGCCTGCGGAGAAGTTTTTTGTTTTGGTTTGTTTAGTCCATCCCCTGGCTTTGTAGAAGCAACCCGGAGAGTTGGAGTGACCCTCATGGGCAGAAGTGGGGTGCAGAGGGGTGGAAGGGCCATCCTAGGCAGAATTTGGGGGCAGTCCACGCCCCTGATTCGGCCGTTGTCCTCAGCCCTGCATCCTGAGCTCCATGTGGAGCGGCTTTGGAAAGGGCCAGCCAGGCATCGCACAGGGGCCCAGGTGGACATCCCAGTAGGAACTGCATCCCGGTGGGAACTGTATCCCGGTGGGACCTGCATCCCAGTGGGACCTGCATCCCGGTGGGAACTGCATCCTGGTGGGACCCGCATACCAGTGGGAACTGCACGGTGGGCACTGTCTTCTAGCCTCCTCCAAGTGTCACTGGGGGAAGAAAATAAGGTCATTTCAAAAGGACTTGTTGAATGCACAGAAATAGAGGAAGCCTGCTTATCTCTTTAGGTGTTTCATAAACCGATCACCTTTTCAGCTGTGATGTACCAACAGAGAGGACATTTAGGAGCAAAGACAAAGGGAGGGGAGGGGACGCCCCCCAGGCTGAGCACTGGCCATTCACGGGGGCCTGGATTTGGAGAGGCTGCATTTCCAGTGGGTTCTGACTACCTCTAAGTTCCTTAGCTAGGGAACTAACTGAGCTTGCAGACTTAATCAGGCCATGATTAGCTGGGTGAGCAATAACTCACCCTGGCCCATGAGCAAAAAAGGGCTGCGCCCAGTGCACAGAGGCCTAAGGCTGCACGGAGACCCAGACTCGGGAGCCTGGACCCGGGTGCACCCAGTGCACAGAGGCCTAAGGCTGCACGGCGACCCAGACTCGGGAGCCCAGACCTGGGGGATGTCAGGCTGACACTCTGAAGGTCAGGGATTGACCTTGACCTGCAGAAGACCTAGACTAGGTCATTATTGCATCTGAAACCTTTATCCTTAGTTTTTCTGAACAACTCTTTGATTTACTCAGTGGGACATTGGCTTGGGAGGAGTGAGGGCCTTGGAGGATTTTCATGATAGAATTTCTCACACATGTAGAAGTGGAGAGAAAATGTAATGACCTGGGTTCCCACATCAGGGGCTGCCAGACTCTGGGTTCCGTCACTGTCTTACCCCTCCCAGCCCCAGGCTCCTGGCCCCCATGCCCTGGGCACCCCAGGGTTGGCCACCAAAGACAAGGGCTCTGAGCTAAGACAGAGCCATCACCCACCCGATGACAGAGAGGAGTCCTCATTAAGGATTTCCCCTCAAGTTCACACCCTTGCAGGAGTCTCCAGGAGAAGAAGTCCCTGCCCCTGGTTCATCCCAGCTGTGCCTCTGAGGGATATGGCAGAAAGAGGGCAAGGTCCCCATAGCCAAACCCCCCTGCACAGCTGGGTCTGAGGAATGGCTCAGGGAGCTTGGGACCAGACTTCATCTTTGCTCAAATAAGTGTCCATGAGTTCCCTGTGAGAACAGGTGATGTCACGTGAGAAGCAGTTGAAGCTTGCATTCCATCCAAACCACATCTGCCCCAGCAGCCTCCACCTCCTGGAGGGCCACAGAAAACCAGCATACTGGCCACACCTCTTCTGCCACGAACTGACTGGTTCCACATTTCTTTTCATTTCCAACGTTATTTGCCAGGTTGTTTAGGTTGTCACTATGCCGGGCAGACTGGTTTCCATCCAGGCAAAACGAATTTGGAGCCCACATCTGCCTCCCTCTTGGTGAGACAGATTTCAACCACGTGCGAAGTCCGCTGGCCCGTCTGGGTCCAACCTCCCGCGGATCAGCTGGTTTCTTGGTCAGCAAAGTTTCTCCTGCCCACCCTCCAACCACGCAATGTCGACCAGCCTTCCTACTGTTTTCTGGAGTTTAGAATCAGCTGCCCAAAATATAAAATGTAATGAAGGTCCAATAACAAGATTTTACAGCTTTACTGCTTTAGAAGTTTACACATTTACAGCTTTGGAAAAGTTTATGGATACCCTGCAGAGCTGTTGCACAAAATATCGATGAGTTGAAAGTAAGTTCTTTTTTTCCTTTTATTTTTCTTTACGAGACACATCGTGAGCTCGCTTGGTTAGAGGGAAGTCAGAAGGCAGGAACGGAACGCAGCCCAGAAGCCCCTGGGACCAGGAGCTTGCATTGTGACCGGGGTTTGGCTGGGAGTGAGACTCCTGGCAGCTAGGGTTTCTTGAGCGTGCCCATGACAAGACCTGCCCTGAGCACCTTGGGAACAGGACACGTGGCTGGCTCCAGAGATCCCATGGGCCAGTGCTGTCAGGGTTGTCAGGTTGGCAGCGGAGGGGGAGCACCAGAATCAGAGTCCAGTTCCAGCTTTGTTGGGGGGAACACCAGAATCAGAGTCCAGTTAGAGTCCAGTTCCAGCTCTGGGGAGGGGGAGCACCAGAATCAGAGTCCAGTTCCAGCTTTGGGAATCAGAGCCCAGTGTGTCCATGTATGTACATGTGCATGTCTCTGTGTGTGTGTTTATGTAGATGTATGTGTGCGTATGTGTGTGCAGGTATGTCTGGACGTGTGTGTTTGTGTATGTGTTCAGGCATGCATGTACATGTGCATGTGTGTGTGCATGTGTGTTTAGATGTGTGTATGTGTGTATATCTGTGTGCAGGCATGTGTGTGCATGTGCATGTGTGTACAAGTGTGTGTTTATGTAGACGTGTGTGTGCAGGAGTGTGTGAGTACATGTACATGTGTGTACATATGTGTGTGTTTATGTGTATGTGTGTCTTCAGGTATGTATGTGCATGTGCATGAGTGTGTGTTTATGTAGGTGTGTGTGCAGGTAATATGTGCATGAGCGTATGTGTGTGCATGTGTATATGTGTATATGTGTGTGTTCAGGTATGTGTGTACATGTCTGTGTATTTGTGTGTAAGTTTATGTATATATGTGTTTGTGTATATATGTGTGTACAGCTATGTGTGTACATGGGCATGTGTGTATGTGTGTGCATGTGTATGTGTGTATATGTGTGTGTTCAGGTATGTGTGTACGCGTGCGTATGTGTATGTGTGTGTTTGTGTATGTTTATGTATGTGCGTTTGTGTATATATGTGTGTACAACTATATGTGTACATGGGCATGTGTGTATGTGTGTGCATGTGTGTGCATGTAGATATGTGTGTGGATTTGTATATGTAAATACATGTGTATATGTGCATGTGCGTATGTGTGTATTTGTGTGTGTGTGTGTGTGTACTGGGTGGCAGGGGGAACAGCTCCATATGGTGGATGACCTGTCCACACTCAGATGCCAGGTTCCGCTTCTAGGCCACAGCATGACAAGATTTGAGGTTTTTTGACTATAGGAAAAACAGACCCCTGGACGTGTGTTTATTCAACAAGTGACACACTACACACCGCTTCTGCCCACTCTGCAAAATGCAAATGTTCTATAATTTGGGGTATAGATATATTAAATGCATAATCTCTTTTTGAAATAATAAATTTATTTTGCTATAAAAATCTTTAATGAGCACATAAACCTCAACATCACGTAGCTGTTGTGTAAATGGAGTCGTGAGCATGTAGGTTAGTGTGAACAATGTTACAAGCATATTTCAGAGGAATATGGCTTAGAGAAGGGGATGCTTTTGAAGAGCCTCTAATTGGGGATTGAAGACCAGCCACAGGATTGAAGGCAGTAAGGGCTTGCTGACGGGAGTGGGCCAGCGGCTGGGGCTGGGAGGCTTGGCCTATGGCTGGTGAGGGTAGTTTCGAAGAGGCCATGAAGCCCTCTGCATTCATTTTCAACAGCATCTTCTCAAAGAACCGGGCGCCCTGCCAGTCTGAGTCAGCCTCTGCCGCAGACACTCACTCCTCTGTAGGGTTCTCTCCTTCCAAGCCAAATTGTCCCTGACTCACCTTTCATATCCATGATTAAATAAATGTGCACGATTTTTCTTTCTTACTTAGTGTCTACTTAGAAAATGTTACAAACCTATAGAAAAGTTGACAAGTCATAAAATGAACGCTCACAGACCCTCAGCTTCATGCTTTTTAACATTGTTACCTTTGTGCACTCTCTCTGTACATGTCCATAAGTACATACAAGCGTGCACACACGTACATTTTCGTGAGGACATGTGAAAGTGAGTTTAAGACATCATGACATTTTACCCTCGAATACGTCATCATCAGCATGCATCTCTGATAAGAAAGGCCCTTGCCCACCCAGCCAGAATACCATTGTCACAGCGAAGACTCTTTAAAACTCAACAACAGCATCTAAATAGTTCACATTCCAGTTTCATCTATTTTTTTTTAACAATTACTTTTATGCTTTTTCTCCCAGGAGCCAATCAAGTTTTACCCACTGCATTTGCTTGCCAGGTTTCCATGGACATTTTAAAATCAGAATCTCCCTCCCACACACACTTCCCCCATTTCCGTTGTTTTCCTGACATTGGTTCTTTGGACTCACTCCAGGCCAGCCCTTCCACCCTGGATGCCCCCACCGGTGCTGGGCTCCTCTCATCACTCCCCATCGAGAAGGGCCTGGCCTGGCCTGTCCCAGTGCCGGCTGTGTGAAGCAGGACCACTGCTGCTGGTGTGCGGCCACCCCTCCTTGCTCCTCCTCCATGCAGTGGGCGCCATCCCAGGGCACTGTGGCTCTCGTGCCCACCCTGCTAAGTGGCTCTCTAGGCTATTCCCAGCACTTTGCTAACATAGAGCACTGCTGCGAGGAGTACACTTGTATGTGCTGGTTGATGTTTGGAGACATTCACCTGTAAGGGAAATTCTTGGACATGCAGCTCTAGGTGAAAGGCAGGTGCTTACACTACCTCCTTAGAAGCCTTCTCATTCCCCTCCACCATGTCTGACTAATTTTTGTATTTTTAGTAAAGATGGGGTTTCACTATGTTGACCAGGCTGGACTCAAACTCCTGACCTTATGTGATCCACCCACCTCAGCCTCTTTTCAAAGTGTTGGGATTACAGACGTGAGCCACTGTGCCCGCCCAAATTTTAACACCCCTGCTCCAACCGGCACTGCGTGGGGCGACCTCCCCCAGCCTTGCCCATGGAGTGCTGCCAGCTGTAAATTGGCGTCGATCTGAGAGGTGAGAAACAGCAGCAGCAAACAGCTTTCACGTGTTCTCCCATCGTGAGTGGCGTTGTAAATATTTCTTCACAGTTCGATGTTTATCTTTAGGATTTGCTTATAGTCATTTTTACTATACAATTTAAAAAGCCTATCATTGCATTTATCAACCTTTTATATTGTTTCTAAATGTTGAATCTTAATTGGAAAAACTTTTCACCTGTTCAGGTTAAAAAGGAATTCCCCCCTGATTTTGCCTAATGTGTGTGTGTATATAATTCATGTATATTTTACATTTTACTTTTTGTCCAGCGAATAGTGTGAGTCATGGATCCAATTTTCCAACTGAATGTCAAGATTTTCTAATGTGAATTTTTACAAGTTAGTATTTTCCTCAGATATTTCAGAGATGTCCTCTTTAATAACATGCTCAACTTTCACATGTGTTTGGGTTTATTTATGTATTTCTACAAATTATTTTTATTTATTTCTTCTGTTGGTCAGGTGGTTCATGTCCCACTAATACACTGTTTTAATCACAAAAGCTTTATCGTATTTTTTATGTCTAGTAACTTTACCATTTTTTTTTTTTTTTTTT